>NC_056726.1:385397984-385716734 GCF_019279795.1 Protopterus annectens
AACATTGGTGCACACAGGTTTTTCTTTTGTTTCAAAAACATTGAGGCTGTGCCCGCCTATATGTGACTATGGGGCATTCGCCCAGCTGTTTTACTTATTCAGGATTCTTTCTAATTATAACCCCGTTCTTTTTTCAAAATGCTTTCAATAATTCTCTAGTCCATAGAGAAGGTAATACGAAAGGTCTTTTTTTTAAATTTAATTAAACTGAATTTCTGAAGTGGTTTGAACTAATGAGTTAGTATTGTCTCCTGTGCGGCTGTTATTGTTATTATGTCATCATTAGCGGGCATAAACTTATGGTCATGTAAAATGGGAACATAAACACAAATGAGTGGTTAAATGGCAGCCCTTATGGCAACTATGTAACATGTTTTACCGGTGTGTGGTAATTTTAAAAACTGTTTTTGAGGAGAGGTTATCCTGAAGTGCTTATTCAGGAGTTAGTTGATGAAGTAAAGGAAAACAGAACTAACAATGTGTATGTTCCCATTTTGCATGACCATAAGTTTATGTCCACCAATGGGGCATAACTAACAATAACAGCCCCACAGGAGACAAGCCTAACTCAATGGTTCCAACCTCTTCAAGTTAATTACAGAAGATGTTCTTCGTGTTTCACTGTTGCAGTCATCACATTTGGGTTATCTGCTTGCAGTAGCCCTCAGTTGGCCTGATTATCAAAGTCTTGGGTCCTGCGTCAGTTGCTGTCTCATCTTCCGTGACGTCAGGTAGTCAGGGGTATAAAGCATGCAGCCGATGCCATTACATCTGTCTTTCTTGCCGTGCAGTGCCCGAAGCAGAAGCAGTTTGCAAGTGCTGGTCGGCCAACTCCTGAAATTTTCATTTTCGAGTTTCAGAACCGAAGTCTTCAACTAAAGCTAAGTACCTCGTTGGGGAAACTTTTTCTTGCTCTAATCCGATGTCAATAAAAGTCAATAATTGTATTTCTTGTGGAAAGCAAGATTTTCATTCGTACTGTATTCCTTGCCTAGGCCCTGACCACGAAGTACCTCACTGTTGGTTTTGTGCCTTATTTAAACAACAAACTATTCGTCGTCGGTATATTTATGTTTCTAAATATTTTTGTACTCTGTTCAGTTATCCGGATATGTCTTCGGTAAGCCATCTGACTACCGACATTCCGAAAAAACGCAAAGATAAAGACAGAGGCCGCCTAGGTCCAAAGCTGCCGCCGACGCTTCTCCTAAGCCAGTCGCCAGTTCACCGGTACTCAGTGAGGCGCTTTCGCAGCCCCCGATACCCACTACTTCAGATTTGCAGGCCTCTACTGCGACCCATTCGGAGTCTGGTAAGCCGAGATGCTTCAGCTGTGGAATCTACGGATGTCTATAGCTTGGATGGGTCTGGAGCCGCTGTGCAGGCACCGGCTTCTGAGGGTGTATTCAGGCCTACTGACTTGCATATTAAACAGACACCATCATCTTCTTCAAGGCCTAAAACTCAAACTATGCTTAGAAAACAGACGTCCAGACTGCATGGTCAGGCCTCTATGCCTAAAAAACAGATGATAACAATGACTGAAGACCTTATTACTTTAATCAGGGGAAGCCAACCTTCCCCCTCTGAGACCTAGGACTGAATTTGCTTATGATACTTCTGACCAGGATTCTGAAATGTCTGTTTCCTCTGAGGACCAGGATTTACCCTTATCTACCTATGAGGATTCTGATGCAGAGGACTCTATTCCCTCTGCTTCCCCCCCAGTGGATTTCTCTTTTGTTGAAACCCTGCATCCTCTTAGGGAGCATTTTCGCTGGGAAAGCCAGGATTACTCTGATTCTAAAAAGAGGCTTAGGGATTTCTTACTCCTGCCCCAGCACAGGCCTTTAGCTGTCCCTCCTGTACTGGACATTGTTGATGATGCCTTTTCTGAATCTAGCTTGGCCCCTGACTCTCTACCTCCTGCTCCCGGAAAGCCTGATAATATATTACAGGGTTCCTGACTCACAAGTTCCTTTTCAAAATTCCTACTGCAGATCCTGATACCATTTTACAGGGACCCAAGGGCATCAAGGCTACTACTGCCAAAAATCATACCCCCTCTGATGGAGACTCCAGGGTGCTGGATAGATGGGGTAAGAAAGTGTACACTTCTGCAGCTTTGGCCATTAAGGCCTTAAACTGCCAGTGTCATATGTTAAAGTATCAGCAGCATATCACTGGATTGCTTAAACAGAAAATGATGTTGATTCCTGATTGTGCTGAAAATAAGGATTTACAGGATTTAATGCATTCTGCTGAACAGGTTGGAAAGCATACTTTGCAATGTGTTTTGATTCTCTAGAGGCAACTTGCAGGGCTGCTGTCACTGGGTCTGTACTTAGAAGGCATGCTTGGCTTAAGGAGCAGTCTTTGCCAGATCATGTTAAAGTTAAATTGCTGGATGCTCCCTTAAATCAGGACCGCCTGTTTTGCAACAAAGCAGAAGTTCTTCTTAAAAAGATGGAGGAAAAAGCTAAATCTATGCAAACTGTTAAAGATTTCTTACAAGTACAACCTCCAAGATTTAGTAGGCATTGGCCCTCTAAGAATCGGTCTTTTCCTGCCTCTTCCAGGCCTTCTCAGTCCAAACCCAGGCTTCAGTCCCAGGGTACGCATAGGACTAAACAGTGGGGCGGCCCCACTTCCAAATCAGGGAGTAGTAAGACTGTCTCAATGACTTAACCTTAAAACTTCCAAGAACTTCTCAACTGAGTGCTCCTTTTGGGGGGAGATTGCTCTGCAGGCAAAAAACTGGGAACTCTTTACCCAGGACAAATGGGTTTTAAATATAGTTTCCCAAGGATACAGATTTTACTTCCACACGTTACCAACTCCAAATGGTTGGCCAGATGTACCCCCAAATCAGTGGGCAGAGGCGCAAAAGCAAGTACTCTCTCTTTTAAGCATAAAGGCTATTCAGACTGTACCAGAAGAGGAAAAGTGATAAGGTTTCTACTCATAATTTTTCCTGATACCCAGAAAAGACAACTCTTGGCGTTCTGTCCTGGACCTTTCTATATTAAACACCTTTTTGGTGATTCCAAAATTCAAGATGCTAACTCTTCACCAGTTACTTCCTATGCTAGGCAAAGATGCCTGGTTGGCAACACTGAATTTAAAAGAAGCCTACCTGAACATCCCATTCAGGGAATCTTGCAGAAGATGCCTACGCCTCAAAGCAGGCTACATGCACTATCAGTTCTCTGCACTGCCCTTTGGCTTATCTACTGCGCCCAGGGTATTCACAAAGTGCTTAGCTCCAGTCATTGCATTTTGCAGACAAAGAAACATTCAAATATACCCATACCTGGACGATTGTCTAATTCAGGCAGAAAGCCAGGACATACTTTTGAGTCATCTGGCATTTGTACAAAAGGTGCTAACTTGTCTGGGGTACACCATAAACGAAAAGAAATCACATCTGGTACCCTGTCAACAAATTATATTCCTGGGAGCAAGCAAGCTTGAACACAACTTCCCAGATGGCTTTCCTCACGCCAGAGAAACAAATTCATTTGACAACTTACTTCAGACTAATGGCCACAAAAACTCTGCTATCTGCAAGGCAAATATTGCAAGCCTTTGTGGTTCATGGCCTTGTGCATTCTACTAATTCCATATGCAAGGCTGCATATGAGGAAACTACAATAGTATCTAAAAAGCCTATGGTATCAACATTCTCAGGATCTGGAAACAATGATCCCTATCATACCTTACCTACATTTAGAGTTCCTTCGGTGGGCAGAGGTGTGCTACCAAAACAAGGGACAGCCTTTCACTCTACCCCCTGCCGCCCAAACCCTTACAACAGACGAAACAGACTATGCATGGGGGGCTCACCTGGAAGGGAAGCGCATTCAGGGCAAATGGAACCCAAGTCAAATGCACCTGCATATCAATCAAAAATAAATGTTAGCTATGCAGAATGCTCTGACAGCCTTCCAGGACCACATTCTTCCAGGAAAATGAATGTTATGGACGGACAACACCACTGTTATGTGGTACATAAACAAGCAGGGGAGTACCCATTCTTACCCCCTCTGCAGACTAGCCATGGGTCTGTGGAACACAGCCTTGAGCTACCAAGTGCATCTATAGACTCAATTCCTGCCAGGAAAACTAAATACTCTGGCAGACGAACTCAGCAGAAATCTCATGGACCCACACTAGTGGAAACTGGAGCCAAAGATATTCAACATGTTGATAAACAAATGGGGGAGCCCAGATATGCACATGTTTGCCTCCCCCCAGAACTACCAATTGGACAAATTCTGCACAAGGACTCCCTGCAAACAATCTTGGAAAGTGGATGCTCTGTCCTTCAGCTGGAAAAATCTGTCAGTTTATGCCTTCCCTAAATCTGTCAGTTTATGCCTTCCCTCCTCTGCCTCTCCTCTCCAAATTACTACTAAAGATCAAACAGGACAAACCAAGGACGATACTGATTGCACCAGACAGGCCATGCCAACACTGGTACCCCCTCTTGCGCAGTTTGGCACTGCTGGCTCCATGGCACTTGCCTCAGACCCCTACCCTGCTGTCACAGCAGGAGAGTCAGATTATGCACCCTCGGCTTCAAACTCTGACCATGGCAGCCTGGCTAATTTCATAATCTCTCCATTACCATCCCTCAGCAAACAAGTGTTGGATGTCATTTTAGAGGCAAGGAGGCCTACTACTAGAAAGTCTTATGCTGAAAAATGAGATTCTGTGCCTGGAACCAGACTCAAGTGATGGATACAGCAGTGCCCAATTTACCTTAGATTCTTCAGTATTTAACTAAGATGCTTCACAAGGGCCTTTCTTTTTCCTCAGTCAAAATTCACGCAGCAGCCATTTCAGCTCATTACAACACAGAACCACCCCTCTTCTCTCATTCACTGCACAAGCAGTTCCTCAGAGGGGCCAAAAACTTAAGACCTCCCAGGAGAGCCCCATCTCCAGCCTGAGACCTTTACTTTGCATTGGAAAAACTCACTCTTCCTCCTTTTGAGCCAGCTGCAAGTGCAGAGTTAAAATTTCTTTCTTGGAAAACAGCCTTCCTTTTAGCAATTACTTCAGCAAGAAGGGTATCTGAACTACAGGCCCTTTATGGCAGTGGAGCCTTTCATCATATTTCATACGGACAGGGTGTCCCTCCGGACCAATCCCTCCTTCATGCCCAAGGTGGTATCCAGTGTGGCTCTTAATCAGTCCATTCATTTGCCAACCTTCTTTTCTAATCCACAGAACAAAGGGGAATGTATACTGCACTCCTTAGATGTGCAAAGACAACTTAGATATTACTTAGACAGGACTAAACCTCTCAGGAAATCTGAACAGCTGCTGGTGGCATTTGCTGCAGGGGCAGAGGGGGAAGCCTATTTCAGAGCAAACCATTTCTAAATGGATAGGCTGTTGACTTCATTTCTGCTATAAGCACCATGGAAAAACCTATCCCACAGGGGATTAGATCCCATTCATCCAAGGCTGCATCTACATCTACAACCTTTCTCACAGGTGTTCCTACCAGGGACATCCTAGAAGCTGCTACCTGGAGTTCTGTACATACCTTCACCAAGCATTACCATTTACCAATTTTCTCTAAATCCAGGGCTGGCTTTGCCACTGCAGTCTTGCAGGGCCTTATAGCTGGTCCTAATGCTATCTATATACCTCCTCCCATTCTTAGCTTTGGGAATCTACCCAAATGTGATGACTGCAACAGTGAAACATGAAGAACATAGTACAGTTGTGTACACTTACCATAAATGTAGATGTTCGAGTGTATTCACTGTTGCAGTCCTGGTTACCCTCCCTCCAGCCCCTTGACTTCTTTTGGCTATACTTTTACTCTTCTTTACTATGCTTAAAAACTTTTTGGTGTATTTGCTTTTTTGTTGGAGGTGTAACTTATATATATATATATATATATATATGTATATATATATAATTTATATAAAATGTCTGTGTATATATATATGTGTGTGTGTGTGTGTGTGTGTGTATATATATATATATATATATATATATATATATGTATGTGTGTGTGTGTATATATATATATATATATATATATATATATATATATATATATATATATATATATATATATATATATATATATATATAAATTGCTTCCCATTAGGGGGCACCTGACATCTGGGGCAAGAAAAACTGTTGTAATGGCATTGGCTGCATGCTTTTTACCCCTGGCTACCTGATGTCACGGAAGATGAGACAGCAACCGATGCAGGACCCAAGACTTTGATAATCAGGTCGACTGAGGGCTACTGCAAGCAGATAACCCAAATGTGATGACTGCAACAGTGAATACACTCTAACATCTACATTTATGGTAAGTGTACACAACCGTACTTTCTTTTTTCACTCCCTTCTCTATGGGTTATAGAATTATAGAAGGAATTTTGAAAAAGAATTGGGTTATAATTAGAGAGAATCCTGAATGGGTAAAACAGCTGGATGAGTACCCCATAATCGCATATTAGCGGGTGCAGTCTCTTAAAGGTTTTGTTTTTGCTTTTGTTTCAAAAACATTGTGTACCAATGTTGTGAAAGGACTGCCCAGATGTCAGTTTTAACATTATATACATTGCAATGTTGTTAGTGTCGGTGGGAAAGGTTTCAGTGTCCACAGCTCAGCCAACTGTAACAGTAATAACGTAGTTTACATTGCCTTATGTGAATGCTGTTCTGCTTATTGCATATAGAAAACAGAACACAAGTTGAAAGAAAGAATAAAAGAACGTCTTTATGCCATTTCCAAGTTAAATGTAGCTAACGTCCTAGCTAGGCATGTAGTTGATGTCCTTCAAGGATGCATCTGCAGTCCTTACAAATGGGTTGTCCTGTCGTCAGGCAGCCCTTCGGTCGGCCGGATTCCAAAGTCTGGGTCTGGCTTCGGCTGGTGTCGCACTTCACCCGACATCATCGCTGCAGTTTTTCGGGTATAAAGGCATCAGCCGACACCATTTTCCCCAGTCTTTCTTGCCGCGTGGCGCCCGAAGCAGAAGCTGTTCGCAAGTGCCGATCGGTCAGATCCAGAGATTACTACTACCGAATACTACTTCGAAGACTTCTAAAAAGCTAAGTACCCCGTTGGGGACTCTTTCTTGCCTCAGCCGATGTCAGAGAAAGTGAATAACTGTTTATCTTGTGGGAAACAAATACCTCATAAAGATTTCCACTCCTACTGCGTACATTGTTTAGGCCCAGACCACGACGTAGCAGCTTGTCTAGCCTGTGCTTCTTTTAACCGACGGACGCTTAGACGTCGGTCGGAGTTTGCTGAACAGATTTTCGGCTCTGATTTTGCCTATATTATGCCGTCGGATCCTCCGACTACGCAAATTACCAAAAAACGCAAAGAAAAGGACCGACACTCACGGTCCGCGGTTTCGGCCGAAACCGCGATTAAGCAAACCGCGAGTGTCTCGGTTTCGGCCGAATCCGAGCAAGCGGTTCTTTCTTCAGCCGAAACCATGCCTTCTACCGAGGCCTCCTCTAACCTGGTAGAATCGGCTTCTGAAATCCAACCTTCTGTTGCGGTTTCTCAGGAATTATCAGACACTATTCCCCTGGATATTTCTTCCCCTGCACGTGGAGCTGCTAGGCCTCCTGCAGCCATGTCTATTAAGGCCTTTGCCAGGGCTAAAGCAGCCAAAGCTTCAAAAACGGTGCCTGCCAAACCCCCCTCACACAGGCCCAGCACCAGCTCCCATATGCTTTCTTTGGCTGAGGATCTCATTTCTTTAATTCGTGGATCCCACCCTCATCCAGACAGGACCTCTCACCCACCTCCAGAAAAGAGGCCTAGAGCAGAGCCCCCTGAGCCAGTATCCACAGATGATTCCTCTGATGACTCAGAACATACAGACCCTCCTGAGGCTCCTTATTCCCCTTACGAAGACTCTGATGCTGAAGAGTCCATTCCTTCAGCCTCTCCACCTGAGGAATTTTCCTTTGGGGAAACCTTGCATGCTATGAGGGAACAATTTCAGTGGCAGGGTCAAGATTTCTCAGACTCCAGAAAAAGGCTTAGAACTTTTCTACATTTGCCACAACATAGGCCTTTAGCTGTACCTCCAGTTCTTTCTGTTGTAGATGATGCATTTAATGATGCTTGCACTGCTCCTGATTCATTACCTCCGGCTCCTGCTAAGCCCGATAGGTTCTACAGGGTCCCGGACACTCATCACCATTTATACAAGGCTCCTTTTGCAGATCCAGAGACTATCTCCCAGGGCCCTAAAGCTGTAGCAGCTACTTCTACTAAAACCCCTCCCTCTGAAAGGGAATCCAGATCCTTAGAGATGGGGTAAAAAAGTTTACACCTCTGCTACTTTGTCAGCTAGGGCTTTGAACTGCCAATTTCATATGATTCAATATCAAGAGTTTATGCTTGACCAGTTAACTAAAAAGCTGTCCTCTGAAGAATCTTTAGATAAAAAATATGTTCAGGATATGGTACATAACATACAGCAGGTTAGTAACCATTCTTTAAAATGTGGCTATGATGCACTGGAGGCTTCCTTTAGATCAGCCATGACTGGCAAAGTTATCAGGAGACATGCATGGTTGAAAGAACAGGCATTACCAGACCATGTCAAATCAAAGCTTTTGGATACACCCATGGACAAGGTCAATTTATTTGGTT
This sequence comes from Protopterus annectens, assembly GCF_019279795.1. Classification (NCBI taxonomy): domain Eukaryota; kingdom Metazoa; phylum Chordata; order Ceratodontiformes; family Protopteridae; genus Protopterus; species Protopterus annectens. Next base: position 385,406,647 of record NC_056726.1, read on the forward strand.
CCCCTGCACAACAGGTACTAAAAAAGATGGAAGAGAAGGCGAAATCTGTACAAACAGTGAAAGATTTCTTACAGGTTCAACCGCCAAGGTTTAGCAGGAACTGGCCCTCCAAGAATTGGTCCTTTCCGGACTCCTCTAAGACACAGAGAGGCAGGAATAGGCGTTCTAGAGGCAGAAATCAATCCAGGGGTGCCTACAGGGGACGCCAGTGGCAAGGTAACAACCAGCGAGGCACGGACGCAGCCACCACCACTACAACAACACAATCACAGTGACTTGGCTGTGGCACCGCCTACCAGGGAACAACTAGAAGCACCCTTAGGCGGAAAGCTAACCTTATTTTCAAAGAACTGGCATTGCATCACAAGGGAAAATGGATTTTGCAAACTATAGACCAAGGTTACAGGTTACATTTCCATACTCTACCAGGAAAGAGAGGAATGCCAAACCTACCACCTACTCAAAGGGCAGAAGCTCTAAAGCAAATATCTCAACTATTAAGAATGAGAGCTGTGGAAAAGGTACCATCTATGGAGCAAGGAAAGGATTTTACTCCAGACTCTTCCTGGTACCAAGAAAAGAGAACAAATGGAGGCCTATTCTAGACCTGTCCGCTTTAAACACATTCCTTATTGTTCCAAAATTCAAAATGCTGACCCTACAGCAGCTTCTTCCCATGCTGGGCAAGGAGTCTTGGCTGGTAACTCTAGATCTCAAGGAGGCATACCTGCACGTCCCCATACGACCAATTTGCAGAAGATACCTCAGATTTCTTGCAGGATCAGAGCATTATCAATTCTCAGCATTGCCCTTTGGCTTATCTACTGCCCAGAGTGTTCACGAAATGCCTGGCATCAGTAATTGCTCATTGCAGACTTCAGGGGATCCAAATTTATCCCTACCTGGACGACTGCCTGATACAAGCGGACAACAAAAGCAAGCTAACAGAAGACTTACAAAGAGTCATTTACCTGCTGCAAGCCCTGGGATATACAGTCAATATAAAAAAGTCAAGGCTGATTCCATCCCAAAGAATAACCTTTCTGGGTGCAGAGCTGGACACATCAACACAAATGGCATTCCTAACTGCAGAAAAGAAAGAGCAACTACCTCTCTACTTCTTGGCATTAACAAAGCAGAACCATCTAACTGCAAGAAAAGTACTACAAGCCCTAGGCTTCATGGCATCCTGCATAATTCTGGTCCCTCATGCCAGACTGCATATGAGAAAGCTACAGTGGTACCTAAAGAATTTGTGGTCCCAACACAAGCACAGCCTAGAAACCAAAATTCCAATAATCCCATGCTTGAAGCAAGAGTTCCTATGGTGGGCTCAGGCCTGTCAATCAAACACAGGATTGCCCTTCTGCAACAGTCAGCCAAGCCAAACCATCACGACAGATGCCTCAGACCTCGGTTGGGGGGCACACATGCTGGGCAAGTGCATACAAGGCTTATGGACTCAAGACCAGCTGCGCCTGCACATAAATCTAAAGGAAATGCTGGCAGTAAAATTGGCAATCCAGTCATTCAGACCATTTCTCCAAGAAGGCCAGTTGATGATAAGGACAGACAACACCACAGTTATGTGGTACATCAACAAACAGGGAGGCACACATTCATATCCTCTATGCCGGCTGGCACTGGACCTATGGGATGTGGCTCTGAGCTACAACATTCAGTTACAAGCAATTTATGTACCGGGAAAAGAAAACATTCTAGCAGACATATTAAGCAGAACTACCACAGATGCCCACGAATGCATGCTGCATCCGGACATCTTCAAAGCCATCACAAGAGAATGGGGATTACCACAAATAGACTTATTTGCATCCCCACTCAATCACCAGCTAAAGAAATTCTGCACAAGGATGTACCACCCACTTGCTTGGAAGGTGGACTCCCTATCTTTCAGTTGGAAAAACCTGACAGCATACGCATTCCCACCACTTCCTTTGATGCACAAGGTGCTTTTGAAGATCAAAGAGGAACGTCCAAGGATCATTCTGATAGCTCCAGACTGATCAAAACAACATTGGTACCCATTGCTGAGGAGCATGTCTCGGGAACAAATATGGACACTACCCCTGATCCCATTACTGTTAACACAGAACAACTACAACATCCTGCATCCAAACCTGAAAACTCTGCAGCTAACTGCCTGGAACATTACATAAGAGCAGTTAACCCAAATTTATCCCAAAGGGTTAAAGACATAATCCTGGAGGCTCGTAGACCTTCAACAAGAAAGAATTATGCAGCAAAATGGAAAATATATCTCGTTTGGAGTACTGCAAAGGGAAAAGATGTGACACTGGTAAACATAGCCAACATCCTGGAGTACTTGGCAGAGCTCTTCCATGCAGGCCTGTCCTATTCTTCCATCAAGATACATACATCAGCTATTTCAGCAGAATACAGCTTGGATCCTCCTGTCTTCTCTCATCCTCTGCTCAGACAGTTTCTGAGAGGAATTAAAAATGTAAAACCTCCCAGGAAACCACCATTGCCAGCATGGGACTTGAACTTTGTGCTAGAAAAATTGACACTCCCTCCTTTCGAACCAGCAGCAACAGCAGAATTACAATACTTATCCTGGAAAACTGCTTTCCTGCTGGCAATAACTTCAGCAAGAAGGGTCTCTGAACTACAGGCATTAATGGCAGTGCAACCCTTCCTGATCTTCCATCAAGATAGAGTGTCCATGAGAACAAATCCTACATTTATGCCTAAGGTGGTATCCAGAGTGTCTTTAAACCAGGCTATCCACCTACCTACATTCTTCCCCAAACCACAGAACAGGGGAGAAAGGCTCTTGCATACCTTGGATGTACATAGACAATTACGCTACTACCTGGACAGGACCAAGTCCAATAGAAAAACCGACCAGCTTCTGGTAGCATATGCAACAGGAAAGGAAGGAAAACCAATTTCAAAACAGACAGTCTCCAAATGGGTAGGAAATTGCATTATATTTTGTTACTCCTACCATGGAAAGAAAACTCCAGAGAACATCAGGCCTCACTCCACAAGGGCTACAGCCACTACCACAGCTTTCTTATGAGGAGTGGCTACCAAGGACATTATAGAGGCTGCTACTTGGACCTCCGTGCATACATTTGCCAAGCATTACAATTTACCTTTATACTCTAGATCCCGAGCAGGTTTTGCCACTGCTGTTTTGCAAGGGATCCTAACTACACCATAATCTCTCCTTTTTTCCTCCTCCCCTAGTTTATCTATGGTATTCTATCCATTTGTAAGGACTGCAGATGCATCCTTGAAGGACATAGTACAGTTTTGTACCTACCATAAATGTAGATGTCCGATAGGAATGCATCTGCAGTCAGGATTACCCACCCACCTTCCCCTCTGTGGTACTCCTAGGGTATTTGCCATCCTTCAGCTAGCTTGGGGGGGATCTATTATGGTGTATTTGTTTGTATATATGTACATACATGCTTATTTTATGTGTTTGCTCTCTACTATTTGGAAACATTGGCATTTATCCAAATTTAGCCATCCAAGAGGGCACCTGGCGTCTGGGGCAAGAAACACTGAGGAAAATGGCGTCGGCTGATGCCTTTATACCCGAAAAACTGCAGCGATGACGTCGGGTGAAGTGCGACACCAGCCGAAGCCAGACCCAGACTTTGGAATACGGCCGACCGAAGGGCTGCCTGACGACAGGACAACCCATTTGTAAGGACTGCAGATGCATTCCTATCGGACATCTACATTTATGGTAGGTACAAAACTGTACTTTTTTCCTGGTCATCAATTTTAAATTCTCAGTACTGGAGAAACTGATTACTTATGTTAGAGATGGTCCTTTCAGATTACACTTGGAAATGAAAGAATTGTTTTGGTAAGTAGATTTTAATGCTGCCCCCTTTCCAGGACTCTGTGAAATATTACTAGTTTTCTCAAAATCCAAAACATTTCAAAGGTAATTTTACTTTTATTTTTTTAATAAGTGACACGTTCATTGTTGTTAAAACAATTATTTTAAAAGGTTTTTATAAGTAAATATTTTTGATATGATTGTGTTATTGTTTTGTATGCCTATAGGTGGGGCATGACTTTTATATAAAAGCTTTTGCATTTTTCTGGGCCAGATTTTATCTGATGAAGTCTGGCAGTGGTTTTAAGACTAAAAGTGCCTAATAAAATTTTTGTTTGTTGTGTGCTCTACAAAGATGTTTCTTCCACCCTTTCTGTAGTTTGAGTACAAAGATAGCTGAGCATTGTAAGGATATTGTGTCAAGGAGAGCTAATATGTCTTACAAGTTTTTTTATAATACTTCAAAAGGTACAGTCCTCAAATTTAACAAAGGGAATCTCTGCGAATTAGGTGGTTAAAAAAAAAAAATGCTGATTATGCGATGAAGACTTTGACATTTCAACATTTTTTTAAACTGCTGGTCTATTTCATAATTAATACCCTGAGTAAATGCGTTAATGGCATCATACAGTGCAATGAAAAAGTATTTGCCCCCTTCCTAATTTCTTATTTTTTGCATGTTTGTCACGCTTGATTGTTTCAGATCATCAAACAAATGTAAATATTAGACAAAGATAACCAAAGTATACACAAAATGCAGTTTTTAAGTGATGCTTTTTATTTATTAAGGAAAAAAACTATCCAAACCTACATGGCCCTATGTGAAAAAGTAATTGCCCCCTAAACCTAATAACTGGTTGTGCCACCCTTAGCAGCAGCAACTGCAATCAGGCGTTTGCGATAACTGGCAATGAGTCTTTCAGATCGCTGTTGATTTTTTTGGTAGAGAGCAGAATTCATGGTTCCATCAATCGCAGCAAGTCGTCCAGGTCCAGAAGTAGCAAAACAGCCCCAGACCATTACACGACCACCACCATGTTTGACTTTTGGCATGATGATCTTTTTCTGAAATGCTGTGTTACTTTTACACCAGATGTACACCTCCCAAAAAGTTCAGCTTTTGTTTCATCAGTCCACAGAATATTTTCCCAAAAGTCTTGGGATCATCAAGATGTTTTTTGGCAAAAGTGAGACGAGCCTTTATGTTCTTTTTGGTCCGCAGTGGATTTTGCCTTGGAACTCTGCCATGCATGCCATTTTTGCCCAGTCTCTTTCTTATCGTTGAGTCATGAACACCGACCTTAACTGAGTCAAGTGAGGCCTGCAGTTCTTTAGATGTTGTTCTGGGTCCTTTTGTGACCTCTTGGAGGAGTTGTCGCTGTGCTCTTGGGGTAATTTTTGTAGGCCAGCCACTCCTGGGAAGGTTCACTAATGTTCCATGTTTTCTCCATTCTTTAGATGTTGTTCTGGGTCCTTTTGTGACCTCTTGGAGGAGTTGTCGCTGCGCTCTTGGGGTAATTTTTGTAGGCCAGCCACTCCTGGGAAGGTTCACTAATGTTCCATGTTTTCTCCATTTGTGGGTAATGGCTCTCACAGTGGTTCGCTGGAGTCCAAAGCTTTAGAAATGGCTTTGTAACCTTTTCCAGACTGATAGATGTCAATTACTTCTCATCTGTTACGGAATTCCTTTAGATCGCGGCATGATGTCTTCCTTTTTGGGATCTTTTGGTCTACTTCACCTTGTCTGACAGGTTCTGTTCAAGTGATCTCTTGTTTCAACAGGTCTGGCAGTAATCAGGCCTGGGTGTGGCTAGTGAAATTGAACTCCGCTTTCCCAAAAATGTGATTAACCAGAGTTACTTCATGATTTAACAAGGGGGGCAATTACTTTTTCACATAGACCCATTTAGGTTTGGATAGTTTTTTCCTTAAATAAAAATCATCACTTAAAAACTGCATTTTGTGTTTACTTGGGTTATCTTTATCTAATATTTAAATTTGTTTGATCTGAAGCATTTTTAAGTGTGACAAACATGCCAAAATAAGAAATCAGGAAGGGGCAAATACTTTTTCATTGCACTGTACGTAGTTTGTCACATTTCTGTTGCACATGTTTAATATCAAATATTTAACATTCTAATATCAAATAAGTGTTCAGCATGACTGCCCAGATGTTTGTACAGCTCTGTAAGTTTACTTTGGTTTGGGGGGGGCATTATAAGGCATCAGTGGGCTCTAAACTTGATGAAGAATGGCCTCAACGTACAGGCCTTGGGCTGTCCTGCAGAAAGGGCTATACTCTGGGTCAAAGCCATTTGTATGAAGCCCTTGGGACAGACATGGAGTCTACTTCCCATAGTCCCTTATAAACACTACCATTCCCTCAGGAGGTGGCAAATGATATTTCTAATATTACCTTTTGGCCTCGGAGGGTGTAAGATTCTCTTCCATCCTGAATTTTAGTGATTTTAGTGAGCACATCTAATACCACACATTCTGGATGTGGCTTTCCAAGGGCTTATGTCCCTGTCACCACAGTGCACTGGGTGGAATGTTATTGGACCTGATGGGCACTTTTTTTTTTTTTTTTTTTTGCCATGGATGTTCACCACCTTTGGTGCAAAGTGCTGCCGTATGGCAAAGTAGTAGGTAATGCTTGGCATTGTCAGAGGTGAGTCAGTCCCTGCAAATCCATGGTGCAGTCACTGTTGCGAGTGAGTGGTAATAGTCATTTAAGTAGCTGAAGTCAGTATCACAGCTGCTTAAATGATTTGACTCTTGCCTGTTAGCAACTGTAGCACGGAGTTAATATAGCTGTGCTACAGAAAATTAAGAAGGCTGTAATGTAGAGACATATTAACTCTGCCCAGTGCCTTTTTGCTCCTTAGTTCTGTTGAGGCTGATGCCAACTTGGAGGTTATCCATGATGCCATTTGCCCAGCTATAGTTCTGCCATTTGTTCAGTCATGTTCTACCCACTGTGTTAGCTAAGATGCTAGCCATTGCGGTGGTAGTTTTTTGTAGGACAACACCCTGTTTCCCTGCCTGTAACTTTTGGTTTCCCAGTTCAATGACTTCTGGGAGGATCATTGGCTTGATAGCATCAGTACTTGCTGGCATTTGGGATTACTGTTCAACTGCTGAATTTCTCCTTTTCTTTGCTTCCAACCCCTCCCCGAAGCTGGCCACCAGTTCCTCTCCTCATTCACCATGTTTACTGATCCAGTCGTAACCTCCCCCCATGCTCAACCTGATCCATATCTAGGGCCAGTGAAGAAATGCAGGACTGTGGTGCTGCTAGGATGTGTGTCTTAACCCCCTTCCAACCTATCAGCCTTGCAAGCTCAGCAATTGCTGTCTTCTGGAGATGCATATATGCTTCAGCTTTTGCCCAGTCTCCAGATCAAACTGTATACCACTTGCCAGGCTCTTAACACTGCTATTGCAGTGTGTCCAGGCTGCTTCCCTCATCCCAAAATAGGTGAGATGGCATTGGTCGCTCATTCCATCCTGTCCCTCCAGCACCCATGCTGCTACTCAAACATAGGTTGTCTGGTGCTCTGTAAAGGCTTTATTCCTCTGTGCCATGGGCCAGATCCTTCAAACGTTCTCTTTGAGCCTGTTGCATAGAATTACCCTCACTGACAGCTTGTATTTACAGTGCTGGTTCTCTCTGCCTGCAGAGACCTAATGAGGTAACTTCCTTAACAGATTGGTAGAATGTAGAAGAATGTGGAGACTTTGATCCTCTCTTGCTTTCTGGACTTACACAGTGGTGACTATGGCCATCGAGGTGTCACTGCATGTTGGAGAATGCAGATCTTGCAGTGAACATAGAGGTAGCATTTGTTATGTTGGCACAATATTATCTGTGACCTTTTGGTGTTTTTAGACCTTTGTCTCTGGGCTCTGTAGTGATGAACTGCCCCCACAAGTTCATGTGTGGTTTTTCCCTTCCACAGCTGAAGCTGCACAGTTATTTTCAAACAACTTCTTCTGTAGTGGAGAGGAAAGCCCTACCTCAGCTTCTCTATGAATCAAAAGAAGTGGATCCGTAGGAAAGGGGGTCTCCACATAAATCAGCTAGGGCTGCGAGCAGTGCTGCTTACATGTAAGCTTTAGAGGAGAAGCTGAGGTAAAAACCTTTCCTAGTTGACTCTCTCAGCCAGTCCCTCCTATGGGGCCTAAGCGATCAGGGCTATATGTACCAGTTGGCCCTAATCAATAGAGAGAAATTAGTTTGGCAGAGTGCCTTAAATTTTCACATACTTGGGAAAGTGAGTGTGCGGGCAGATCCTGAACTGCTTCTGCATTTCTTTCCTGGAGTAAATTATTCAGGATGATTGCTTGACCAGCCTTCTGGGAATGGTGCAACGTATGCATTGATCTGTTTACTTTGAGAGAATGTGTCCTATCACTCTTCTGCAGGGTACTGGGAATGTGTTGGTGGAATCGCTCTATCTTTTGCAAAGGAAAATACTGTTTGCTTACCCAGAATTCAATGTCATGCCACACCTATTCATCTTATTTAGAGAAAACTATGCCTTCGTCTTTGTTTCTGTTGTATGAATTTCTTTTTTTCAGGCTCTTGAGTTTGAGTACAGTTGACTATGTTCTTCCTGGATACAGCTACAAAACCCACGTCAGGGTGTTTTTTTTTTTGCTTGGATTCCTCACCTCTTGTTAGATCTTATTTTTGGGTGTATTCTAAGTGGTGGACCCTGCCAGAAAGCATTACACCCCTTTTAATGGGAGGTTCAGAAGTGGTAGTGGCTAGTAGAAAGTCTTTCTTTCCTCCTCGTGAGTTTAAGTTGACAGCGGCCACCAAAAAGCCTTTTGTTCATCAGACATGCTCTTATAAGTCGATGCGATTCTCTAGTGTGCAGATAAGTAACCTATTCTGCATTAGTCATACGGCAGGTGTTTTTTGACCTACCTCTGGTTTACTTTCAAAAAGCTGAAAATCAAATAAAAAATCTACTTACTTGATCGAACTGACATACCGAATTTGGCAATGCCACTTTAACAGAATGTCGAAAATCATCCCCATGATGTCCGTATGCAACCAAATTTGGAATGTCAGGAGGTGACGTCAGACCATCAGGCATTTATGCTGAAGCTGTTGTACGAATTGCACGTCTACAGCACAAATGTTTACAGTTTTTCAGGGGGGCTTATTATAATATATTCCAACTCTGAGAACATACTACGGTGAGGAAAGGGGTAGATTTCCAGATCCTCACTGTAGTGTGATCTGTTATCAGAATGTCATGCACACTACCATTCGCTAGTGTGCATTCGAACATTTTCAGAACGACATTACGGAAACTGGAAAAGATGCATTCGTATATTCCAATTTTTCATAACTGCCATTCCACAAACCACCTTGGACACCTCTATGATGTGGGTCAGAATTTTTCCATTATTATGGTGCATGCCTTGGCTATTTCTTCCTGATTTGCCTTGATGGAGGATAGAGTTGTGCCTCGCACTGTTTGGACAAGCAGTTTCTGAAAGGGATTTTAATGTTCATCTTTCACTGAAGCCCATTCCCTCTTGGAACTTCAGTCTAATGATAAATGGGCTTATTGGCCCTAATTTGAGCCTGACAATTTACTGGTTTCTTGTTGATGTTTAAAAAAAAATGTTGCATCTACATGCTTTCCATTCATCAGTTAAATTTAATTAGCTGAGTGACAATTGTTTTAGGATAGCATGTTGCAACAAATGTAGCTGTGGCATGGTCTTCAAATTAGGGTGGATCAGTGGTTTGTGTTACTGGTTCTTGCAGTGTTTGGCTGTCCTGTTTGGGTCTCAGAAGAGATACTTTTGACACTGTATGTTCCATGCTAAGGTTTTTGTTGGTCTCCTATATTGCCCCCAACCAAATGTATGCTAATAGGTGAATTGATAGTACTCTAAATTACCAGTAAGGAATGTCTGTGTGTGTGTGTGGGGGGTGGGGGGTGGGGGTCCTGCTATGGTCTGCTATGCCATCCAGTGTTTTTATTTCTCTTACTTGCATCTTTAACTTGCCACTGTGGACTCTGGCTGCCGCAAAACACTGAACCAGTAAGATAAAGTGACTGTTGGAAAGATTACTGACTACTGTTCAGGTCGCTTGGACCTGACCTTCTGTCCATTAATAACCTTTCACTTTGCTGCAACTAGTTTTGATCTCAGACTGAATATTTAAGTCAATTTCTTTACAGATATTATTACAGTGAATATCTTTGCACCTTGAATGTATATGCTCTCCATTATGCTGTCTTGGATCTTAATATGAAATGAAATTTTATATTTTTCTTGACATTTTTCATGTGACTGCTACTAAAATCTAATTTTAGACTATTTTGTGTATTTGTGTGTAGGCGTATTTTATTGTGATGTGCTTCGTGAAAAGCAATGCTATCTAGACTTTTACATTTTGGCTACCTTGCTTGTGATTTAGATACATTAGTCACTTAACTGTGTATCAGCTGAAAGTGTGACAACTTCGGAGTACTGTATAATGACCTATTTAAATGTGATTAGTTTTATGAAAAACAGATGTATACAACAGCCAAAGAACCAGTGTTAATGGATTTGAATATATGGGTAAGTAGTTAAAGAAGATTGAAGTATCTGACAATGGAACTGTTTAGTAGGGTGTATAAGATTTTTTTTTTTTTTTATCTTTTCTGCTTTGTTTAAAGTGATTGATGTAATACATCTAATGTCTAATATTTGATGTTTGTATTGTCAGCCACTTGGCCACGAGTTTGCCTTTGCCTTCAAGTATGGATGCCCTCAGACCCCGGATTGACCTGGTTGTATTTCTAATCAATCTGCATAGTAAGAAAAGGTAAGGAGTAGTAAAACTCTATCAGATATCACTGCTGCTACTAGGAAATGCTGAGGTAACTTTGCTTTGACCTGATTTTGCACCTGGTGAGATTTTATAATTTTTTTCTAATGTCACATGTTGGTTAGTTCTGTAATTATCTTTTCTAGTTAAGGGATGCACTGGTAGCAATAATTAGCATGCCCTTTATCAAAAAAAAAAATGCAGCCAGCCAGCATTACAGTTTTGCTTCCTAGTCTGACCACACAGTAGATGATATATGTTAGGAATGTTGCTGTGCAGTATCATCATCAGCAGGGACTGAGACTTCAGGAAGGCTGGTCTAAGCCTCTGTAGGATCACAGGGGGAAAGTGTAGCTACCCCAGCTTTCTGTTTAGGGATTGTGGGATGTTTAAACAGGACCCATCAATGTGATTACAGTGGTGTGTGTGTGTGTGTGTGTGTGTGTGTGTGTGTGTGTGTGTGTGTGTGTGTGTGTGTGTGTGTGTGTGTGTGTGTGTGTGTGAACTGAAAATCTTACTTTCAGCAAAATATAATTCACTCTGTGAAACATAGGAGGTATATACAGTAGAAATGTGGTAATTCGGGGAGAGGAGGTTTAGTCGATATATGAAGATTATTATGATTTGATCAAATTTTAAAAAGATCTTAGGTTGAGGACAAAATATAAATGTAGGAAACAAGTTAAATACATTGCTGTGGGACAGAATGTCATTTGATGACTGCCCGAAAATCTGATGTACGTCTCTGCAGAAGTTTGTAATATGAACTTGGTGTATGTTTGCAGTTGAATCTCTCTTTTTGTTTTGTTTTTTTTCAAGGGTGTAGTTTGTGGCCAGCCAGCCATCCACAACCCACTTTAGTGTTGCACATGGTGTCAAGGTGTCAAATCAACAGTGACAATCATTTAGAGCCAGTTTTCACACTGTTAGGTGGCTAGCCCTGCTGTGGGTGTATGTGCCTGCATGTCTGTGTGTAAAACATCATAACATATGGTACTGTAACAGAATTTCTTTATCAATTGATCACAATAAAACAGTGGAAATGCACCCAGTTAGAAAAATTAGCTTTCCCATGTAAAGTAACAATCTCTGTGTGAAATCATTTGACATTGCCACTTGATCATAATTAAACAGTTGTGGATCTACAGTGGATATAAAAAGGATACACACCCCTGTTAAAATCTCAGGTTTTTTGTAATATAGAAAAATTAGACCACAGTAAATCATTTCAAAACTTTTCCCACCTTTAACGTGACCAATGACCTGTACAGTTCAATTGAAAAACAAATAAATCTGTTAAGGGGAAAAAATATAAAAAATGAAAAACGTACAATATGCTGGTTGCATAAGTGGGCACACCCTTAAACTAATACTTTGCTGTGTGTGCACACCCTTAAACTAATACTTTGTTGTGTGTGCACACCCTTAAACTAATACTTTGTTGTGTGTGCACACCCTTAAACTAATACATTGTTGAAGCACCTTTTGATTTAATTACAGGATTCAACCTTCTTGGGTAGGAGTCTATCAGCATGGCACATCTTGACTTGGCAATATGTGCCCACTCTTCCTTGTAGAAGCGCTTCAAATCTGTCAGATTGCGTGGGCATCTCTTGTGCACAGCCCTCTTCAGGTCACACCACAGATTTTCTATTGGATTTAGGTCTGGGCTCTGGCTGGGCCATTCCAAAACCTTAATTTTCTTCTGGTAATGCCATTCTTTTGTTGATTTGGATGTATGCTTTGGGTCATCATTGTGTTGAAAGGTGAAATTCCTCTTCATCTTCAGCTTTTTAGCAGACACCTGAAGGTTTTGGGCCAAAAGTGACTGGTATTTGGAACTGTTCATAATTCCCTCCACCTTGACTAAAGCCTCAGTTCCAGCTGAAGAAAAGCAACCGCAAAGCAAAATACTGCCGCCACCATGCTTCACCATGGGGATGGTGTTCTTTTGGCGATGCAAAGTGTTTTTTGCACCAAACGTACCTATTGTAATTGTGGCCAAAAAGTTTAACCTTGGTCTCATCAGAGAATAACGCATTTTCCCACATGCTTTTGGAAGACTTGACGTATTGTTTTGCAAATTTTAGCTGGGCCTGGATGTTTTTCTTTGTAAGAAAAGGCTTCCATCTTGCAACACTACCCCATATTCCAGACATATAGAGAATACAGGAGATTGTTGTCATGTGTAGTACACAACCAGCACTTGCCAGAAATTCCTGCAGCTTCTTCAGTGTTGCAGTAAGTCTCTTGGCAGCCTCTCTGACCAGTTTTCGTCTGGTCTTTTCATCAGTTTTGGAGGGATGTCCAGTTCTTTGCAACATCACATTTGTCCCATATTTTCTCCACTTTTTGATGACCGTCTTCACTGCATTCCATGGTATATCCAGTGCTGTGGAATGTTTTTGTACCGTTCTCCTGACTGATGCCTTTCAACAATGAAATCCCTTTGATGCTTTCTAAGCTATCTGCGAACCATGGCTTTTGCTGTAACAGGCAACTGAGTAAATGTCAGGAAAATCCTACTAGGACAGCTGAACTTTATTTGGGGTTAATCAGAGTCTCTTTAATTGATGGCATGTGTGTACCCAAGAAGACTGAATGCTGTAATTAAATCAAAAGGTGCTTCGACAAAGAAGGATGTGCACAGTTATGCAACCTACATATTGTACATTTTTTATTTTTTATAAAAGCCGAAAAAAGAAGAAGATTTTTCCCCTAATAGATTTGTTTGTTTTTCAACTGAATTGTACAGGTTATAGGTCACATTAAAGGTGGGAAATGTATTAAAATGATTTATTGCGGTCTCATTTTTTTTATATCACAAAAACCTGGCATTTTAAGAGGGGTGTGTACACTTTTTATATCCACTGTAGATTGTCAGGGACAGTGTCTCTTTCTGCAAAAGAACTGAATACATTACTGTGAAATGAATCTATATTTCATTTGATGACTGTCAAGAATTTGAGATACACCCAGCCAAAAAAAATGTTGCCTGTGATGGGGTAGGATTATTCTGTATGTGAAAGCCATTATATCTCTAAGTTGATTGGTGGATCAAGATTGTTTATGTGATTGGGGGAGGGAGACAGATCTATTTTACCGAAGGCAAAATTTCTTTCATTTGGGCATATTGTTTCATTTAGGTCTTTGTAAAACTTTAGAGGGATACCCAGTCAAAATGAGGTTCATTCTGTTGGTGTGGGGGAGTCTTTGTGTGGAATCAACTGATTTATAATCTATGATCACTTGATCACAGTCTGTTATTCTGGATAGAAATTCTTTCTTGCTCACAGTGAAATATTAGGGGTGTAACAAGTTATAAATTGACTAGTCTGGGATGGGGGTTTCTCGTGTAAAAGAGTAAATGCTTCCATTCAAAAAATAATGAAATCTTTTAGTTCTTGACACATTGTCTGATTTATTCACAGACAAATTCTGTTTACCTTATCAGTAGGGGACAAGCTGCACAAAAAGAGCTTAAACTATTGATCTGAAGTAGTTAACTTCATTTGTGCAGCAACCTATGGGATTCGGATCCGAGCCGGCAGTTTTCAACAGCTTAGATCCGAGCTCCAAGCTCCTCCCCCTACCCATAATCCCCTGCCAACCCTGACTGACCTCAGATCTAGTTTGCCGCGGTTTAACCAACAGCAGCTCGATCTTGAATTCCAGGCGTTAGAGGCTTTTTTGTGAGAAAAAAGTTAACTTTTCTTTTCCTTTTCTACCCTATTTGGTTGTGAGTGCTTTCAGGTCCCTTTTTGGCTAAAATCCTCCCTAGCTTAACTTTATTTTTTTTTGTAATTAACCTCCCCCTTCCTTCGTGGTTCCGTTAGGGTTGTGTGTGCGTGTTTGGGGCCTAACGTGTGTGGCTTCTTTGATTAAAATGTTTGAGGCCCCAAAGTCTTTTTTTTTTCTAAGTGCACCGAGTGTGGCCATAAGCTGTCCCTGGCGGATGGCCACACTCTGTGCGTGCTGTGCCTTGGGGTTGAGCACCTCTGTTCTGGTTGTTCCATTTCTGCGGCGTTCAACCCCAGGGCACTTAAGGACCGGAGGTCTAAGCTGATTCTGGTGGGTCTTCTGCCCCCGGATTCGGCTTCTACCTCCGGTCCTTCCGTGGCTCCCGCTGCGGCGGCTGCTACTCCTGCTTCCCTCCCCCTGGCCGGGACTCAACCTCCCGCCTTAGGCCCGGAGGAGAGGGAGACTAGAAAAGAGAAAAGGAGGGAGAAACACCACAAGCAGCGGGCCGAGGCCTCTGCTTCAGCCCCCCAGGCTAAGCGGTCTTCTCCCTCCAGGACTTCTGGGTCTCCTCCTTCTCGGATCCGGTCTCTGTGCTTTTCACCGGGTCCTGAGGAGGGGGAGACCCGATCTCCCCCGAGGTCATTGAGGCAGCACTCCCATCCCGCCTCGGTGGCCTCATCGAGATCGACCCGAAGTCTCACGAATGCAGATTTGGACTGGATGATGAGAAGATTCCTCTAGGCCCAACTGCAGATGGGAGTGCTCCTGCCTCCCCCCCCTCCGGGGGGGGGGGAGCTCGACCTCCTTCTTTGCCCCAATAGCTCCTTCTCCGTCCCGCTTCCCGGGTTCGGAGTCTTCAGAGCCGGCCAGCCTTGGAGCCGGGGGTGTGTCGACGCCGATTGTCTCGGGTACTTTGGCGCCAACACTTCCCTTGAGTCTGTCGGATCCATCTTCGTTGGATCCGAGCTCTCTGAGCCGAGGGCTGAGCTTCAGTTCCGGGGGTATCAGTATGCCTTCGGCTCCGTCCAGGACGGAGCATGCTGGTCCCTCGGATCCAATCGCTTCGGCACCGGCCCCGATCCGTCCGTCTGATCCAAGTGAGGGTCTGCTTTCAGATCCTAGAGAGAGCAGCTCTCCCTCGGCGTTCAACGTGGTGGAGAGGGCTCTGTCGAGAGATTCCAGGCCCCCGGCCCTTGCCGTGGCTCCACCCTGCACTCCTCCTCTGTTGGGCCCGACTTCCATCACCCGGCCCCAGGGACAGCCTGCTTTGACGTCCCAGGTCGTTCCTTTGGAACAAGAGGTTGCTGGTGAGACCTCCTCGGACAGCCCCCCCGAGGAGGTTCCTCACAAGCGAAAGTGCAAGAGGAGGCACCTGGACTCCCCCGAGTCCTTGACTGAAGACACTGATTTGGCGGAAGGGGAAGGCTCCCCAAGATCACCCCCTGAAGATGTCTCTTTTGGTGACATCATGGAGATGCTCAGGATAAGGGGTGAGTGGTCTGCCCCAAAGCCTACCTCGGACGAATCCGTGTTCCTGGAGGCGTTTAAAGCAGGCCCGTCTACCTCTTGGGTGTCCCCTCCGGCCGACCCCCTGGTAGATTTGATTACTACCAGGGCTTGGAAGGAGCCGGACACTGTGTAGCCAGTCCCCAAGCGCCCGGATAAAATTCTTAGCCCCCCCCCCAAGTCCTATTGGAGTAAGGGTCCCCCTGTAGATGCCATGTTGGTGGCGGCGGCCACCAAGAGGGAACTAGCTCAAGAGAGTCCCTCGGTCCACCCCTCGAGCAAGGAGTCTCGGTCGATGGACCGTTTAGGGAAGCAGGTTTTTAGTTCAGCTACCTTCTCTGTGAGGTCGCTGAACTACATGGCACATGTTCTTCGACTGCATTGGGACCTTATCAAAGAGTACGCTGCGTCACCCCCCCCCCCCCCGAGTCCATGTCGGCGGAGGACAAACAGTTGCACTCCACCCGGATGGCCACTCTTCGATCTATATCAAACACCTCTATGCGGCTACTGTCCCATGCCACGGAAGGAGCCGCTAGAGCCAGCAGAGCGGGCCTTGTCATGAGGCGTCAGGCCTGGCTCCGTCACTGTGATTTCGCGGAACCCTTCAAGGCATCTTTCACTAATGCCCCTTTCGATGGTTCTGCCCTTTTTGGCAAAACTGTTCACGATACTTTGGTCCAGAGCGAGAAGGACGGGAAGACTGTGTCTGCTGTCGGAGTCCACTTCTCTGCTCCCCAGAGGTCCTTCTCCAAGAACCAAAAGGGTCAGAAGAAGATGTGGTTCCGGAAGTCGCAACAGTCCCGTCCCGCTCCGGACTCCCAGCCCTTCGCGGCAGAGGAGGGCAGGGTGGACGCCACCCTAGAGGCAGAGGGGGCCCGAGGAACTTTGGATCCAGAGAACCTTTCTCGGACCAACCCACGCAACACCCCTGAGGGGTTGCCCGACTGCTCCACTCTGGAGGCAGTTGGGGGGCGTTTCTCGAAGCACCTAGCAGCTTGGGAGTCCATCACGGCAGACTGCTGGGTGCTTCGCATCATATCCAGAGGATATCAGATCCCCTTCTCTCTTTACCCACGCAGCCCCAGATACCTCCCAGATGTCCCACCCGATCAGAGGGAGGCCGCAGCAACGGAAATCCAACAGTTGCTGGAAAAAAGAGCCATCCAACACGTCCCCCCAGACCAGTGCGGGTCAGGTTTTTACTCCAGGTTCTTCTTGGTGCCAAAAAAGACGGGGGACTTAAGACCAATCCTCGACCTCTCCCCCATGAACCTGTCAGTAAACAAAGAGAAATTCTGCATAGTTACCCTTCAGTCCATTCTCCCCCTCTTGCGGGAGAGCGACTGGATATGCTCTATAGACCTCAAGGATGTGTACTACCCCTTTCTGATGGACAGGCGATCCAGAAGGTTCCTCCACTTCTGGCTAGGAGCCAGTCATTACCAATTCAGGGTCCTCCCCTTTGGTCTCACCACAGCCCCCAGGGTGTTCACCAAAGTGTTAGTGTGGTAGCGGCCCACCTGAGGCTCCAGGGAATTCAGGTTTTCCCATACCTGGACGACTGGCTCCTGACCGCCCCGACAAGGCATCTACTCTGTGCAGCCAGAAACTACTTTCTTCATCTAGCTCCCCAGCTGGGGATCACTATCAACATAGAGAAGTAGTCTCTTGCCCCGTCTTAGACCATAGACTTCATAGGGGCCCGATTAAACACAAACAAGCTCCTAGCCTTTTTGACCACTGACCGGCTACGAACCCTGAGGCTACATGTGCGGGCCATTATACAATCCTCAGCTCCCCCAGCGGAATTGGTCCTGAGGGCTCTAGGTTCAATGGCGGCAATCAATCTATTGCCAATGGCGCGTTTGAACATGAGGGTCTACCTTCTCTGTGAGGTCGCTGAACTACATGGCACATGTTCTTCGACTGCAGCGGGACCTTATCAAAGAGTACGATGCGTCACCCCCCCCCCCCCCGAGTCCATGTCGGCGGAGGACAAACAGTTGCACTCCACCCGGATGGCCACTCTCCGATCTATATCAAACACCTCTATGCGGCTACTGTCCCATGCCACGGAAGGAGCCGCTAGAGCCAGCGGAGCGGGCCTCGTCATGAGGCGTCAGGCCTGGCTCTGTCACTGTGATTTCGCGGAACCCTTCAAGGCGTCTTTCGCTAATGCCCCTTTCGATGGTTCTGCCCTTTTTGGCAAAACCGTTCGCGATACTTTGGTCCAGAGCGAGAAGGACGGGAAGACGTTGTCTGCCGTCGGAGTCCGCTTCTCTGCTCCCCAGAGGTCCTTCTCCAAGAAACAAAAGGGTCAGAAGAAGATGTGGTTCCGAAAGTCGCAACAGTCCCGTCCCGCTCCGGACTCCCAGCCCTTCCGCGGCAGAGGAGGGCAGGGTGGACGCCACCCTAGAGGCAGAGGGGGCTAGGAGACAGTCATTACCAATTCAGGGTCCTCCCCTTTGGTCTCACCACAGCCCCCAGGGTGTTCACCAAAGTGTTAGCGGTGGTAGCGGCCCACCTGAGGCTCCAGGGAATTCAGGTTTTCCCATACCTGGACGACTGGCTCCTGACCGCCCCGACAAGGCATCTACTCTGCGCAGCCAGAAACTACTTTCTTCGTCTAGCTTCCCAGCTGGGGATCACTATCAACATAGAGAAGTCGTCTCTTGCCCCGTCTCAGACCATAGACTTCATAAAGGCCAGATTAAACACAAACAAGCTCCTAGCCTTTTTGACCATGGACCGGCTACGAACCCTGAGGCTACATGTGCGGGCCATTATACAATCCTCAGCTCCCCCAGCGGAATTGGTCCTGAGGGCTCTAGGTTCAATGGCGGCAATCAGTCTATTGCCAATGGCGCGTTTGAACATGAGGGTCTTACAATGGACCCTCAAAGTCCAGTGGTCCTTTCTTCAATATCCTCTCAGCCATCCCATTCCCCTCAGCAGGGCTTGCAAGAGGGCCCTCTTATGGTGGCTCCAATCTCCGGACCTCCAGGAAGGATGCCCCTTTTCTATGGCCCCTCCCCTAGCCACGGTGACCACGGACGCCTCCTGCCTCAGGTGGGGGGGGGGGCATTGTTCGGGCAGGACAGTCCAAGGCACGTGGGACCTCACAGAGACTTCATTGCATATCAATGTCCTAGAGATGAGGGCAGTGCTGTTGGCATTGCAAGCACTTCAGGACCTTCTTCCTGTAGGAACGATTGCTATTCAGACGGACAACATGTCTGTTGTCTGGTACATCAACAAACAAGAAGGAACCAGGTCTTACCCACTCTGTCGAGAGGCCATGAGGGTGTGGGAATGGGCGATCTCCACCAACCGTTTTCTCATAGCAACGCACATTCCGGGTTGGTCCAACATACTAGCGGACAGACTAAGTCGCACCATCCTGTTACCATACGAGTGGTCTCTGAATCCCGAGGTAGTGAATTGGATTTTCGCCGAATGGGGTCAACCTTGTTGCGATCTCTTTGCCTCTCCCTCGAACACAAAATGTTATGACTACTTTGCTCTCATCCCCCCCCCCGGGGAATCCCCGAGAGACGCTCTGGTGCATGCTTGGCCTCCCGGTCTACTTTATGCTTACCCTCCTCTTCCTCTGATGCTAAAATTTCTGCAGAAAGCCAGTCTGTTGGGGAGCAGGATAATCCTCATTGCCCCATTCTGGCCTCGTCAAGCTTGGTTCCCCTACCTTTGGTCTCATCTGGTGAATCCTCCTTGGATTCTGGATCCCCTTCCGGATCTAATATCCCACCCCCTAGATCTCCCATTCCCAAACCTGGACAATCTCAAGCTCACAGCTTGGCTGCTCCAGTTACGCTCGTAGCTAGGACTCCCGGTATCTCTTCCCCTGTTAAAGCTATCCTAGTAGCAGTGCACAAGCCTTCTACTAGAAAGATCTATAGTAGCAAATGGAAGCGTTTCTCCATTTGGGTGGAACGTCGAAGAAGGTTCAACTAGCAGCATCACGTGGAAAATGAACTGGGCCCTTTGATCACCACGAAATTGTGTAAGACCTTTCTGAAGGGCACCTTTCTGCTCAGACCTCCAGTGAAGGATATAGTCCCGGCTTGGGACTAAACACTGGTGCTTCAGGCTTTGACAGCTCCCCCGTTTGAGTCTGCAGCTTCAGTAGATCTTAAATTTTTGTCATGGAAAATGGCCTTTCTTGTCGCTATCACCTCGGCTCGAAGGGTCTCTGAACTACAAGCCCTCTGTGTAAAACCCCCATACTTGACTTTTCACAAGGATAGAGTTTACCTCAGGACCAATCCCTCTTTTCTTCCCAAGATTGCGTCTGAGTCGAATATTAATCAGTCCATTAACCTACCAGTCTTTTTTCCTAATTATCAAAGCAAAGGAGAATGCAAATTACACTCACTGGATGTGCATAAACAACTTCGCTTCTACATCCACAGGACATCTGGTCATAGGCAATCTGACCAGTTGTTCGTCTCCTTTGCCAAATTTAACTTGGGTAAATCTATGTCTAAACTCACACTGTCTAGATGGATTTCGCAGTGTATCCTTTTAGCATATGAAAGTTCTGGCAGGCCCGCACCTCAGGGAGTCCGTGCCCACACTACTCGATCTGTGTCTAGCTCTGCGGCCTTTAGGGCCAGAGTCTCTTTGGATGATATTTGCTCGGCAGCCACTTGGGCCTCATCTCATACCTTTATCAATCACTATAAATTGGACATTATCTCCAGAGGGAGAGCATCCTTTGGCTCTGCAGTGCTCCGGAACATCCTTCCATGAAGGCCGCCCAAGGTTCAGGTAGCTGGGGACTCTGTCCCATAGGTTGCTGCACAAATGAAGTTAACTACTTCAGATTAAGAAGTTATGTACTCACCATAACCTTCCATCTGAGTAGATAAACTTCATTTGTCAGCAATCGTCCCTCCCTCCTGCCCCCCTCACCTTCGGATGTTTTTTCTCATTCTCAGGTTTACACGGTGTGTTACCTTTTTATATTTGAGAGTAATTATCTTCAAGCAGTATCTGCTTTTGGGCAAACTCGATCTGAGGTCAGTCAGGGTTGGCAGGGGATTATGGGTAGGGGAGGAGCTTGGAGCTCGGATCTAAGCTGTTGAAAACTAACGGCTCGGATCCAAAGTCGTATCTGAATCCCATAGGTTGCTAACAAATGAAGTTTATCTACTCAGATGGAATGTTATGGTGAGTACATAACTTCTTATTTTGTGGTAATTTATGAAAGAACTGAAGACGCAGCTCATGTCTTGTCTTCTAATACCATGAATATTTTTCATTAGATTGAAATCATAACACAGCTATTCTTTTTTCACAGGGGCATATGTTCCATTACCTTTAAAAGCACATTGAAAATGCAGTTTATAATTGTCTATCTTGGTATCCTCAAATGGCTCAAGGACCACAGGAGGTTGACTCCACTGAGCAAAGGACTGGACAACTGGCAACAATAAGTCACTTCAGACAGACACTCATTCAAGCACACATTCACTCATGAACACACACCAGAATAGTAGTCGTCATTCACATTACACGCGCGCGCACACAATTAATTTAACCATGCCATAAAAGTGAGCTAAACCTAAATGTAGCCTGCTAGCCCTCGCATAATAAGGGCACACAAGCCCACTGGGGTCCCTGGCAACAGATGATTATATCTTTATAAAAGTGGCATTTGCTAGTAATTTTGGGGGGGCAACATATTAGATGCTCAAAGGTTCTCAAAATTCCTTTGATGGAAAGAGAATAAACAGAACTATTGAAAGTATGGAGCCTTGGGGAACACCTGTTTTTGATGCACTGGGGTGGATAACTCCGGGCGTTGTCCCACGAGTGGTGCACAGCTGTTGTGATGCCACTCCACAAGGGTTGCCCTACCTCAGACCCTGGGAATTATAGACCCATCAGACTAACGAATCTTGCTTGCAAAGCCATGGAGCATATCCTAACTGAAGTAATTTAACTGTGATATCACAAGTCTTATCAAACTCAATCCCAAACAGTTTGGAACTATCATGGGTAGATCCTGTCTAATGAATCATGTGAACTTCTTTGAGAGAGCTATCCAGGCTGTAAACTGTCAACAAGCTGCACACACAAGGCATTCAGTAGCATATTGCATGCAAATATAATGCACAAGTTGGAGATCCAAATTGACCCATATGTGGTTAGTTGGATAACCAACTGTCTTTGAGACAGGTTTCACACAGAGTGGGTGGAGCATTTTCTGAGAGAAGGAAGATGACCAATTGAGTTCTACAAGTATTTGCGCTGGGTTGTCTGATGTTCATTATCTATTCTTCAGATATCCTCCACTTTTCAAAGGAGGACCGCTAGTTAACAAAGTTCAAAGATGATTGTAAGCACTTTTATTGTCTGCATATACTTTTCTAGCTAGTTTCACTGTGTGTGAGGTATTAACAAGAAATGTTCTACAATTGTTAAGTATCTGGTTGGGTTTGTTTGTTCTGATTTTTGTTTCACACCCTCCCTCCCTATTAGTATCCTGTTTTTATACTTGGTAGCTTTGCAGTTGCCCCGCCCCTACTGTAAATTTGATCTGGGACACTCCTCCCAGTCTAGTGTCATTACCTCATTTTACCCGATCCAAGGAGAACATTTGAGAAGGCCAACCCAGTTAGTTTCTGCTCCTGTTTTCCCCTTTCCACTTTACAAAAAAAAATAAATAAATAAATATATTTTTTTTTTTCTAAGCTCGTTTCCTGCCTTTCCTGTAAGTCGTCTAGTCCAGATACAGATTTGCTGTATCCAGGACTGTTTGTAAGCTTCTGAGCCCCCAAGCCTTTCTGCGTTGGAGGGAAGCCTTCTAGCATAATTTTGTTTCTTAGAAGTAGCCAGTTTTCTAGTTTCAGCACTTGTTCAGAACTCATTGTAAGCACTAAATAAGCTACAGATTACTACAGCACTCAACTTTCCTCACTTGTCTAGAGGAAAACAGTTTTTAGTACTTAATAAATAAGCACCTATCCAGGCATGTCTAAGGGTCAGCTCCCGGTGTTTTCTCCTGTCTACCTAATAAATCTGGGCATCTTGGGGCAATGCAGCAATTGCCTCTTGTACACAGACAACCCTCTCCTCCTACCACCCAATACTGCAACCTGTGAGAGATGCTCTTATATAGCCAAACTGGAAGCAAAGCTCTCTTCACCCAAGACTGGACTAGACAGTCAAGAGGAGAAGGTAAACACTTGCACCACACCAGACTCATCACATAGTCCCTCAAAACCTACACCACCAAAACAGACACATAGAAACACAAAACACACACACCTACATTCACAGAGGCTCTCAATAAAAATCTACCCAAGCAACAGGGACCTCCAAAACAGAAATGCAAGCAAACCCCCCCCCCCCCAACGCAACCCAAATGACACATAGCCCACAAACTGTGTGCCACTCAACCACAGCCCATAACGCATAACAAAGTACCCAACACTCTAGTCATGGGTGACTCTATAGTCAGGCACACTGATGTTCCACTCACCAGGCTAAACAAGGAGAAAGTTAATGTCAGCTGTCTGTCAGGTGCCAGGATCCGCCACATAACGGACGCACTCGGGTCACTCCACAACAAGTACAAATATGACTCTGTCATTGTCCATGTTGGTGTGAATGACCTGAGACGTACCTCCCTGGAGTACATGAAGAGACATGGAGGAGCTGTCCAATCTTGTAGCCCAGGCAGGTATGACTCTAGCCCTGAGTAGCATCCTGCCATCACCCAGAATGATACCACAGTACAAGGACAAAATGATTGACTTCAACAATTGGCTAAGCTTTTGGTGTCATTCTAAGGGGATCCAGTATCTGTCTGCCTGGGATGACATGATCGACAAACCAAGATGCTTTGCCAGAGATGGCCTGCACCTATCGCCCCTGGGATTCCGGATACTGGCTAAGGTTCTTGCTATTCCATAGTGCCTTTTTTAGGCAAGGTTCAAATGACAAATTCACCACCGTGACAGGTAGAAGCAAGCAAAATCTGAGGGTAATGCTACTTAATGCTAGAAGTCTAAACCTTAAAATGCACTCACTCAAGGCACTCCTTAAAATGGAGAACATCAACATCTGTGCAGTGACAGAGACCTGGTTCAAGGCTCCAGAGAGCACCCCCTGCATTACCATGCTATAATTCATACCACACCTTTCGGCCACCTATCCTGGACCAAAACACTAAAGGCGGAGGCGTGTCCATATTCATTAAGGATATCCATGCCTTCAGGCTAGTTGCTCAGCATAATGCATCCGAGATTATCCAAGTGCAACTAACTCTGGGCAAGGCCGCAATCCAAATTGTAGCTTGTTACAGATCCCCTACCATGCCCCATGATTCCCACTCCTCATGTCTTGATACACTGGAAAGTATTGGGGTACAACCTGACACCCTAATAATGGGAGATTTCAACTACCCACCATTAACTGTGAAAACTACTCATGTACCAACTCTTTTGCTCAACGTTTTCTGGAATTCAATAAATTCCAACACCTTGGATCAACTTATCCACACCCCCACCAGGGTCAGCAATATCCTAGAACTGGTCATTACCAACATGGGCAACTGGTGTTCCACACCAGAGGTCAATTTCCTCGTTGGTTAGATCCGACTACAAGCTAATCACCCTAGACATCTACATCCCATCCCCACCCACCATTAGGGAAACCACCAAAAAAATTTCTCCAAAGCCAACTTCATGCTTCTTAAGACAGAAGTGGCAAACTTCACGACACCCATGCCGACAGACAATAGAGGTACGACTGCTGAAGCCTATACAGATACACTTTATAAAAACTTACACGAGTGCATGGATTGTGCAATCCCTAATAGAACCAAGATGCTGCCCTCCAAAAATTGGAAGCCAATCTGGTGGTCCCCTGCCATAAACAAACTCTACAACAGAAGAAACTGTTGCAGAAAAGAGTAAAATCCCATGATTGGAGGAATTCCGTGATCAGCCTCAGTAAGAAGCTGAGATCCCTCATAAAATCCTCCAAAGCTAGTTACGAAAACAAAATCGCCACTGATTCTAAAGACAACCACTATAGCTGTGTCAAGAATCTCAATGGCAACACTCAGAGCTCCTCTGAGTTGCAGCACAATGGCACTAAATGTACAGAACCAAATGATATTGCCAACATCCTGGCAGATAGCTTCAGTGCTAACTTTACCCCTCTCTCAACCCCTAAAGGGCCCATCTCTATACCAGAAGAATGCAAAGTTCCTGTAATCATGCCTGCACAGGTAAAAAAAAATGCACTCTCTAAAGCCAAGAACATAGCATCCATGGGACCTGACAACATCCCAGGCTGCGTTCTACATGAACTACAGAACGAACTGGCACCCCACCTAAAGTACCATGTTCAATCATAGCCTCACCTCAGGCTTTGTGCCCACTGAATGGCGCACAGCAACTGTTATCCCACTCCACAAAGGGGGAGCCACCACGGACCTCGGGAACTACCGCCCCATTAGCCTGACGAGCCTGGTCTGCAAGGCTATGGAACATATCATCATGGAACTTATAAACAATGACATTGGTAATCTCCAAACTCTGGACCCTATGTAGTTTGGGTTTGTAAAAGGCAGATCATGTCTCCTAAACCTGATGGACTTCTTTGAAGCAGTCACCAAAGCCGTAGATGAGGGTAAGGTGGTTCACACACCATCTAGATCTTGCCAAGGCTTTCGACACCATCATCCACTCTGGAATTATAGATAAACTCGCTAAACTAGGTATAACTCCCTATGTCACAAGATGGGTTGCCAACTGGCTCACTGACAAAACCCACACTGTGAAAGTAGCAGACTCTAAATCCATCTTCAGACCAGTGACAAGTGCAGTACCACAGGGTTCAGTCCTAGTTCCTGTCCTGTCTTTGGCTAACTAAGTTCGCCTGCAAACTAGGAGCCATAATGAAAATTCCTAACGATGTGGACATCCTACAAAAGGGCTTCACTAAGACAGATGCCTGGTGTCAAAGCCAAGGCCTCAAACTCAGTGCCAAAAAGTGCATTGTCATCCCTTTTGGTAAAAACTCTGTACCCATGAACTACCACATAGGCGGTAGTCTACTTAACACTGAACGTGTGATGAGACCATAGGACACAGGTGGACAGTAGTCTCTCCTTTGATAATCACATCGCCACAGTAGTCAGGAAATCCTTCTACTTGGCACACCTCATCACAAAAGGCTTCTCATCCAGGAAAATCATTGTTCCCCTCTATTCATCACTCATTAGACCCATTATGGAGTACAACGCCAGTTTTGGTATGTACCTCACAAGACATCTACAACAACTGGAAAGGCCACAGAAATACCTCACAAAGAGGATTACCGGCCTCAAACAGATGCCCTACGCAGACCGTCTCAAAAAATTCCAGCTTTACTCTGTCACATATCGCCTACTCAGAGGCGATCTCTGCCTAACATGCAAAGCTATGTCAAACCCAGAGCTGTTGGACATGCTCCACTTAAAGAAATCCCAATCCCTCCGAGCTACACGCTCTAGGGACCTAAACCTTGTCACCACAATAAACAGAACATGCTGGAGGGATAGATTCCTTTCCCAGAGACTTCCCATACTCTGGAGCAAACTACCTATCTTATATCAAACAAAGCTCCTCATTAGCACTCTTCAAGAGAAATCTTGATGATTGGATGGGAGATAGGAAATTCACCCTGGGATCACTTCTGTGGCTGCTCTTGACAGGGGCACAGGAAAATAGTTTTCTTGGGTGGCAAAAGCCTGAGTACCGTTTGGCTAGGCTCATATACACACTCATATACACACACACACACACACACACATATATATATATATATATATATATATATATATATATATATATATATATAGGGCCAATAGCCTAGTACCTACCTATGAGAGTAATCGTAAGCCATTGTAAGTCGTATTCTGACATAGAGGTACTCCAACAGGTGCTTACACTTGTTATTAACTACTGTACTAAAATGGGCTAAGGCTCATTGCCAAAGAATGCAACCTTGTAGCATTTGGTAAGCATCCCTTAGCCATGGTTTGTAGCAGTGATAACACTCCCACTACAAAATAAAAATGATGTGAGAGACTTTGATACTTGGGTGGACAGTTCCCTTATCACTGTTGCTAACATGATGATCAAATATTAGGAAATCTTTTTACCTTGCATAGCTAAAGGTATTTCTTCCACATTTAAAGAAATCTACCCCTCTTTATGCTGTACTTATTAAACCCATCACTGAGTACAGTGCCCCTTTTAGGATGTACCTAAACATATTAAGCAATTGGAAACACCACGGAGGTTTGCACCTAAAAAGATTAGGGGCTTAAGAGAGTGGTATAATGGAGTTAAGGTGTTTACCTCACAATCACACGATACAAGGTTTGATTCTCACCTTTGAAGAGGAAATTTGCAAGGCTTAAAATGGCCCACAAGGAAAGCTAGCCTAGTACTTGCCAATAAATCTACCAATAAAGTCTTTATCTGTTTACTTAGTAATGCATGTGTCATGCTTTTAGAGCTATAATGGATCCAGTAGTCCAGGAATACTCCTATCTCGATTATTTTAAAATACTTTTTTTTTTTTTTTTTTTTTTTAAGTTTTTTGAAAACGTAACATAAATCAAGAGTCATCACAAGTCGTGTAGCATGTGGTTATTATAAGCATGACAACACTAACTGAAGCATTAGAATTATAAACAACTCTACAGCTATGAGAAATAGCATCTAAACCAAAGTACTGCTGTATGTATTTAGAAGAATATTTATAACTACAAAATGTTTCTTTAGAAGTTTGTTCAAAAAAGAAAAAATATAAAACTGGGATACCAGAGAAGAGACTGAAAATACTATTAAAATTTTACCTACATTTAAGACCTTGTGGGAGAAGTGTATGACATCTTATTGCAATAAACCCACTCTGTTGAACATCGCAACCGTAAGATTTTTAAAATTGTTTTCCAATATTTTGGTTTATAAATTTTATTTTGTTAGAATAAGCAACCATTTTAAATGCTTTAATTGTTTTATAAGCTGTTTTAGAGGATTTCTTCCAATAAGTCTGTTTAAGGTCAGCCCAGTGTAATGAAATATAGTATTTTAGAAGGGAAATTTAAAATTATGAATATTTGACTGAGATTGATTAATGCTTGATGGATGGAGTATAGTCATTTGCCAATTTCATATATTTGTCAGATTGTCAAAGTAAGCTTATACTGTTTTTTATCTCAGAGTCTTTTCATATAAGGCAATACCAAAAAGGTGAAATATGTCAGTTGTCATATTGCATGCTTTACGAGAAGGATTATAGGTAGGGTAAATCTGGGGTAATCTTGCAGAAATCAAACATTATTTGTAATCCTGTACTGATTTCTTATTGGCAGATTAGTTTAAAACTATTTCATTTGCCTATATATATAAGCCTCGTGCTTGCGTGTAGCCACACAACAGGGGTTGGCGGTGCTTTGTATAGACGCATACACCTAGAAACTATTTTTTCCACAGACACCAGTCAGTGAAACCCTCCCAGGTTCCCTGCTGCTCTGCGGGCAATGCAGCTGTGCACTTCTGCACTGCAGGCAACTTAGCTGAGCACTGAGCAGTGTCACCCCACTTTTCATCCCTGATCTTAAGTTCCCTTGTTAATTCCAGAGCAATAGCTGATCTAATTTGACCTCTCACAAGTTAGTACTTAAGAATTACCTGCTAATAGGGACAGTCCAGTTTCCCAACATTTCATCAGCCAGCCTGACTGACATGGGTATCATGAGGCAATGTAGCAATTGCCTCATGTATACTGACAGCCACTTGCTCCTAAAGCATAAAAATACAGTATGAGAGAGATGTAACTATGCCATGAAACTAGAATCAGTATTCTCAAGTAACAGTAAACAAGACATCAAACATGTCAGCAGTCGCACAAGGTAAGGTCAAGTCATATAAACCCACTTACGCGGAGGTACTCACTAATTGCCTAACAAAAGACCAGAGACATCCCAAGTGCAAACAACCTACACATACTGGTACATGAACAGAATCCATCAGTAGACATAACACACATATCAGTGTCTCAAAAATGATGCCCCAAAGGCAAAACACCTCAAAGCCTAATGTCCTAGTCATAGGCGACTTAACAGTCCCACTCACTAGGTGGGACCAAGAAGGTCACAGTCAGTTGCTTGTCAGATGCCAGGATCTGTCAGAATCATGCATGTACTGAATTCAGTCTGCAGCAATTACCATTTGACTCTGTCATAGTACCTGTTAAGTTGAATGACTTGAGACATACCTGTCATGACTATGTGAAGAGAGACATAACAGAACTTTCGGATTATGTATCACAGGCAGGTATGTCCCTAGCCCTAAGCAGCATTGTACTTTCACCTAAGATTATGCCACAATACAGACAAAAAATTATTAATTCAATAATTGGTTTAGCTTCTGGTGTCACTCCAGATGGATCCAGTATCTGTCAGCCTGGGAAGACATGGTCAATATACCATGCTGCTTCACCAGAGATGGCCTTCACCTCAAGGCTTTCAGGTATTGGCAAAGATGTTTGCCTTCCCCACAGTGCCTTTTTAAGACCATGGCAAAACAACAAAACATCCAATGTAAAGAAATCCACTAGAGACAAACTCAGGGTTATGCTGCTTAATGCTAGGAGCCTGAACAGTAAACATCACTCCTGGAAGCACTCCTCACCTTGGAAGATGCTGACTTCTGTGCAGTCAGTGAGACTTGGTTCAAGGCCACAGAGAGCATCCTTGGCCGTACAAGGCTACAATGCCTTTCACACATTCAGATCTCAAAACAAGTGTGAAAGAATCAAAGGTGGAGGTGTAGCCATCTTCATTAAATCCAAATACACCTCAAGACTGGTGAAACCGTGCTTCTCTGTTGAGCTTCTCCAGGTCCAAAGAATTATAGGCAAAATACCCTACCACATCATTTTTAGCCACAGGTCCCCCACTGTGAACCAGAAGAAGCACACTGCTTACCTGGACTTGCTAGAGTCGCTCAGTATACAGCTAAACACGTTGGTCATGAAAGATTTCAACTATGCTTCTATCGACTGGGCGACTTCCATAAGCACAAAAACGATTGGTCAGAGGTTCCCGGATTTTAATTCAAGTATCCTGGAATAGTTGGTCTGCACCCCCACAAGAGGCTGAAATGTCTTTGACCTAGTGCTCACCAACATGGGGGTGGTCACTGCACTACCCCCTGTGTGTTGCCCCCCTGGTAAAGTCAGATCATAAATGTCTCGTTTTTAAAGTAAAAATCAGATCTGACACCCCCAAAGGGCAAAAAAACTGAAACATTTCTCCAAAGCAAACTATAGCCTACTAAGCAATGGTATAAAAAGTTTCAAAGCTCCTACTAACACAGGCAACAATGACTCCTATGCAGGAGAGTACACAAATGCCCTTTATAGCCAATTAAACAAATGTATTGACTCTGCTGTACCTGACAGGACTATAAAACCAGGTCCTCCTGAAGAAAGCCGCCCTGTAGACTGTAAGTATAAATAAGTTGAATAACAAAAGAAAGAAACTGATATCTAAGAATAAGAGGGAACTTGCTCAACAGAGGAAGAATACCCTCCACAGTTTGAACTAGCAAATTAGATATCTTGTAAAGTCATCTGAGGCTAGTTACAAGACTAAATTAACATCCCTGGCTAAAGACAACCATAGGGCATTTTTTAGCTACGTCCGAAACCTACAGCTTTATGTTGAATTTATAGTAGATGGTACCACTTGCATTGAACCTGAGGAAATTGCCATCCTGCTAGCTGACAGATTTGGCAATAACTTCACTACCCTGTCTTCACCAGCCATACACCAAAGCATTCCTGATACCAGTTGTCTACCGAGCATCTCCAAAGAACAGATCATACAAGTGGTCTCAAAGGCCAAAACCTCAGCCTCTATGGGACCAGATAACATTCTGGATTGCTTACTAAACAGTGTAAAACGAGACCTAGTAGAACCACTTGGCGCACTGTCTAACCATAGCCTGAGCACTGGCTTTGTTCTGGCAGAGTGGAGAAAAGCAACAGTAATCCCCTTGCACAAAGGGGGAGTCTTTCAAACAAACCAAACAGATAAATATCAACCCATAAGCCTAACCATCCTTATCTGCAACACCATGGAAAGTATCATCATGGACCTTTATCCACAAGGACAGAGACTACCTTCAGACTCTTGACCAATCCCAATTTAGTTTCATCAAGGGTAGATCTTGCTTATTAATCCTGGTGGACTACTTTGAGAATGTTCTTAGAGAATGTCTCCAAAGCCTTGGATGAGGGCAAAGCAATACATATACCATCAATGTTGATTTAGTCAAGGCTTTTGATGCAACACTTCACTCCGGGATCATTGAGAAACTCTCCCAGATGGGGACTAACCCATACATCATTAGATGGGTAGCCAACTGGCTCACCAACAGATCGCACATCGCCAAAGTTGGGCAGTCCACGTCCACTAGTAGACCAGTTACCAATAGGGTACCATAAGGATCTTTGCTGTGCTCTCTACTGTTTGGAATCTATTTCTCTGATGTCCAGTTCCAAAGTAGATGGCCTGTGGCTTACCAGGTTTTCAGATTACTGCAAACTGGGAGCAATCATAGTGTCCATCGATGTAAACATATTGCAGAAGGGGCTGACGCATACAAGTGCCTCATTATTCCTTTTGGCAAAGAAGTAGCCCCTGCTAATTGATATAGACAGAAACCCTCTAAGCTCAAACCCATTCGCGCAACATTTAGGAACACAGGTTGATGGCAATCTTAACTTCAATCACCCTGTGTCCCTGTAATAAGGAAAGCTTTCTACATTCAGCATCTCATAAATAAGGGCATTGCATCCAAGAATTAAGGAGGGTTATAACTCTGCTGTACTTGACCCTTATCAGACCACTAATTGAATACATTGCTTCATTTTGTATATGTCGCACCAGACTCCTGCAGCAACTAGAGACCACACAGGTTTCTAACCAAGAGAATCCAGGCCCTCCAAAACATGACTTAACATGAAAAGGCTGAAAGCCCTGTCACTACTATATCATATAGTCTGCTGAAAGACTACCTGTGCCTGGCCTACAGAGCAGTCTCTGAGTCTGCTGTAATGGAAATGCTGCACATCTACAAATCATATGGGACAAGAGTCACTTGTTCCAGGGATCTCAACCTAGCCTGTGGCATTAACAAAACATGCTATATTCTCCCAGAGATTGCAACTCCTCTGGAATAAGCTCCCATTTCATGTGAAGCAGAGCACCTCAATGTCCGTATTTAAGCACAACCTTCACAGTTGGATGGGTTACTGTAAATTCACCCCAGGGATGGCTACTGTGTCCCTCATGGACGGGGTAGTCTGTTGATCGTAGAATCGTGCTTCTAACAATGACCATCTAACTATGGTCAGTTAGGATACATGTTTTTTTTTTTTTTTTACACAGCTAGGCTTAATGGCCCTAGGGCCATTAGCCGCGTAACCACCTATGAATCTTTGAATCTATAAGAGTTTTTAAGGAGTATAAAATTATAATTGTTTTGACAGTGTCATTGTGTGATAGTTTTTGAAGTTAGACCAAATTTTAGAAATTTGATAAGTATGTATTTGTAAGTTTTGGAAATATAATTTCTTTCTTTAAAAGCTGTTATGAAATTTTCTAGGAAATATATTTGGAGATGTATCCTATTAGTCACTTATTTGGATAAGAAAACATCCCAAATCTGGCAAAGAAGCGTGTAACCTTTAAGATGATTGAGGTTTTTCCTGATTTCTTCCAAAGTCTGAGAGGTGGTAGTCCAGTAATCACATCTAAATGATATTATCAAAGACTCAAAATGTCGAATGCTCAAGAGAAAAATTCCGAACTTCGAACTCCGTATTGTGGGGGGCTGTGCCCACCCCCCGCTAAATATATATTCCAACTCTGAGATCACACTACAGTGAGGCAAGGGCAAATATCCCAATCTTCATTGTACTGTGATGTCAAAAACGGAACTTCGAGTTTTCGCTACTTTCGCTATTTTCACAGTCGACACTTTGAATTTGCGATAATGTAATATAGATCCCAGTAATCAATCCTCACCACTGACACTGGTGAGAGACTCGTTAAAAACAGAAATTAATTTACACAGTATAATGCAGCTCTGTGCATCAAACACAGTTTTCCCCTAACAACACACAGGGAGCACACTCCACTGGGACTGGACTCCATCTCTCTAGATCCCAAACAAGACTGTTTCAGACACTATGACCCAGTTCCAAGTAGCTAACCCACATCTGGGTATCTGATTTCGTCACACACACACACACACACACACACACACACACACACACACACACACACACACACACACACTTCTGGGAAAGGCTGGTACAGATTTACTGGCTGTACCCCCTTCTGCCCAGACTGTAAGGTGACGTCACTGCCAACAGTCCACCACTGTCAGGCTCTTAAAAGGTTATCCAGTTATACTGAGTAAAATCAATACTAACATGAATGGTAGAATGTAACCAAAGCAGCCAGACTTTTCGGAGTGGGCAAGGCATCACTGAAATAATCACAGGTACTTGAAAGTATTCTGTAAATAGCAGCCACATTGAAAGGTATAAAAATATTTAATAAAATAGAAAACCTGAGGATACTAAATATCAAAGTACAATAAATAAGAGTTTCAATCACAGGAGAAATAAAAATAACACAGTTGGACAGATTCAAACAGATGCAGAAAAACACTACTAATCTCACTGTATTTCCTGACTAGCTAAAGAATAACTGTTCCTAGCTAACTTAGTTAATACAGCAAGGCAAGCTAGGATGATGAAATGCTTACTTCCACGGGGTAAAGTGATGAGCTTCCAACTAACTGAACTGTGATAACTGTCTTAGATTGTTATATCAGGTTTCAAAGAAAACAAAAAAAAAAAAAAAAGCTGTTGTGCGAGTTCCATCCTGTCGGTGCTGCTTGAAGAATGTCATCACATTTGACCACATGACACTAGTACAGTACACACTCAGAGCTTTTCTAAGATCTGTTGGAGTATTTGAAAATTATAAAACAATTTTAAGAAACTTTGACTCTTCTCGTCTAGAATTTTGTCTGAACATAAACGATTATAATACAGTTGATACATTTTTAACATAAGCATCTGTACAAGTCAGTGTGATAGTTTTGTGTTATTTGACTATCTACAGAACTCCATATAACTGTACTGGTGTATGCTACACTTGCACTGCCCCATTTCCCTGGCACAGATGGCAACACCTCACATTGTCACATCCCACCCCCCCACCCCTGAAGACTTAAACTAGTTTATCAAGTGCCCCTGGAAAAACATTGCTTGAGAGAAATGGGTCTGTCTGGGAATACATTAACCAAAACCCTGTCTTGAGAGTCCATCTGTATTGGCATTGCTGACCCCACTACAGTGCTGTATTGTCATGTCATATGCCTGCAACCCTAGGCTCCACCTTAATAACTTGTTATTTTGTTGGCTGATTTTATGTAGCTCTGTTAAGAGATTATGGTCTGTAACTACAGTGAATTCCCTTCCATACAGATAAGCCTGAAGTTTCTGCAGTGGCCATACTATGGCTAGACATTCTTTTTTCTACAGCTGCATAAATTTCCTCCCTATGTTGGAGTCTACAGTTGAAATATACAACTGGGTGCTCTTTTTCCTCTGAGAAAATTTGGCTGAGTACAGCCCCCATCTCATGGTTTGAAGCATCCACTTGCACAGCCAATTATTTGCTATAATCTGGACTATCTAACACAGGGGGTCCTCCCAAAGCCTGTTTAAGCTTGTGGAATGCCTGATCGCAGGCTAGGCTCCACACTACCTTATCTGGCCTGTTTTACCTTGTCAAGTCTGTGAGGGGAGTAGCAATTGTACTATAATTGGGAACAAACGTTCTATAGTACGTGCTGTCCCCAAGAATTTCCTCACCTGCTTTTTGGTAACAGGGGCAGGACACACCTGAATAGCTTCCACTTTAGCAGGTTCTGGCCTAATCTTGCCACTCCCCACTCTGTCCCAGGTAGAAGACCTCTGCCATAGCTGCCTGACACTTACTGGGCTTGAAGGTCAACCCTGCCCTGTTGTCTATCCAGGACCTCCCTGACCTGCTGAAGGTGCTCTTGCCAGGAATGGCTGTAGATGGCAGTATCATCCATGTAAGCAAGGGCATAATCTCCTGCTCCTGCTAGGATACGATCTACCAGCCTCTGGAAGGTTGCTGGGGCATTCTATACCCCAAAGGGCATCTCATGAACTTGTATAATCCGAAAGGAGTCACAAAGGCTGACCTTTCTCTAGCAATGGGAGTCAAGTGCACCTGCCAGTAGCCCTTGGTCAGATCAATAGTGGTCAGATACTTAGCCCCACCCAATTGCTCTAAGGCTGCGTGTCCTTGGCATGGGGTTGGCATCTGACTGACTGTGTAGATGTCTGTAGTCCAGGCAGAATCTGATGGTACTATCTATCTTTGGTGCCAGCACCACTGGGGAGGCCCAGGGACTGCTGGACTCCTTGATTGCCCCCAGCTCCACCATTTCCTGTATCTCATCCCTCAAAGTCTGTCTGACTCACTCAGACACCCTATAAGGGGCCTGCTTGATAGGCCTTTTGCCCTGTATCCACATGGTGCTGCACCAGGTGGGTGCACCCAGGTTTCCCAGTGAACATGGCCCCAAACTCCTGCAACACTGCTCAGATTTCTCGAACATGGGTAGAGGATAGCCACTGGGATATTGCTTACCCCTTTGCGAGCCTCACCGAGGTCAGTCATTAGATCCCCTTTTGACTCCACCTGCCTTCCGCTGCAAATATTTAACACTAGGGCCTCCCTCTCATGACAAGGCTTCATCAAGATAACATGGAAAAAATTGTGGCCTCGCTTCCTGCCTATCAAGTTTACCATACAGTTAACTTCACTGACCTTCCACACCACTTCAGCGGGTCTCTCCCAAGTTGCCTGCAGCTTATTGTGTCTGACAGGAATGAGCACCATAACTTGCTGTCCCACAGCATACTCTCGAGCTCGAGCATTCCTGTCATACCAGACCTTTTTTTCTGTTGTTGGGCTCCTGCCACTTTCTCCTGGGCCAAACCCATGAACTCCCCAAGCCTTGTCCTGAGGTTTAGGACATATGCCGGACATTTGCCCCCACAGACTCATTGTGGGAGTCACACTCACCCTCCCACACATCACTAATCAAATCTAAAGCCCCCCTCACCCTATGCCCTCTAAACTGATTGCAAATGCCTGTAGCATGGTCTTTAGTGTAGAGTTTAACCTCTCCACAAGACCAATAGTCTGAGGATGGTAGGGGTGGACTTCAGGTGCTTCACCCCACAACACTTCCACAGACCCGCCAGTAGGTCTGAAGTAAAACTGGCACCCCTGTCAGTTAGTATTTTTCTCTGGAAACCTACCCTGTTGAAAATATGTAACAAAGCATTTGCCACCTTCTCAGCCTGTGGACGACAGAGCCACCGACTCAGGGTATCTAGTAGCATAATCTACTACCACTAGGATATACTTCTTCCCTGTGGAACTTGGGGTACTCAGAGGCCCCACACTATCCATAGCTAACCTCTAAAACAGCTCCTCAATCTCGGGCAAAGGCATCAACTGAGCTTTGACCTCGTCTCCTGCCTTGCCTACCTTTTGGCATTGCTCACAGTTCCTGCAGTACCCTGTTACATCCTTTGCAATCCCAGGTCAATAGAAGTTCTGCATAATACATTTATTGGTATGCTTTGTGCCCATATGATCTGCAAAAGGAATGTCATGGGTTATGGCTAGAGGTGTCCGATGATAGGCTTTGGGCACCACCAACTGCTGTATTACGTCACCCTCTAGCCCACCCTCAGGGGTCGACTCTCTATATAGTGACCCTCTGTTCCATTATACAGACTCCCTGTTCCTTGAGCATCAGGTGTCTGCTTAGCTACCTCCCTCAAGCATCTTAAAGTACTGTCTGAAAGCTGAGCCTGTCTCAACTCTACTTTTGTGACCCCTCCCAGCTCCCTGTCCACAGCAAGCATAGAATCTTCTGACAACGGTGCCTCACTGTCACCCTGGGTACTGCCACTCTCACCTCTGTCTGTCCAGTCACCCTGTCCATGAGAACATCAGTACCTACCAGCAGGTGTAGCTCACTTTAAGGCTCTCTGCTGCAAGGTAGCACCCTCCCTGAAATAGCCACATTACCAGCCCCAGGTTCAGGTGTGGGGTCTGTCTTGGTCTTCCCCAGGCTACCAGACCTACATGCCTGTCTCCGAGCCTGACTGCATATGACTGTGTGTAACTGCATGCACACAAGGCACTGCATTATCAGAATTATTCCCTGTTAAGACATCTGTAGGGATATCCTCAAACAGGGCTATCTGCTTGCTTCCTTTTTCCACCCTCCCAGTCAAGGTGAACCCTTGCCAAAGGTATTTAGAATGAGATCCCTCCTAAACCTCTGATTGGAGTGGACTGTCCAAGCAGGTACTGCTCCTCTTTAACCATTTCAGGCTGTCAGAGGGTCTCTCTTAGCAGTGTCCTGTCTTCCATCCATTAAGATAGGATATAGACTGCGGTGATTGTTTACTACCTCTGTTGTCTCCAGACAACTTACTACCAGCACCCTGTTATTCCCACTTGCTAGCTGCCTCACCTTTTGTTCCCCATCTTGCTTTAATGGACATTTGTATGCTACATGGCCCCACTGATTACAATTAAAACATCTAATCCCTGATCTTGGCCGTGTACCTGAACTAGTGCCTTCCCCTGATCCTGGCCGTGTACCTGAACTAGTGCCTTCCCCTGTTACTGGTAGACTCTGAGGTTGTTTAGGCTGCCCATCATATGTTCCCTTATATCCATATGCAGAACTGGGTATCCCCTTCTTGTGCAGTGATGCCCCGTTTGCTAAGTAGGGATCCTCTTTTCTCCCCAGCTTATCTATAGTTACACCCTTGGTCTGCCAACCAGATTCTCATGTCCTCAGGCAAAGTATTAAGGGATTATTCTCTCACCAAAAAGTCTGCCACTATTTCAAAAAGTGGTGACCTGACACCCACTCATCCACCTATGGAAATAAGTGCTTAACTTAGCAATGTAATCACATACAGTTTTACCTAACCTGCGTCTATGTTCACAAAACTTTTTTCTGTAAGCATCCAGTGTTAACTGTTTATTGCTTATGGGGTCCAGTTATTCCCCTCCCCATTACCTCCAAGACCCTGACGAAGGGTCAGCATTTCTCTGTCATGTTGATGCTGCTTCTGCTTTTCTTCAGCTGTCAAATACCATAGTCTCTCTGATCTCCAAATGCCAATCTCTCATTTTCTTTGATCTCCAAACGTTTGGCTTCCAGTTCATGCTGATGCTGCTTCTCCTTCTCTTCAGCCTCCAAACAAAGCAAGTCTGTCTTCAGTCTGCAAACGTTGCAGTTCATGCTAATGCCGCTTCTCCTTTTCTTCAGCCTCCAGTTCAAGTCTCTCTAACTCCAGACAGATTTTTAAGTCCTCTGATGAAAGGGTGAACTGTCCTGTTTTTGAAGACTGCACATCCTCAGGACCAGACTGGTTGTTATCCTGGCTGCTGGTCTGTACTGCAGCTGTGATTAAATCTGAAATAATTTCCTCTTTAGTCCAGTTAGCATGCACCAGTCCTTTTTCTTTGCACACCTTGGCCAACTGGTTCTTTGGCAGATATACCCCAGGGATTACCTCAGTGTCACTGCTCGACAGAGGCACAGCAAAATAATGGGTATAGTTCCCCATACTAAAGGGGTGGCGTAAGCCACAAAACGATGGGCTAGGCTTGTAAATGCCCTCGGGCAGATAGCCTAGTATGAACCTATGAACCTATTACCATAATCTCTGCTGACTAACAAATATAATCAAAACTGTTGTGAAAATGAAACTCTATTTACCTTGTGGCTATTGAAAGTACATGCACTTTCATTGACAACTGCCTACAGGCTACTGAAGTTCAATTAATATTCCACCACTCTGACAATATGTGACAGCCTGCATTTACCCCAGTAGTCAAGGAGCCTCAATCCTCACCACTGACACCAGTGAGAGATGGTCACTAAAAACAGGAATGAATTTGCACAGGATTTTCAAATGCAGCTATTTGCATCAAACACAGTTTCTCCCAAGAGCAAAAGGAGCATGCTCCACTGGAACTGGCCTCTGTCTCTCCAGATCCCAACCAAGACTCACTGTGGAGCACTGTGTCCCAGATGTTCTTTGTGTTTCACTGTTGCAGTCATTACATTTGGGTAATCCTGCTGGCAGGTTGCCCTCAGTCGGCCTGAATTCCAAAGTCTTGGGTCCTGCATCGGCCGCTGTTGGCCCTTCCCTGACGTCAGGGGTATAAAAGAAACAGCCAACGCCATTTTCTCCAGTCTTTCTTGCCGTGTGATGCCCGAAGCAGAAGCAGTTCGCAAGTGCCGGTCGGCCGACTCCTGAGATTTCCGTGTTCGAATTTCAGATCCGAAGTCTTCATTAAAGCTAAGTACCCCATTGGGGAAACTTTTTTCTTGCTCCAGACCGATGTCAGAAAAAGTTAATAATTGTATTTCTTGTGGAAAGCACATACCTCATAAGGACTTTCTTTCTTCCTTGCCTAGGCCCTGACCATAACGTTTCAGGTTGTCGGTTTTGTGCTAGATTCAACCAACGCACTATTAAGCGTCGGTATGATTTTGCATTAAACTATTTTGGACGCAGGTTTAATTATCCAGAAATGTCGTCGGATGGCCATCCGACTACTGGAGTTCACAAAAATCGCAAATAAAAAGATAGACAACCGAGGTCCAAAGCCGACGATGAAGCTTCTCCTAAGCCAGTCGCCAGTTCTCAGTGAGGCGTTTTTGCAGCCCCTTACGCCCGCTACTTTAGAGTCGCAGGCCTCTACCGACTCCCATGTGGAGTCGGCTATGCCGCTGGAAACTCAAGATATTGGAGCCTCAGACACTGTTCCTTCAGATGGGTCCAGAGCCGCTAAGCAAGCACCGGCTTCTGAGGGTGTTTTCAGACCTAAATATCTATACATTAAACTGACTTCAAAGGCAAAGACTAAAGCACCTTCAAAGACAAAGAAACAAACTCAAGAGCCATGTGGACAGGCCTTCCTACCCAAAAAAACAGATGCTCAAAATGGCCGAAGACTTGATTACCTTGATCAGGGGTTCCCATCCCCCTCCTGATAAGAGGCCTAGGCAAGAGACAGACTATGAATCTTCAGATCAGGTTTCTATTTCTTCTGATTCCTCTTCTGATCAGGAATATTCTCTTCCCCCTATGAGGATTCTGATGCTGGAGAATCTATTCCTTCAGCTTCTCCTACTGAAGACTATTCTTTTGGGGGAACCTTGCATACCATGAGGGAGCACTTCCACTGGGAGAGCCAAGATTTTTTAGAATCTAAAAAGAGGCTCAGGGACTTCCTTTTACTACCTCAACACAGGCCTCTAGCCATTCCACCTGTGTTAAACATTGTAGATGATGTATTTTCAGAGTCTAGTCTGACCCCTGACTCCTTACTTCCAGCTCCTGTTAAGCCTGACAGATATTACAGGGTTCCTGACTCTCATAAATTCCTTTTCAAAAACCCTGCTGCAGACCCAGAAACTATTTCACAGGGTCCCAAAGGGGTTAAGGTTTCTGCTGCGAAAAACCCTACCCCCTCTGACAGAGATTCTAGGGACTGGATAGATGGGGAAAAAAGGTTTACACATCTACTACCTTGGCCATAAGGGCCTTAAACTGTCAGTTTCATATGCTCAAATATCAGCAACATGTCATGGCATTGCTTAAACAGAAAATGTTAAACTCTGAATGTGCAGAAAACAAGGAAATGCAGGATTTATTGCATGCAGCTGAACAAGTTGGAAAGCATACTTTGCAATGTGGCTTTGATTCTCTGGAGGCCTCATGCAGGGCCGCAGTTATGGGTTCTGTAA
The DNA here is from genome assembly GCF_019279795.1 of Protopterus annectens. NCBI lineage: Eukaryota > Metazoa > Chordata > Ceratodontiformes > Protopteridae > Protopterus > Protopterus annectens. The sequence goes on from NC_056726.1 coordinate 385,447,604, forward strand.
TTAGGAGGCATGCTTAGTTAAAGGAACAAAATCTGCCTGATCATGTCAAAGTTAAATTATTAGATGCACCTTTATAGCATGATACTTTGTTTGGTGTTAAGGCAGAAGAGGTGTTAAAGAAAATGGAGGACAAAGCTACATCTATGCAAACTGTCAAAGATTTTTTACAAGTACAGCCACCAAGGTTTAGTAGACACTGGCCTATAAAGAATTGGTCCTTTCCTGTGTCGGACAGACCTCAAAGGGGCAGATCCAGACGCCCTAGAGGCAGATCCCAGGCGCAAGGTTCATACAGGTCAAAGCAATGGGGTGCTTCTACCTCCAAAAGTGGAGAAGACAAATCACAACCTTGCAGGAAACAGTCCCAATGACTTCCCCTGCCTGTGCCAAGCACTTATCTCCTGGCAGCACCCTTAGGGGGAAAATAGCACTTTTTTCTCAAAATTGGCACATTATAACCCAGGACAAGTTGGTTCTAAACAGTGTCACAAGGCTACAAGTTCCACTTCCATACCCTGCCAAAGGCAAATGGTTGGCCAGATCTGCCAAAAAATCAATGGGCAGAGGCACAAAAAAAAGTCTCATCCCTCATGGACATGGGGGCCATTCAACAAGTACCAGAGCAAGAGCAGGGACAAGGATTTTACTCGACTGTTATTGGTACCCAGAAAGGACAAAGCCTGGAGACCAGTACTGGATCTATCTATCCTAAACACATTCCTGGATATACCAAAATTCAAAATGTTGACCTTGCAGCAGCTTCTGCCCATGCTGGGCACGAAGGCTTGGCTTGTGACTTTAGACCTAAAAGAGGCATTGCTGCATGTCCCAATCAGGCATTCATGCAGAAGATACCTCAGATTCAAGGCTGGCTCAATGCATTACCAATTCTCTGCACTGCCCTTTGGCTTATCTACTGCTCCCAGGGTCTTTGCAAAGTGCCTGGCACCAGTAATTGCATTCTGCAGACAAAGAGGAATACAGATATATCCTTACTTGGACGACTGTTTAATTCAAGCAGAGAACAAGGACATTCTTCTACAGCATCTGGCGTTTGTGAAAAGACTTCTAACATGCCTAGGGTACACAGTCAACGAAAAGAAATTAAAAGTAGTACCCTCTCAAGAGATAATATTTCTGGGTGCAAGCTTAAATACAACTGCCCAGATGGCTTATCTCACGCCAGACAAACAAAGGCAACTGACTACCTATTTCAAAATAATGGCAACAAAGGCCCAGTTATCTGCAAGAAAAATTCTGCAGGCTTTGGGCTTCATGGCATCCTGCATCCTTCTAATTCCATATGCAAGACTGCATATGAGGAAACTTCAGTGGTATCTAAAAAGTGTTTGGACTCAACATTGCCACAGCCTGGAAACAATGATTACTTTCATTCCCTGCCTGCAACAGGAGTTTCGATGGTGGGCAAAGGCTTGTCACCAGAACAAGGGACAGCCATTCACATTACCCCCAGCCAGGCAAAACCTAACAGATACATCAGATTATGCCTGGGGGGGGGGGGGGGGATGGCAGGAAGATGCATTCAGGGCACATGGTCCGCAAACCAAATGCATCTACATATCAATCAAAAAGAAATGCTAGCTGTTCAAAATGCCCCGACAGCCTTCAAGGACCTACTTCATTTGGGCCAACTACTGATAAAGACAGGCAACACCACGGTCATGTGGTATATAAACAAGCAGGGGAGCTCACATTCCTACCCCCTTTGCAGACTAGCCATGGCTTTGTGGGACACAGCATTGACTTGCCAAGTACATCTGCAGGCACAATTCCTGCCAGGAAAGGAAAATACTCTGACAGACGAACTAAGCAGAAACCTCATGGATCCCCACGAGTGGCAGCTGGATCCACGAGTCTTCCGCATGATGATAAGGAAATAGGGATGCCGGGACATGGATCTATTTGCCTCCCCTCACAACTTCCAACTAAAAAGATTCTGCACAAGGACTTATCACAGACAAGCATGGAAGGTGGACCCCCTATATTTCAGCTGGAAAAAACTATCAGTATATGCCTTTCCTCCACTGCCTCTCCTCCCCAAGGTACTCCTAAAGGTCAGACAGAAGAAGCCAAAGATGATACTGATTGCCCCAGACTGGCCCCGCCAGTACTGGTACCCAATCTTAAGGAACTTATCTCAATGCCCAGCTTGGACCTTACCTCAAATACCTCATCTACTGTCCCAGCAAAACAATCAGATCCTGCACAGCCAACTCAGGACTTTAAACCTGGCAGCATGGCGGATAATGTAGTCATACAAAACACACCTCTCAGTAAAGCTGTGATGGATGTCATTTTGGAAGCCAGAAGGCCTAGTACTAGAAAATCTTATGCTGGAAAATGGAAGAGATTCTGTGCTTGGAAGCAGGCACAAGGAACTGATACAGCTGTACCAAATATCCCTCAGATTTTGCAATACTTAACTGAGATGCTGGACAAAGGCCTATCTTTTTCATAAATTAAAATTCATGCCTCTGCTATTTCAGTTCATTACAATACAGAGCCACCAATCTTTTCTCATCCTTTATTAAAACAGTACCTCAGAGGAGCCAAAAATGTAAGGCCTCCAAGGAGATCTCCAACACCTGCATGGGACCTCAACTATGTCTTGGAAAAACTCACCCTGCCTCCTTTTGAGCCAACTGCTATTACTGATATAAAGTTTCTGTCTTGGAAAACAGCTCTGCTCCCAGCAATAACTTCTGCAAGACGAGTTTCAGAGCTACAGGCACTCATGGCTGTGGAACCTTTTATCATGTTTTATCCAGACAGGGTTTCAATGAGGACAAACCCAACATTTATGCCTAAGGCGGTGTCCAGTGTGGCTCTTAACCTAACTATTCATCTGTCAACTTTTTATCCAAATCCACAGAACAAGGGGGAGAGAATTCTGCATTCTTTGGACGTACACAGACAGCTTAGATTCTACTTGGACAGAACCAAAGTTTTCAGGAAGACCGAGCAATTACTAGTGGCATATGCTGCAGGATCACAAGAAAAGGCTGTCTCAAAGCAGACTGTTTCAAAGTGGATAGGCTACTGCACTCGTTTCTATTTTCCCCATGGCAAGCCAGTGCCTAAGTGCATTAGGCCACATTCAACCAGAGCCTCTTCAGCAGCCTTTCTCAGGGGAGTACCAACCAAAGACATTTTAGAGGCTGATACTTGGAGTTCAGTGCACACCTTTACAAAGCACTATCATCTGCCACTCTACTCTCAATCCAGAGCAGGCTTTGCCACTGCAGTTCTGCAGGGCCTCATAGCCGCTCCTAATGCTGTTTAGCTCCAGCCTCCCAACCATAGCTTTAGAACTCTACCCAAATGTAATGACTGCATCAGTGAAACACGAAGAACATAGTACAGTTGTGTACACTTACCATAAATGTAGATGTTGGAGTGTATTCACTGTTGCAGTCAAGGTTACCCACCCACCATCCCCCTTTTTTCTGCTGGAACTTATCTTTCCTTCTCTGATTTATACAACCTATGTGGTGTATTTGCTTGTAGATGAAGGTAAAGTTTATATTGGTGCATGTATTTTTATAAAATTTTGGCTACCCTTTTAGGGGGCACCTGACATCTGGGGCAAGAAAAACTGAAGAAAATGGTGTCGGCCGCTTCTTTTATACCCCTGACGACGACGTCAGGGAAGGGCCGACAGCGGCCGACGCAGGACCCAAGACTTTGGAATTCAGGCTGACTGAGGGCAACCTGCCAGCAGGATTACCCAAATGTAATGACTGCAACAGTGAATACACTCGGACATCTACATTTATGGTAAGTGTACACAACTGTACTTTCCATGTAGCTGACACCCACACCTGGTTATTTGATTTTCACACACACACACACACACACACACACACACACACACACACACACACACACACACACACACACACACACACACTTCTGGGAAAGGCTGGTACAGATTTACTATCTGTTCCCCTACTGCCCAGACTATAAGGTAACTTCACTGCCACCAGTCAACCACTGTCAGGTTCTTACAAGGGTATCCAGTTGTATTCAGTAAAACCAATACTTACTTAAATGGTAGAGTGTTAACCAAAGCAGCCAAGGCATTAGCATCACTAAAATAAGCACAGGTACTCAAGAAATTAAAAGTATTCTCTAAAAGACCAGCCACAATGAAAGGTATAAAATATTTAATAGTAAATAAAATAGAAGACATGAAAATACTAAGTATCGAAGTACAATAAACATCAAGAGTTTCAATCGCAGGAGAAATACAAATAACAAAGTTGGACAGATTCAAACAGATGCAGAAAAACACTGCTGAACTATTCTCAGTGTCTTTGCTGACTGTCTAAAATAAATAACTGTTCCCTAGCTAACTTAATACAGCAAGAAAGATAGGATGTTGAGATGCTTACTTCCACGAGGCAAGGTGATGAGCTTCCAACTAACTGAATTCAACTGTGCTAACTAACTGTGATAACTGTCTTAGATTTTTATGTCTGGTTCCAAAGAAAACAAAACAAGCTGTTGTGAGTTCCATCCTGTCAGTGCTGGTTATAGAATGACATCACATTTGATCACCTGACACTAGTACAGTACACACTCGCTTTTCTAAGATCTGTTGCAGTATTAAATTATAGAACAATTTCAAAAACGTCTACTCTTCTCTTCCAGAATTTTTTACGTAAACATACTGATTTAATCAGTTACAACACTGTTCTTACATTTTTAACATGAGCATATGTGCAAGTCAGTGTGATTAGTCAAATATCCAACTATGCTGGCATATGTTACACACGCACTGCCCTATTCTCCCTGGCACAGATGGCAACAACTCACATTGTCACAGCTGGTATTAAGTCAGTGATTGTTTTGTTTTTAATAGGAGAAAGTTGGACAAATGTGAGGTTTTATTTTTAAAATTTTAGGTTAGATTTTTTTATTAATTAGTTGAAATAATTTAAATTTATCCAACATGTTGATAGATTTCATTAATTTTTAAAATATTGCAGTTTATTATAAAAATATTCGCTTTGTTATTTTAAGCACTATTTGAAAAAGAACAAGATAGTTAGTTTTGCAGTATTGTATTGTATTTGTACTATTTTTTAACCAAAAGTGACACCAATCATTATTTATACAGTTGAAATATACAGTTCTTATTTATTGACTTAATAAATAACCCAAGAGAAAATCTGAAAGAGCAAGCCCTCCACTCAGTTTAGGAAGGGTTAATTTGTGTTAAAGTCTTACACTTTTAGGGTACTACTTAAATTTACACATTTGGGAAGTAAAAGAAGTATTTCAGAATGACTTGAAATGATGAAGAGAAAAAGATAATCATGGAGAAAATGTTTATAACTGGCATTTTCAACAGAAGTGAAAATTTCATATTCCATTTTTATAAATCATTCTGAACATTTGAGCATATTTTTTGAATATTTGATTTGAAATTTTGAGATTGTAATGCACCCCCTAAATATTTAAATGAGGAATTAATCTGAATGCTAATTAATAATCCATGGAAAACACATTTTGAAAATAACCCGGCATTTAAAATTTTGGGAATCTTAAATATGTTAACAGCCATACCTCTCAAACATACCGAATTCCTCGGCATTTACTGGTTTTGAGAAACAAATAATGGCATGCCATAAATTCCCGAGTGGCCCCCTTTATTCTCGAATTTCCTGGCTTTTTTAATTTGATTATTTTTTCCGGTGACATCAGAGGCGTGCACAATGACATCAGCTTCATTGTTGTTTATGGGTAGCAAGTAACGTCCGTGTGTGGACTACAGCAGCAGAGTTTTCAGATAAGGAAAACTCAGCACTTTAGTTGCTAGTTGCATTTGTAGCTGTTCGGTCTGTTCTGTGGTCTAGATGTTTTATTCTTGTGTGCTGCTGCTTGGTTCTTGCAATTCTTTTATTGATGAGGGACCATTCTGGTCATTTTGAATTACTGTTGCACTTGGATTATTCATATAGTTATGTGTAAGTGTGATCATTTTATTCTTATGTGCTGCTGCTTGCAGTTCTTTTAATGATGATATATAGAACAGGAGCGGGACTGTTCCGTTTGCACGTGCAATTGCATTTGAATCACTGTCCCATCACACTTGGATTAGTCTGTGATCAACCTTTTATTAATCAAGGATAAGGCTAGGAGGCTTACTGTGGGTTGGGATATAAAGATGGAGTACCTGGGTTGTTCATAATGTCTAAGGGGGAAGAGAAAGGTATCATTGGTCAACTAATTAAAAAAAATACTAAGATATTTCTGATACTGTACTTTATACACTGTGATCACATCACTCATATAGCTAGTGATAATATAACATTTGTGTACCATTAAGTCATTGTAAATGTATTGTATTTTCCCCCATTTCCTGGTGACCATCAGTTCTTTCACACACTAAATGACTGGCCCATTTGTTCCTCATAGGTAATAGCTGGCCTCAGGACAGTCAGGCATTGTATTTAACGCTGTTAAATTGCTAACCCCCTACTTCTGGTAGATGACATATGGGTGCATCACTGCAGGGAGCTTCCACGCCTTCCTCTTGTACCCGCAATATGACTTGGTAAAAAATATGCATGATCATGGTACGCGTTAGTATCATCATGCCTCTATCCTCTTAAGTACTTTTGGCACCTTGCAATCTAAACGAACATCTTATTAAAGGATAAACACACCCATCCTCCCACTGTCAACTCTGCCTCCAGCGAACCCTTTTAGTACTAAATGAACCTGAATCACATTCAGGCTTCATTCTTTGCAATGGAGCGAACTTAACCCACATAATTAAATATGAATCTTCTTTAAAGTAAAAGATGTCAGGGACAGCAGTACATGAAGAGATATTCATTTAAGGGGAAAAATACTGCTAAATAGAAAGCAAGTCACTGAGTCTGAGGTCAGTCTTTAGTAAAGATGTGATGAGTAATTCATTCTGCAACTTAACATACAGATAAAACACTTACCACTATCCTTGAAGGTTTGTTAACTGTACAGGATAAAAACAACTGTAAGTCTGTACGTTTATTACAGCATCACCTCTCAACTGATCCAGATTCGACTCAAATTTAGCTCCATCCCTCTTACAACTGGTAACTTTTGAAAAAAAAATGAATGCATAGTATGACACTAATTCAAGTTAAAAACTATTTTATTTTACTTAAGAAAATGTATATCATTTCAAATTCTGATAGTCTGTCAATGTCTGAAACTAATGGTACTACTATTTTACAAGTGTCCCCGATTCGTTAAGAGCTATACACGGCATTGTCTGATTACATCCTAAAATGCTAGATAACGTATAAGCTAAAAGCTAGCAAATATTTTTCTGCTAAATGCAAGAACTAAGCACACCAGGAAATAAAAACACCACTTTAGCAGAGAAAGCAATAACCATAAAACACATAACGCAGGGCATGTGTAATATACATATACAGTCATACTTGATTGGGAAGAAGATATACAGATGTTTATATCACTGTATGTCTGTCTTCTGTAGAAAGCAGAAGGAAGACAAAGGTAGCCTTGCAATGATAACAGCTGTAGTTAGTCTCTGAGACTTATCTTACTCTTTTTTTTTTTTTCTCATTTGTAAAACAAGCCCTTACTGCCTTCTAACACCTAAGCAATCCGGCAATACTGCACACATCACAGTGTTTTAGGCAGTTATGTGCTAGCCTGTTTACATATATATTACCTTGAGTTTAAGTATTTTGAAATGGAATCACTTTTGTTGTTCAGTGACTACATTTACTAACTCCTAGCTCACAACTGCTCATCTAAATGGGTGAGATATTTTCTTGTTCGCCAGCTCAATCTATTGTGTTATTTTGACTACCAGGTAAATGGGCAGCCAAAAGAGAATGATACATGCACATTTTAGATGGTTAGCACATGAAAGCACTTTACCATATTGTAGTGTTTTGGGAAACTGTACAACAGCTTGATAAAAATGCACCTTGTCTTAAAAATTGTCTTTCTAAGGATATATCTATTTTGAACCAGGGTCTGTTTTATTGTGCAGCAGCTACAGTTTTCTATTTGCTTGCAGCCATGCTTCCAAAGAGGTCATAATAAAGTCTTCATTTTCCACCAGCACACTTTATCAATTTGTCATGTGATTGCTAGGTAAAAGTCTGAACAATAATGAGTCCGAGATGTTGCACAAGTTAATGTAAATTTGCCTGATTGTGCAGAGATGCTTCTTCACTGATATTGCCCATGTTCCGTTCTTTCTGGTCACACTTGTTCTTTTAGTGATATTGCTGCATGTTAAGTTGTCATTCTCACCTTCATTCTTGCTGGATGGGTTCGGAGCCGATCTTCGGCTCCGACTCGGCCTATACTATAGCTCGAGAGCTATTTTTACCAGCTCAAGGCAGCCCTATAACCCACAATACCATGCGCTAACTCCCCAGATCTCGTTTGCCGCTTCGCTGCGAGGTTGCTTTTTTTACCGGCTCAGGTCAGTAAAGTGAATTCTTTTCTATAGAACTAAATTTCAGGTAGTTTTTTCAGATGCCCTTTTGTAGCCCTTCTTCCCTTCTTTAGTTAATTTTTATCTTTGGGCCTACGGGCTTTACCTTAGTTTTCCCCACCAGTTACAGTGTCTGTGTGTGGGTTTAGTCAGTTCCCTTAACTTTTTTCTAGTTTTAAGTTGAGTGTGTGTGTGTGGACTGACTGTGATTACTGTGTTTGTTGTTGTTAGGACTATGTCCAAAGACACTAAGGTCTTGGGATTCAAGAAGTGTGACTCGTGCGGTCAGAAAATGTCTCTGACAGACGGTCACACTTCTTGTGTCTACTGCTTAGGGCCTTTACACCTGCAGGACTCTTGTTCCGTCTGTCACGGGTTTAGTTCAAGAGTCCTGCAGGAGCGTCGTAATAAGCTCATCGTAAGGGGCTTATTAAAGCCCAATGACTCCCCGTCTAAGTCTGGCTCGGGGAAGTCTTCAAAAACCGCCAAACCCTTGGCTCCAGCTTCTGAGTCGAGGGCTGGTGTTATTGAGATGGCTCCGACATCGGTTCCAGTCGGATCCGAGGCGGGCAAAGTGGTATCCGCTCCGAAACCTGCATCGGAGCCGACCCCAGCACGCAAGCGCTCTAGATCCCCCTCACTAGAATCTGTCCGATCGGCTCCGAGATCCCCTCTCCTATCGGAGCGGAGTCATAGGACTCACTCATCTAGGCCATCCAGGCTTTCCGACCACGACATTGAGAGGGTGGTTAGTAGGCTCATAAAATCTCAGGCACTAGCCCAAATGCTCCAAAGCCCGTCTCATCAGACTGTGGCTCCTAAGGTACCGCTATCGATTCCTCCTCCGATTCACCTCTCGAGTTTGGAGCCAGAGTTTGTCGGAACCGTAACCTTGCCCACGTCGGAGCCGATACTTCCACCTTTGGCTCCGGTGTCGTTGGCTCCGACCTCTTCATTGGTTCCGTCCGTGGAGAGGTCCGGGCGCCGGGACTCCACTGTCTGCTCCGAGGGGGCAAGTGGCATCGGACCCTTGTCCGACCCCGCTCTCCCTCTCGGAGCTTCGGCTGTGGTTAGTTCAGCCCCGACATCATTCTCGGAGCCTTCTCTGTTGGTGCCGGGAGCGGTTCGGGTGTCTTCTGAGCCGGGACTACCCTTGGTACCTGATAGGGGAGCCTTCGAGATGATGAGCGTGCTGGAACCAGTGTCCACTCCAAGGTTAAGTTCTGCAGCTCCTCCCTCTACAGTGCCTGTTACGGTCTCTGGCCATCCTCCTGCATCTGACAGCAGAGATCCAAAGCGTAGGGTACCCACTTTGGGTGTCTCCTTCTCTTCCGAGGCCTTCCCTGAAGCTTCAGGGGAACCCCCTAGGAAAAGAAAGTGCAAGAGAAAGCACATAGACTCCCCCGAGTCTGTCACGTTGGACACCGACTTGGATGAGTCGGAGGGTTCCCCGAGATCCCCCTCTAAGGATGTCTCTTTTTCAGACATCCTAGAGATCCTAAAACAGAGGGGAAATTGGTCCACTCTCAAACCCTCCGAGGATGAGTCAGTTTACCTTGACGCCTTTGGATCTCGCCCTTCCACCTCCTGGGTGTCTCCCCCTTTCGACCCACTAATGGTGGTAGTGGCTAGAAAGGCGTGGGCAGCTCCTGATTCAATGGAACCTACCCCTAGGAGGCCCTCTAAATTTATTTCTGCACCAGAGGACAAATCCTTTCTCACCAAAGGTGTTTCAGTTGATGCTATGGTGGTAGCAGCAGCCACTAAGAAGGAATTGGCTGATCCTTCTGTACCTGTTCATCCTCCTAACAAAGAGTCCAGGACCATGGACAGGTACGGCAAGTGGACATTTGCTTCAGCGACCTTTGCTATGCGATCGCTGAACTATTTATGTCATTTCACCCGCCTTCACAGAGATTTGCTCAAAGAACTGGGTGAAACTGTACAGGATCCTTCTGCTGCGGGGTATCAGGACAAGATAAACTCCCAGCTGGCCACCCTGAACTCCATTGTTAACTCCTCCATGCGGCTTATCTCCTACGCAGCCGATGGAGCGAGTAGGGCCGCCGGCACAGGTGTTGCGTTGAGACGTCACGCTTGGATGCGACTCTGTAACTTTGCCGATCCCTTCAAGGCGTCCTTCACCAACACCCCCTTTGATGGTTCAGAATTGTTTGGACCTCAGGTGAAGAATACCCTCACCAGATGCGAGCAAGATGGCAAGGCTCTCTCTGCCGTGGGACTCCTTTTTTCCACACCTTCTAGACCTTATCCTGAGGGACAGAGGGGTGGAAAGATGTGGTTCCGCAAACCTCAGGGAGTCGCGCCTGCCGCAGGTGGTGAATTTCCCCCCAGAGGCAGAGGGGGGAATAATAACAGACGCCGCCCCAGGGGCAGAGGGGGTCCACAGAACCAGGGTTCCAGGGAATCTTTCCCTGACCAACCCTTTCAGCATCCCTGAGAAGCTGCCCGACTGTCCTCCTTCGGAGGCAGTCGGGGGAAGATTAAATCTGTACCCGGAAGCCTGGCAATCCCTCTCCCAAGACACATGGGTACAGAAGATCATATCCGAGGGTTACAAAATTCCCTTCACTTCCCCTCCGGTACAACCGCCAAGACCCCTACCAGACGTACCACCCGCACAAAGGGGTCAGGCACAGCTAGAAATAAAAAAGCTGTTAGAAAAAAGAGTCATCCAGGCAGTTCCAGCAGATCAGCTAGGATCCGGAATCTACTCCAGATTCTTTTTGGTACCAAAAAAGACTGGAGACTAGAGACCCATTTTGGACCTCAGCAGATTGAACAACCCTGTTCAAAAGACAAAATTTTGGATGGTAACACTGCAGTCCATTCTACCCTTTTTGGGCAGGGACAACTGGATGTGCTCGTTAGACCTCCAGGACGCGTACTATCATATAAAGATACACAGGCGCTCCAGGAGGTTTCTCCGCTTCTGGCTGGGAGCCAGTCATTATCAATTCAGAACCCTGCCCTTTGGTCTCACCACAGCCCCCCGGGTGTTCACCAAATGCTTGGCAGTGGTCATGGCTCACCTGAGACAAAAAGGATTCCAGGTGTTTCCATATCTAGACGACTGGCTCATTTCTGCTGCCACCAAGCAGCATCTTATAATGGCCAGGGATTACACTATTCAACTTTGCAACAATCTAGGTATTTCCATAAATTTTGCAAAATCCTCCTTGTCAATGTATAAACTTCATAGTCGCCATATTAAACACCACAGAAATGTCTGCAACATTACCACCTCAGAGAGTGACAGACATAAGGCGGAATGTTCAGTCCCTGTTTCAGTCCAACAGAGTTCAAGTCAAGCTAGTATTGAAAGCGTTAGGCCTCATGGCAGCAGCGATTCTTCTACTCCCATTAGCCTGCTTCCACATGAGGCTCCTCCAGTGGATGCTGTTTTCTCAGTGGTCCTTTCAACAGCTCCCAATGACTCACAACATCTTGATAAGCCCATCATGCAAGAATCATCTCTCCTGGTGGATGGTTTCCCCTCAGCTTTTTCAGGGCAGACCCTTTGTCCCCCCCTCCAGTTGCCACGGTGACAACGGATGCCTCCCTGTTCGGGTGGGGGGGGGCACTATCAGGGCAGGACGGTCCAGGGCACATGGCAACAATTAGAACGCCACCTGCACATAAATGTCCTGGAGATGAGGGCGGTGCTTTTAACGTTGCAAGCCCTTCAGAACTCTCTTCCCACAGGGACTATAGCAGTTCAAACGGACAGTATGTCTGTGGTGTGGTACATAAACAAGCAGGGCGGAACAAAGTCCTACCCCCTATGTCGAGAAGCACTCAGACTTTGGCAATGGGCGATTTCCTCTCAACGGTTTCTGATAGCAACGCACATCCCCGGGAAGTCCAACGTCATAGCGGACAGATTGAGCAGAACTATCCTCATGCCTCACGAGTGGTGTCTAAATCAAGCGGTAGCAGACAGAATATTTCAGAAGTGGGGCCAGCCTTGCTGCGATCTTTTCGCAACTTCTCAAAACAGCAAGTGCCTCAACTTCTTCACACTCTTTCCTCTACCAGGCCATGCCCCCAGAGACGCTCTTGTTCACGATTGGCCCCGGGGTCTTCTATATGCCTTTCCTCCCTTACCATTGATCCCACAATTAATTCAGAAAGCAACCGCATTGAGATCCAAAATGATCCTCATTGCTCCATTTTGGCCTCGACAAGTATGGTTTCCGTTCCTGCACAGTTACCTACTGGAACAGCCTTGGCATCTGGAACCCCTTCCGGATCTGTTGACCCATTTCACGGGCAAGCTGCATCAGTCTCTTTATTCCCTCAACCACACAGCTTGGTTGCTCCACTTCCAGCCATAGCCAGGCTTCCCCTTATTTCTCCTCCTGTCCGTGATATCATTCTGGCTTCCCATAAGTCCAATTCTAGGAAGACGTATGCGAGTAAATGGAAGCGTTTTTCGCTCTGGGCACAAGCTAGGTCCTTAGATCCTTTCCATGCACCCATTCACAAGGTTCTAGACTTTCTGGCAGAACTCTTTCATTCAGGGTCATCGTCAGCCACTGTCAGGGTACAATTAGCGGCCATTGCTAATTTTCATGTGGGGCTCTCAGAAGCAAATATTATGTCCCACAAACTCTGTAAAGCCTTTCTCAAGGGCGTCTTTTTGCTTAGACCTCCAGTTAAGGATCCGCCCCCACAATGGGATTTGAATTTGGTTCTAACCTCATTGATTCTGCCTCCCTTTGAACCAGCAGCCTCTTGCTCCCTCAAGCTTCTTTCTTGGAAAACTCTGTTTTTAGTAGCCATAACATCTGCCAGAAGGGTATCGGAACTTCAAGCCTTGTCTGTCCGTCCCCCTTATTTGGTCTTTCACAAAGACAGGGTAACTCTCAGAACAAATCCTTCCTTCCTACCGAAAGTGTCCTCTGAAGCAAATCTAAACCACTCCATTGACTTGCCTGTCTTCTTCCCAGACTATTCCAACAGGGCTGAACAGAAATTACATTCATTGGATGTTCATCGCCAACTACGGTATTATCTAGACAGGACAAAACAACTCAGAAAGTCAGACCAGCTCTGTCTCTCTTATGCTGCAGGAAAGAAAGGGCTTCCAGTATCAAAGGTTACTCTCTCCAGATGGTTGACATCTATTATTACCTTTGTCTATGAGTTGAGACACAGGCAACTTCTGTCTAGGCCTAAGGCTCATTCAACCAGGGCACTATCAACATCAACGGCCTTTCAAGCAAGGTTACCATTAGATGCCATATGTGCAGCAGCTACATGGGCTTCCCAACATACCTTTATTGCCCATTACAAACTTGATATAGCCTCCAGAAATAGAGCTGACTTTGGTTCCACTGTACTCAGGAGTCTGTTCCATTGAGCCACCCAGGACCAAGGTGCTAGGGACGCTGTCCCATCCAGCAAGAATGAAGGCGAGAATGACAACTTAACATTAAGAAGTTATGTTCTTACCATAACGTTCCATGTTAGTTGTCTTCTTCTCACCTTCTTTCTTGCGTCCCTCCCTCCTGCCCCCTAGCCTGGACAGACTTGAGGTCTCTGAGTCCTTCCATTTCTTGAGATACAACATGTTACGGTTTCCCCGTATCTTTAGTGTTACTAACAGGGAGTCCGTACTTGCAAATGAGGACTATAATATATTTATACTATGTCTTAGCTTCCAAACGAGATCTGGGGAGTTAGCGCATGGTATTGTGGGTTATAGGGCTGCCTCGAGCCGGTAAAAATAGCTCTCGAGCTATAGTATAGGCCGAGTCGGAGCCGAGGATCGGCTCCGAACCCATCCAGCAAGAAAGAAGGTGAGAAGAAGACAACTAACAAGGAACGTTATGGTAAGAACATAACTTCTTAATATAGAGGGTGTGTGTTTTAGTGATATTGCTGCATAAATTAGCTTTGTTCCAAGTCTGACTTTTCCAGTAAACAAATGTTAAATAAAAATAATGTAAAATTTGTGGTTTTCTGGCAAATCATGAGAACTGAATTCACTAAATAATGATGGCCATTTAAGTTTCAGTCTTCCTGTCTTTCAGGAAACACGTGACAATGCAACATTTTATTCTAGCAACTTTTTAATTGTGTCCCTGGTTTTGGGCCTTTGTCTTCCCACACCCAAATAAAGTTTGGCTTTTTCCTGATTTCTTGTGGTGCACAGTTCTTCAGGGAAAGAGAAGTTTAGTGCTGTTTATGCAAAGTCTACTTGCATTGTTAGTAGCACAACAGGTAGTATACTTGGTTTTGCTTTAGAAGGCCGTGGGTTCTACTCCCACAGTATGTAGATGGATTGCTGATACTGTACTGTGTTGTACTTTTAAAAGGAGTGGATGCTGCATGGCAGAGATGCCTAGTAACTATGAACCTGTTATCAGTTTGCCATCCATTCCCTATTGACATATTACTAGCTTATCATTTTTTTTTTTTAATGTAACATTGACATATTACTAGCTTATCATTTTTTTTTTTTTAATGTAACATAGGCAATTTATTCTTCAAGGGTAACAGGCGCTTTACATTTGCTAGCAGCAACCCCTTCATTAGTTACAGATCAGTTTAATGTGGAATTATTTAGATGACTTTTACTTATCTGTACCTGTGTACTGTGTATGTATTCTACCCATGTTCCAAATTTCAGCTGTATACCACAAATCTATTAATTACCTTTATTTTTAAATTGATTTTCTCATTTGTTCTTTCCACTGTAACTGTTGATGTGCTGCATACCACTGTAAAAACATGTCTGTTGTAATTTGTGTATATACTGATCATGTCTAAATATCTAAATGTATCTGTAATTTTTCTATGGAGCTTTTCTCCCCGGGCCTCTGCTGAAAAAGGGCCTTTTTGGCTCAGTCAGACACCTCCGGTTATCAAATGTAAAATAAAATAAATAAATTCTGCAGAGATTGTGCATATTTACTGATACTGGTAGACTGTAGAAGTTTGAGTAGACTTTCTCGCACTCAAGAATCTCCTCAGTATGGAGAAAATCGATGTCTGTGCAGTAACAGAAACCTGGTTCAAGGCTCCTGAGAGCACCCCAGCACTACCAGGTTATAACTCATACCATGCGTTTTGGCCCCAAAACTCGGACCGAAGCACAAAAGGAGGGGGAGCATCTATATTCATCAAAGATACCTACACCTCCTGGTTAGTGGCACTGCACGAAGCATCGGAAACCATCCATGTGCAACTAACAGTGGGCAAAACTGCCTTTCAATTTGTAGCCTGCTACAGAACACCCTCCCTATTACAGGAACCCCACTTGGCATTCCTGAGAACACTGGAGAATATGAAGGTCTCTCCAAACACTATGTTATTGGGTGACTTCAACTACCCAAACATTGACTTGGAAAACTACTCAAGCCCAAACACCCTCGCCCAACGGTTCCTTGAATTTGTAAACTCTAACGCAATGGAACAACTGGTCACCACTCCCACAAGAGGGAACAACCTATTGGACCTGGTCATCACCAACATGGGGACTCTATGTTCCACACCAGAGGTAAACCCCTCATTGGTAAGATCAGACCATAAACAAATTTCCCTGGACATCCATATCCCGTCCCCACCCCTAGCCAAGGAAATCACTGTAAAGAATTTCTCAAAAGCCAACTTTGCACTTCTCAAGACTGAGGTGGAATCCTTCAAAGCCCCTGGGCCAGAGGATAATACAGCCCAATCCACAGAATCCTTTACAAATGCATTCTATGAGCACCTGCAGGAATGCATGGATCGTGCTATCCCAAATAAAACCAAGACTCACTCCTCCAAAAACAGGAGACCGGTCTGGTGGACCCCGGCCATAAATAAGCTGTACAACAGAAGGAGGAAGCTACTACATGACAGAGCAAAATCCCAAAAAGGGAAGGCATCTCTGATCAGTATTAGCAAGAAACTTCGATCCCTCATAAAATCATCAAAGGCCAGTTTTGATAGAAAATTTGTCCTAGACACTAAAGATAATCACAAGGCCTTCTTTAGTTATGTCAGAAACTTGGGCGGAAACTCCCAGATATGCTCTGAATTGTTGCATAACGGTACAAAATATACCGAACCTACAGACATAGCCAACATCCTGGCAGACAGATTCAGCGCAAACTTCTCCCCCCTTCCCCCCCCAAAAGTGCAAACGCCTATCCCAACTGAATGTAACCTCCCTGACATCACAGATGCACAGATGAAAGCTGCCCTCTCCAAAGCAAAAAACACAGCATCTATGGGACCGGACAGTGTCCCAGGCTGTGTCTTACACGAGCTCCAAGAAGAACTGAACCCTCACATTAAGTCACTGTTCAAACTTAGCCTTACTACAGGATATGTACCCAAAGAATGGCGTACAGCTACAGTGGTCCCACTCCACAAAGGTGGTGCCACAGCGGACCCCGGAAACTATCGCCCCATAAGCCTGACTAGTCTGGTCTGTAAATCTATGGAGCATATTATCATGGAACTCATAAACAAAGACATTGGGAGCCTCCAGACACTGGACCCTACCCAATTCGGCTTTAAGGGCAGATCTTGCCTCTTAAACCTAGTTGATTTCTTTGAAACAGTTACCAAAGCCATAGATGAGGGCAAGGTAGTCCACACAGCCTACCTGGACCTCGCAAAAGCCTTTGACACAATACCCCACTCGGGCATCATAAATAAGCTTACCAGCTTAAATATCAACCCCTATATCACAAGATGGGTTGCAGACTGGCTCAGAGATAGAGCCCACATGGTCAGAATCGCAGGTGCCATGTCCAAATCCAAACCAGTTACAAGTGGCGTCCCACAGGACTCAGTTCTGGGACCTCTCTTGTTCGGTATATACTTTTCTGAGGTATAGGCTAACACGGGGGGGGGGGATTATGGCTGACAACGTTCGCAGATGACTGCAAACTGGGGGCCATAATCGAATCTCCAGCTGACACAAGCATCCTCCAAAAGGGTCTCACAGAGACGGATGCTTGGTGCCAGAGCCACGGCCTCAAGCTAAATGCTAAAAAGTGCATAGTCATCCCCTTTGTGAAAAACAAGGTGCCCACAAATTACCACATAGGTGGTAATCCATTAAGTACGGAAGAAGTAATTGGAGATTTGGGGACCAACGTAGATAGTAATCTCTCCTTTGATAATCACGTTGCCAAAGTGGTTAGAAAGACCTTCTATATAGCCCACCTTATCACGAAAGGGTTTGCATCTAGATCAAGAGAGGTCATTGTGCCCCTCTACTCGTCACTCATCAGGCCCATAATTGAATACAATGCCCCTTTTGGGATGTACCTTACCCAACACCTGCAGCAACTGGAGAGACCCCAAAAGTACCTCACCTAGAGGATCATGGGCTACAAACAGATGTCCTATGCAGCTCGACTAAAGAAACTCCAGCTCTACTCAGTTGCTTACCGCCTACTCAGAGGCGATCTCTGCCTGATGTACAAAGCCATGTCAAACCCAGAATTAATGGACATGCTCCACCTCAGAAAATCCAAGTCCCTTAGAGCTACACGCTCCAGGGACCTAAACCTCAGCACAAAAATAAATAGGACATGCTGGAGGGACAGATTCATTTCCCAGAGGCTCCCCTCACTCTGGAGTAGAATCCCAATTCATGTTAGACATAGCCCCTCGCTGACCCTCTTCAAGCGAAATTTGGACGCGTGGATGGGAAATCGCAAATTCACCCCTGGGATCTCTCCTGTGTCCCTGCTAGATAGAGGCACAGTAAACTAATCTTAAAAAGATACCTTCTGTGACCTACTTTACAGAGGCACAGTAGGCTAATCTAATAGGGAGGCGGAAGCCAAATACACTCTGGCTAGGCTTATAAATGCCCTAGAGCAGATAGCCTAGTATCTACCTATGAACCTAAATGTTCTGAATTGGGCAGTTTTGTCATTATTGGTTCATGCACTTTGTTTCATTGCTTACTGGAAAAATGTTCAAAACAATACATTTAAAACTCGCTCCAACACGTGTTCTGTATTATACAAGGAATATAATTTCATGCAGTCAGGAAGGTGTATCAAAAAACACATGTATGTTTCGTATGCAAGGGGCCTATGATTTGAAAACAGGCCAGAGGTAATATTTTATCCACCACTGGCCAAGTTTCAAAGCAGAGAAGTTTTAATGCCAAGTCTATTTTCATTGTGAGACTGTATTGCTTTGTTTAGCCGATGTCTATTAGTGTTTGTGCTATAAAATGTAAAATAAAAGTTTTAAATGAAATCCAAATAGTCATTGTAGAAGTAAAAAAAACAGTATGTACATTACAGTGTTTATGGTAAATGGGGCAAAGTAGCCATGTAATGGGACATCGTAATGGCTACAGGGGGACTTTGGGGCCATATTTTGGTTGTCTGTTCTTCAGTTTGCATTTGAAAGTTGGTATCCTACAATTCCATTGGAGTGGGTGGGGGTTGCATAATTATATATGCAAATTTTATGTTAATCAGTGTACAGATCTGTGTCTATTTTTCATGGGCTTTGTCCAGATTTTTGATGTTTCCAGGTTGAGAGGTATGATATCAGCAAAAGATGTGAATGGTATATTAACAGAGTTTATAGATGGATAATTATAGTAAGTATTTTGTGTTAATAATGTAAGCAGGGCTTGATGTGTAAATTAAGTATGGGAATAAAGAGCGACCCTGTTTTACCCTTGGATAATTTTGAATTGGTTTAAATATACCTTTACTTAAATATAATTGGGTTGATATTTGTTATATTAAACTTTTAACATTTATAAAATGTAAGGGTATATAATTAGGTAGAATTTTTGAAATATATTGATTTTATTAAAAGCTTTAAAAGCATCTAGTGTCCAGGGCAAAACATTTTATCAGGTAGATTTGTTGAATTGTTTCTAAGGTGAGTGTTTGATCAGTTGAAGTGCAGTAGTTGAGTTGTCTTTCATAGATTAATTTTGGGTGGTTATGTGTTTGAATTTACCTTAGAGTATGATGTGCTTGTTCTGTTATTTCTGAAGGCTTGATCCTGTTATCTAGAAGCACTGAAACGATTTCTTAAAATGTAGCAATCTTGATAGCATGATTTTATTGCTCTGGTAAACCTCTTATAATTGTTAATTTCTTCTACTGTGTGCTTCAAGGTCCATATTATTTCATAGGTGTACTAGACTAATGGCCCTGGAGCTTTACAAGCCTAGCCCATAGAAGTGCCCTGGCATTGTGCTGCCCGATGTTGGTTCCCAGTGCCTCTATCAAATACAGTCACTGGAGTTTCATTAGACAGTAGTGTCCAGTCAGGATGTTGATGATGTTTTACTGTTTTTGTAATCTTGTCTTCACAGTCAAGATATTCTTATATCCGACACATCCATTCTTGAAGAAAGAGCCTAAGGAAGTACTGATACTGCTCGACTATGAAGTGATTTGATTAGTGGATTGTTGTAGAGGGTAAAGAGCAGTTTTCAAATCCTCTAAAGCAAATGTTGGTCATTTTATCTGCTGCTGTTTTTTTTTTTTTTTTTTTTTGTCTTTGTCTTTATCTGGAGACAGTAATGCGGAAAACTTGAATTTCGATGTTTGAAATTCCATGTTGTCATGGTCTTGAGCCTTGGTTTTTCATAGTTTGTGTATTATATTTTGCTTAATAGTTAACTTGTACATTTTTTGTAAAAATATATATTAGTCGTAAGCAGTTTATAAAAATAGTTATTTGGATACGTAATTTCTTTTCTTTTAAAAGCTCTGCAGAGGAGCAGAAAATCAAGAGCAGCCTTCACCTTATAAGTAAATATTATTGCCAAACTTACGATTAGAAAAGTTTATTTATAAGTCAATTTTCTATTCTTTTCTTAATGGCTAGAGGGATGATCCAGATGCCCAGTCACAAGGTGCAGTATCTAACAATCACACTGGTTTCCAACTTGCAAACTCTTGATCTTTATTTTCATCTTGAATGATTTCAGTCATCCATTGTGTAATGCTTATCTTGTGCCTTTATTTATATGTTATAGTAAATGGACATTTTATGTTAGTAAAAATAGTAGATGCTAGCTGATTTAGTGCAGAGCTGTAAAACGAAGCTTTTCACACATTAGGAGCCATATTGAATCTGCATACCTCCATAAATTAAACAGCCCAGGTAATGTTAGGGACAGAGATCTGAAAGTGCAGTTTACTGTTGACAAAACACCTATTCAAATCACAGCTAGCTACAGACCCCCAACCATGACTCAGGACGCCCACTCCACCTATCTGGACTGACTTGAATCCATCAAGATTCAACCCTCTACCCTGATACTGGGTGACTTGAACTAGCCAGCCATAGAGTGGAAGACCTATTCTAGCCCAAACATGATTGCCCAGAGATTCCTCAACTTTGTCAATGGATCAGCTGGTAGACACCCCTACGAGATGTGAAAATATCCTGGACCTGTTCCGAACTAGCATGAGTAGCCACTGTAGCACTCCTACATTGACATCCTCCTTGGTAGGATATGACCATAAAGCAATCACTTTTGAAGTCACCATCTCCCCTGACCCCCCCCCCCTTGTTAGGGTCAACCAAAAACCTTTTCCAAAGCTGACTACAATCTCCTCAGAGCAGGTATAAGCAGCTTCACAGCCACCGTCCTTTCAGTTGAAACTAGCATTAATGTCCAAGCCTACACCAAACAATTATATGAGCACCTACATAGCTGTATGGACTCAGCAATACTTGACGGGACCAAATTATCTTCCTCAAGGAAGAGTAAACCTGTCCGGTGGACAGCAGTAATAAACTCTATAATAAAAGGAAAAAAATGCTGTCCAGGACCAAGAAAGAGCAGGTGCCAAGTTGGAAGCAACCTCTCCTTTGTCTGAACAAGCAAATAAGGTCACTGGTGAAATCCCCTAAGGCTAACTTTGAGTCCAAATTGGCCACATCCAGTAAGGACAATCACAAGGCCTTCTTCACATATGTCTGCTGTCTCAAAGTTAACTCCCAAATCTACTCTGAACTGGTGGTCAGTAATACCACATACACAGACGTCATAGATATAAGCCAACCTGCTGGCAGACAGCTTCAGTGAAAACTTCACCCCCTGCCCCCCCCATCAGTAAACCAGGACATCCCCAGCACCTGCCCCCCTCCCCTTATCACCAGGGAGCAGGTCTTTAATGCCCTGTCAAAGGCAAAAAATAGTGTCCATCGGACCCTATAACATTCTTGGCTGTAAACTACATGAACTCAGGCATGAGCTGCCAGCTCCATTAGACATCTTATTCAACCAAAGCCTGAGCACTGGCTTTGTCCCAGCTGAATGGAGGACAGCCACTGTCATCCCTCTACACAAAGGTGGTGCGTCCACTGACCCAGGCAATTATAGGCCCATCAGCCTAATTAGCCTGTTCTGCAAAGCCATTGAACGCATTATCATGGACCTTTTTATAAACAAGGACATTGGCAACCTACAAATGCTTGACCCCACACAGTTTGGTTTTGTCAAAGAGAAATCAATCCTGTTAAACTTGATAGTCTTCTTCGAAACCATCACCAAAGCCATGTATGAAGGGATGACTATGCACACCGCCTACCTTGACCTAGCCAAAGCCTTTTACACTATTCCCCACTCTGGCATAATAGATAAACTCTCCCAGCTAGGCATCAACCCATATGTTATCAGATGGGTGGCTAACTGACTCACTGATAGAACCCATTCAGTCAAAATAGGGTAGGCCGCCTCTAGAAGCAGGCCCGCAATGAGTGGTGTACCCCAAGGATCAGTCTTGGGGCCTCTACTGTTTGGGATACACCTTTCTGAGGTGCAAGCCAAAACCAGTGGTCTATGGCTGACCAAGTTTGTAGATTACTGCAAGTGGGTGCTGTCTTAAATTCCCTAGTGATGTGAACATCCTCCAAGAGAGCCTTACCGAAACTAATGATTGGTGACAGAAGCATGGCCTCAAACTGAATGCCAAGAAATACATCATTATCCCCTTTGGGGAAAATTGCATCCCCACTAATTATCACATTAATAACTTACTAAGCACGCAATCTCTTCGTGAGGTACTTAAGTACCCAATTTGATAGCAACCAGACTTTTGACCATCACATTGCCTCCGTTGTATGGAAGGCTTTCTACATGGTCCACCTCATAAATAAGGGTATTTCATCCAGGAACAAGGAGGTCATAATGTCTCTGTAGTACTTCTTATCGGGCGCATTATAGAGTACGATGCCCCCTTCGTCATATACCTTGCCAAGCACATGCAGCAGCTAGCGAAACCACAGAGGTTCCTGACCAGGAAGATCCAGGATCTCAAACATCTATCCTCTACAAATAGGCTAAAGTACAGACTGCTCAGAGGTGACGTGTGTGTGACATAAAAGGCCGTCTCAGACCCAGCCGTGATGGAATTGTTGCATATCTGTATGTCCGTCCACTTGCGCAACCCGCATGCAAGGCCTTAACCTGATCTGTGACATTAATAGAACTTGTTGGTGGGATAGATTTGTGTCCCGAAGACTCCGCCATCAGTGGACTGGACCCCCTCTCCATGTCAAGTAGAGTTACCTCTCTAGCCCTCTTTAAGAGGAACCTGGACGATTGGATGGGAAACGGAAAATACACCCCTGGGATCCCACCTGTTTCTCTGCTGGACAGGGGAAACAGGTGCTGACGTTGAGGAAACCTGGGCAAAATTCTTCGTTAGGCCTTTAAGGGCCTCTGGGCCAATAGCCTAGTATCATCCTATGAACCTGAGTTTACTCCAACAAGTAAGACCAGAAAGAAGTATAGATTTATCAAGCAGCACCTTCCCCTTCTCTGGAACAAGCTTCCCTCCAAGTTAAGTAGTTTGACACACCGACTGCCTTTAAAAGGAGTTGTACAGTTGGATGGACATTCATAAATTCACCCCTGGTATGACTGGCCTGAAAATCCCTGAGAAGAGAAGCAAGGCCTAAAGGTGGGTACTGGCAAGGCAGAAATGGCCTCAAGGCTCTGATGCCCTGTAACTCCTATGATCCCATATAGGGAGGAAAGAGGGGATACTACAGTCAACCCTCTTCATAAGGGTTATACCATCAACAGATTCCAGAAACTACAGACCCATTACTCTGGCTAGTCTTTTATAGGCAAAGGCATAGAAAGAATCATCATGGAAATTATCTGCAAAGACAGAGGAGTCTTTCAGACACTGCATCCATTCCAATTTGGTTTTGTCTAAGGAAAGTCATGTCTACTGAACCTAGTGAACTTGCTTGCAAAGGTTACCAAGACTATGGATAAGGGTAATATGGTGTATAGTGCCCACCCTGACCTGGCTAAGATATTCAGTACCGTACCCCACTCTGGCATTGTTAACAAATTTAAGGAATTGGGCATAAACTCTTGTCTAATGCATTGGATAGCTAGCTGGCTCACAGGACCCAGTGAGATCACTCCATAGAGAGGCTGGTCACCAGTGGAGTCGCTCACGGCATTGTGATAGACCCACTCTTCTTTGACATCTACTTCTCTGAAGTTAGGATCAGTGTTAAAGGCCTCCGACGACCAAGTTTGCAGATGACTGCAAACTAGGAGCAGTCACAGAATCCTTCTAAGACGCAAACATCTTCCAAGAAGATTTAACACAGACAAAAATGGTTGGTACCAAAGTCATGGCTTAAAACTCATTGCCAAGAAGTATATTGTAGTACCTTTGCTACCCCAGGAAACTATCTTTGCCAAACACCCCTAAACGATGACTCACAAGTAAGGAATCCGAGAACAAATGTAGACAATATCTTGGCCTTTAACCAACAGTTGTCCAATGTAGTAAGGAAATCGTTCTGTGTTGTGCAGCTTATAAGTTAGGGCACAACATCTAGGTCCAGGGAAGTCAAAGTACCCACTGTACTTGGGCTTCATCAAACCAGTCATTGATCATTGAGTGTAATCCCCCGTTTGGTATGTATCTGACCAGACGTGCAGCAACTGGAATGTCCGCAAAGGTTCCTTACAAAAAGAATACAGGACATAAACAAAATGTCCTGTGCAGATCACCTCAAAGCTCTGTTTCTATACTTTCTCTCGTACAGACTACTGAGAGGCGATCTGTGCCTTGCATATGAGGTATCCTTGGACCCTGCTCTGGCAAACCTTTTGTACATCTGTAAAACAGTTTAAAAATGACTAGATCTAAAGACATAAATTTTGCTTGCATCATAAATAGGACATACTGGAGAGACAGATGTGCATCTCTGGGTATTCCCTTTCTCTGGAATAGGCTCACCATCCATATGAAACAAAGTCCCTTCCTAACCCTATTTAAGTGTAGCTTGGATCACTGGATGGGAAATCAAGTTCTCCCCTGGTCTGGCACCTCTGTCTCTGATGGATATAGGCAGTCAGTAAATCATGTCATATAGCCAGCAATCACCCCTATATAAACATTTAAAATCTATAATTTGTGGGACACATTTGTGTTGCACGGTTATGCTTATAAAGACTAGTGCTTTTTAGCCTAGTATATATCTGTGAAAGTGGAACGTAATATGAAAATAGGAAAAAAATGCTAACTGATGACTGTAAATGGAAGAGTGTTTAGGTAGTTGAAATAGGCTAGGTTTGAGGAATAGTGGATTGTCTTGATGCACTGTAAAGTGAGGAATAAAAGGGCGATAGAGATTTGAAAATATAGTAGATGAGTAGATGTAGTTGTTGGTAGAGGGACTAAGGTGTAGTATACGGTGCCGCCACTGAGAAAGTAGTAAATATAGGGAACCAAGTAAAAAGAAAATCAGAGAGGGCACTGGGAAAAGATGTCTGAGAGAAAATGAATCAATAAAAGCGACTGATAGGAAGACCATGTGGTCTTCTCAGCAGTACACATTTGGAGTTGAAGGATATTGTTTATGGTGAAATCTGAGAAAAGAATGAAAGGAAGAAAGAGAGGCAACTTTGCTGTCACCTTAGTTTGAAAGTGTCACTGTGATGAGTGATTGTAGTTGACAAAATGATTGACTTCAACAATTGGCTAAGCTTCTGGTGTCATTCAAAGGGGATCCAGTATTTGCCTGCCTGGGAAGACATGATTGACAAACCATGATGCTTTGCCAGAGATGGTCTGCACCTGTCACCCCTGGGATTCAGGTTACTGGCTAAAGCTCTTGCCACCCCTATAGTGCCTTTTTTAGGCAAGGTTCAAAGGATAAAACCACCACCCTAACAGATACAAGCATGCAAAATCTGAAGGTAATGCTAGTCAATGCTAGAAGTCTAAACCTCAAAATGCACTCTCTCGAGATGCTCCTAAAAATGGAGAACATCGATATCTGTGCAGTGACTGAGACCTGGTTCAAGGCTCCAGAGAGCACCCCTGCAATACCATGCTACAGTTCTTACCACACTTTTCGGCCATATAACCAAGACCGAAACACTAAAGGTGGAGGAGTGTCCATATTCACCAAGGGTATTCACACCTCCAGGCTACTTGCCCAACACAATGCATCTGAAATTCTCCAGGTGCAACTAACACTAGGTAACACTGCAATCCAAATTGTAGCTTGCTACAGATCCCCCACCATACCCCAAGATTCTCACTACACCTTCCTAAACATACTGGAAAATATTAAGATACAACCAAACACCCTAATACTAGGTGATTTCAACTACCCTGCCATTAATTGGGAAAACTACTCAGGTACCAACTCCTTTTCCCAACGATTCTTGGAATTCATAAATTCCAACACCTTGGATCAACTAATCCATTGTCCTGCCAGGGGCTCCAATATCCTAGACCTGGTCATTACCAACATGGGAGATAGATGCTCCACACCAGTGGTCACCCCCTCATTGGTCAGGTCTGACCATAAGCAAATCACCCTTGACATCCACATCCCACCCCCACACCCCAGTAAGGAAACCTCCTTAAAAAACTTCTCCAAAGCCAACTTCATGCTACTGAAGTCAGAAGTGACAAACTTCACAACATCCACGCAGACAGGATCTGGAAGTTCGACTGCAGAATCCTACACTAAGGCACTGTACGAGCACATCCACTCGTGCATGAATCGTTCCATCCCAGATAGAACCAAGATGCTCTTCTCCAAAAAAAAAGGAAGCCAATCTGGTGGTCCCTATACAACAGAAGGAAGAAACTGTTGCAGAAAAGAGGAAAATCCCAGGATGCAAAAAACTCCCTCACCAGCCTCAGTAAGAAGCTGAGATCCCTCATAAAATCCTCAAAAGCTAGTTACGAAAATACAGTTGCCAAAGATTCCAAAGACAACCACAAGGCATTCTATAGTTATGTCAAGAATCTAAATGGCAATGCTCAGATCTGCTCTGAGCTACAGCAGAATGACATTAAATATACTGATCCCAAGGATATTGCCAATATCCTGGCAGATCGATTTAGTGCCAACTTCACTCCCCTCTCACCCCCCTAAAGGGCCCATCTCAATACCAAAAGACTGCCAAATTCTGATAATCACAGTCACACAGGTAGAAACAGCACTCTCCAAAGCTAAGAATACAGCATCCATGGGACCAGATGACATCCCAGGCTGTGTACTACATGAACTATAAAATGAACTGGCACCCCACCTAAGTGTCATGTTTAATCATAGCCTCACCTCAGGCTTCATGCCCACTGAGTGGCGCACAGCTACAGTTATCCCAATCCACAAGGGAGGATCCACCTTGGATCCCGGGAACTACTGTCCCATCAGTCTGACAAGCCTGATCTGCAAGGGCATGGAACGCATTATCATGGAACTTATAAACAAAGACATTGGCAACCTCCAGACACTGGACCCCACCCAGTTTGGGTTTGTGAAGGGCCGATCTTGTCTCCTGAATCTGATTGACTTCTTTGAATCCGTCTCCAGAGCTGTGGACGAGGGTAAGGAGGTCCACACAGCCTATCTGGACCTCGCCAAGGCCTTCGACCCCATCCCCCGCTCTGGAATCATAGATAAACTTACTAAGCTGGGCATAAATCCCTACGTCACTCGATGGGTTGCCAACTGGCTTACTGAGAGAACCCGGACTGTAAAAGTAGCCGACTCCAAATCCAGCTCCAGACAAGTGAAGTACCTCAGGGTTCAGTTCTGGGACCACTCTTGTTTGGCATCTACTTCTCTGAAGTACAGGCCAACACTAAGGGACTCTGGCTAACAAAGTTTGCAGATGACTGCAAACTGGGAGCCATTATTGAATCCCCAAATGATGTGGATATTCTACAAAAGGGCCTTACAGAAACAGATGCCTGGTACCAGAGCCATGGGCTCAAGCTTAATGCCAAGAAATGTATAGTCATCCCCTTTGGAAAAAAATATGTACCCATGAACTACCACATAGGTGGCAGGACACTAAACTTCGAAAGTGTGATGAGAGATTTAGGGACACAAGTGGACAGTGGTCTCACTTTCGATAACCACATCGCCAGAACAGTCAGGAAATCCTTCTACGTGGCACACCTCATCACTAAGGGCTTTTCATCCGGAAAAAAGGAGGTCATTGTCCCACTGTACTCATCCCTCATTAGACCCATTATAGAGTATAATGCCCCATTTGGTATGTACCTCACAAGACATCTGCAACAGCTGGAAAGGCCACAGAAATACCTCACTAAAAGAATCACAGGCCTAAAGCAGATGCCATATGCTGACCGTCTAAAAAAAACTCCAGCTATACTCTGTGGCATATCGTCTACTCAGAGGCGATCTCTGCTTAACATACAAGGCCATGTCAAACCCTGAGCTGTTGGACATGCTCCACTTAAAGAAATCCCAATCCCTCAGAGCCACACACTCCAGGGATCTAAACCTTGTCATCACAATGAGCAAAACATGCTGGAGGGATAGGTTCCTGACCCAGAGACTCCCCATACTCTGGAATAGACTGCCCATACATGTCAAGCAGAGCACCTCATTGGCCCTCTTCAAAAGGAACCTTGATGATTGGATGGGAGATAAGAAATTCACCCCAGGGATCATGTCAGTCGCCCTGCTAGACAGGGGCCCAGAGAAGTAAATATTGTGGGAAAAAATTTCCAGGGAATTGTTATGGCTAGGCTTGCATAGGTCTTAGGGCCGATAGCCTAGTACCAACCTATGAACCTATATTGAGGGACTAGAAGTATTACTAAATAGTAAATGGAGAGAGTCAAGATTCAAGATGGGAGAAGTGCAGCGCTGCTAAAGCAGTGAGTATTATGTCATTGTTGATGAGTAAATTAATATAGCCGGGAGAAATCAGTCTTGACTCTGAATTCATTGCTTTGAGTTTTATATAAGGTACTTAAAACAAGCTGAGAGTAGAAGATTTTAGAGTGGGTGGTATCATTGTGTGCTTTGAGGTAAAGAGAAATCTGTTCTAAAACGTAGGTGTTGGCTGAGAGTATTGTGACAAAACTTGCATCACTGTTTCTCTGAGTGTATAAGAGAAAGGGCCAAGGGCAGTTCTGTGTTGTACCATGCAGACATAACAAGCCTACAATGATGTGATTAGAAAGTTAGACTTGGCATCTGTGCATGACTGTTATAAAATTTAAGTAATACAACTTATATCACACTAATATTTATTTAGTAAATCTATTTTTGAAATGTAAATGTTTATTTGCTGTTAAAATGAGGTTAATTTAGTAAGCTGAAGAGCAGAGCTGTCTGAAGAATGAACTACTGTTAACTGTACCATTAAGAACTAGTGTTTTAATAAGAGGAAATGAGTTATTTTAAGTACAGTAGTTTACAATGCATATTTATTCTAAATATTTTAAATCAAATACTCTTAATAAGGATGATCTTTGCTTGCATATCAGTGTGGCGATACTGTGTATGTTTATCACTTATGTTTAATAAGCAGTATTAGGAATGTTTATTGTGCAGTTGTGCATGTTATCAGTAAACTTCCTGGCACAGTTTTCAATATGTTATGATGTTCAGCACATCGATTGCTGCTGCAGTAGCCTTAGCTGTATGGGTTATATCCTGCCAAGGATTTAAGTCAGCCAGCCAGCTTCCAAAGCTACAGGGAACCTTCCACGCTCCCAAACTGTCAGGCAGCTTGAGCTGAGCTGACTAAAAGACAATTTTGGGAGTGAAGCCCTTCAGAGCTTTACTGCCGTCGAAGACTATGCTTCTCAAAACTTTTTAGGATCGACTGACTGCTTATGTTTTCCTTTGCTGGGCAAGTAAGTTCCCTTTGGGAGTGGGACTTCCAATTTGATAATTTTATTGATGCTGTATTATTTTCCTCTTTAGGAAAGTTGTTTTAAAGATAGGAGTGCTGTGGTTTAATGGACTCTCTCGACCGGAGTGCTCAGTTTTGTTGTCAGTTTAAAAGCTGTATAAAGTAACTAACTGAAAACATTTTTTTCCTGTGGAGAAATTGTTTATTTTACTTTTGTGTGGTTGCCATAGTGATTTAAAGTGCTTTTTTTACTGTGTTTTTTCTGTCAAAAAAGTAACTTATGGACTGGAGTTTACCAGCAATTGCTGCTTGTCTGCCCCTGGAAAGAGGCAACATTTTTAACTTGACCATGAAAGATTACTGGTCCCATGATCAGTCCTCCTTCCAGCCAAAAAAATAAAAAGTAAACAGTGTTTGCCACCACAGCAGGCTAGCAATTTGCCTTGGCCGCAGGTTGTTGACTCTGATGTGGTCATTTGTTGTACTTCAGACTCATCTTTTACCCCAGATCCCTTTGATATAGCACTTACAGCCACTATGGACTGTGGTTAGCAACATTCTTTGCGGCTGTTGGGGTCCCTCAGTGGGCAAGGAAGATCCACTCTTGTTG
This sequence comes from Protopterus annectens, assembly GCF_019279795.1. Classification (NCBI taxonomy): domain Eukaryota; kingdom Metazoa; phylum Chordata; order Ceratodontiformes; family Protopteridae; genus Protopterus; species Protopterus annectens. The sequence continues at coordinate 385,477,853 of NC_056726.1, forward strand.
GGCCTGGGAGACGGAGCAGGGATATTTTCCCTGTTGTCAGATTGCTGTGCCCATCCCGGGGGAGACTGCTTTAGCCATTAGTAACGCGTTTGGCCCTGTTGTCATGCAAAAGAAACAGAAAACTAAGCATGTATTTACTCCTCCTTAATTTTCATTGAATAGGAGTAGTCTACTAGGTCTGGCTCAGGGTTTATTTCATGCTGTTGATCCTTCTTGTAAAGTAGTTTCTGGTATAAGAAAGAGGGATTACTGTCTTCCTGAAGAGATTCAGGATTCTGAATGTCATCAGGAAGATGAAGGATACAGTTTTTTTCTCAGAATTCCAGTTCGGAATCTGAGGAGAGCTCAGTTTCTGAATCTCCCTGTGGGAGTTTTTTTTTCTCTGAGACTATTGAAAGATTGCCCGATTTGTTTTCAGTGGGAGAACACGGAGGTTTTGCAGTGCCTCAGAAATAGATTTATTACAGAAAGCTTTTCCAGAACCTACACCCATTCTTTTCTGTCTGCTTTAGATGGTGTGTGTTACTACCTGCAGTTTTCCTGATAGCCAGCTGCCCCTAAAAAAGCAGATGTGATTATACTTGCACTATTCCCAAACCTGACCCAGCAGCTGTAGCTTTAGTTGATCTCATTGCTGCTTCTGGTAAGAAAGGGAAAATGTATTGATAGGTATGGAAAAAAGTGTATACTTCTGCAACCATGATTTTTCAGAATTTGAATTGTTAAGCAAACATTCCTCATGCTTCCATAGTTTATTTTCAATTTCTTCTTGTCAGGAAAAATCTGCTTTAAATTTAATTTCTTCTATTGCGCAGGTCACACACTATAGCCTAGTGTGTGTGTGTGCGCGAGAGAGACTCTGATACTAATTCCAGGGTTATGGCTGCTGATACTGATTTGAGGAGGTTTGCAGGGGTGCATTCTCAGAACCTACCACATGTTAAAAATGAGATTTTAAATTCTCCCTTGGATAGAGATTTGGTGTTTGGCCCTTCCGCTTCATTGATGATTGAAAAGTGTGATGAAAGGAACAAGCTGTTCCAGGGAATCTTTAAGCTTTTTCATCCCTCCTTTTCCAAATTGTCCAAGGGATTTCATATATCCTCCTCTAATTTTGGCAACAAAATACAGGTAAATAGACGTTGAGGAAGAAATGGTAAGTGGGTTCCAAAAAGAAGACTTGAAGCTCGCAAAACCAAGAACAGTTCAACAAGTCTGAATGACTGTTTAGGAGACCTCATAACCCCACCTCCACCCCGCCCTGGCCCCATTTTTCTTCCAGAAAGTCTGAATCTCAGTTTTTCTCATTGGCAATGAATTGTTATAGACAAATGTGCTCTGAAAATCGTTCATCAAGGTTGCAGATGGCAGTGGGAGGAAATTACCGGGGGGTCATTCCTTGTCCTCCAGATCAGAGTCTGTTTTTACTGGTTCTTTATTACATGTAATTCCAATGAGTGATGGAACCAGTTCCTCCTTCCCTTGTGGAAAAGGTTTTTTTATTCAAGGATGTTTCTAGTGCCAATGAAATAAAATATTTGAGGCCAGTTCTGGATTCTTTATTTCCTAAACCTGTTTGTGATGGTGCCCAAATTCAAAATGTCAATTCGCAACATGTTACTACTGCTTCCTCTTTCAAGTTTTTCCTGGCAACACTAGACTTTAAAGTTTCTTATTGTTACACTCCTATTCATCCAGACGACAGATGTTTCTTAAGGTTGTATGTGTCTGGATCATATCAGTTCTTTGGACTGTTCACTGCACCACACCTCTCAACCTGGAGACACTAAAAATCTGGACAAAGGTCCATGAAAAGTAGGTACAACTGGCCAAAAATCTGGATGCTAATTAAAATTTCCATGCATAATAAGGACTCCACCCACTACACTGGAACTGTGGGATACCAGTGACCATAGCATATATTAATGTGCTCGATTTACAACGTGCACGCTGGTCGGCCAGTCGTTGTATAATACTCGATAGCCAAGGTGGAATGAACCTGGAATGGTGGTTGTACCATGCACTAGGGCAGGAAGGGAAGAACTGTTAGCCATAATCTTTCAACAGCTATCACTGCTTTTCCACATATGTTCACTTTTTGCAGAGAGCTGATAATGCTCTGCTAGATTACTATGTGCTTACCCTGAACATACCATCTCTATGGGGTTATACTCACAACTGCATTAATTCCCTGGACAAAGATAATGGTGTACAATCTTCACTATATGCCACACTTAGAGCCTGTTATGTACAGCATTAAGAATAACTGCTTCAAGGGAATCCCTAGTGCCTTGCCCCTTTTTCCAGCTTCACGCTGGCCAAATAAAGCACCAAGAGGATTCATTGGGATTCTGGGACAAGAGAGTTGTGGTACAGTCCTGGGAAGGAAGTTGCAGCCGTGCACTCTGTACCCCAAACTGCAGGCCTTGTACTAATTGAGGTGCCGTCTTTAATCCTGCTAGAGGCGGTGAAGGACTAGCATGGTGGTAATGGTAAGCTCATTTGTCGTGCAAGACTCAGGAGTGTAAACAACATGGGGAAACCCTATCTGTGTGAAACCGAGAGGAGTACATTTTTTGCAGATCCCACTGTTTAATCACTTTTAGATAATACTCCTTAATTCTATTTGAGAAAACACTTTAATTCCATGATGAGTGTTTTAGAAAGCATTTTAGCAGAGACGTTTGGAAGTAACAGGAGATTACTCAACCAACCTGCAGTTTAGTTTGTGCTGTAGAAATTTAAATCTGATCCACTGGGGCATCTAGCATTCAGTAGTGTACAGTTTAAATCCTTGCTGGCAAATCCATTACTCTGTAAAATTGCAAGTAGCAAAAGGTGTCTGGTACCAGTGACGGGTGTGTAGCCTCTGTAGACAGAAATTTACATTTTGCCCTTCCATCTTCTTGTTGTCCTCCTCCACCAGCAGCACCTTTCATTTAAAAAACGTGCACGTCCACAGTTGTTACTGCAGTACAAGCTTCTTTTAAGCTGTTTCTGTCATCAAAATGTTTTTGAGAACAATTCTGTGCCTATTCAGAGATCAGTATGCAAACTACACCATGCATGTGCAATAATAAAGTGCATTTCAGTGGAGTCTGTGCTGTAACAAATTTAGGTGCATGCCTCAAGTAAAAACAAGTTGAACTGCACTAAATACAAAATAAATGTAATGGTAAATAATCATACATGGCATAACAATAAATCAGCATTTCATCATATCCTGAATATTTTCAGTTATTAAAAGTACTTAAAACAATCCACAAAGGCCAGCAGGTCCAGGACGTTCAGGAAACAAACCACTTTGACGAAAGCGTAATAAACCTTTAATGCTAAAGACACTTCATCAGAAACCAGATGGTAAAGTTTCTGAAGAAGTCTCTTGGACGAAAGTGTAATAAAACTTTAATGGTAAAGTGGTTCCCTGAGTTTCCTGGACCTGTTGGCCTTTGTGGATTGTTTTTAGTGTTTTATTTATGCCACCTGTCATGCAGTTCAGTTTGGTATTGTATTGAGTACTTACCAGTAGTATCCTACAGCATCCAGTACATTCAAGACTTGCTCATGTAAGAAAGATAAAAGAACCATTTGACAGTTCCATAAAAAGGACAGAAACACCAGCATAAACCCACCACTGAACAACTGTGGCCTGAGGTCCAGAGCTTACCCAGACAAAACCAAACCTATGAACTAGTACAGATACATTAAGTGGGGCATCAGCACAAAGGGAGTACTGAATATATCTTAAAGGAAATTGGGAAAATCCACGCCTTAGTGTGTAATTGTTGAAGTCCAAGTCATATCATGTACAGTTTAGTAACTTATGCTTGTCTAGGGAAGTTGCTTTTCCTAACAGAATGTTCATGTTCTCAGGCACTGTTTTGCTGCACTGACATCAACATGCATGCCCTTGCACGCTGATGATGCCATTGGATCTGCTGATTATGCACAATGATATCAGCATGCAAATTAAATCCTGATTTTTTTTTAAGGGACCTCTCAGGAATTTTGGCACCCTATTATTTCAACCCCAGAACTGATAAATACCAAGGAATTTGGTATGGTTGAGAGGTATGCACTGCACCAAGATAGTTCACAAAGTGTTTAGATCCAGTTATAGCTTATTGTAGGCTACAGGATATCCACATTGTTTCCATATTTAGATGACTTGTTTATCCTTGCAGAGTTTTTTTTTCTTCTAAGTGCCAGGAATCTCTTAAGTTAGAGATTTCTTAAGAGAAGTTGGGATTTCAAGAGAACAGACAAAAGTTTTGACACCTTCATAGAGTTGCCACCTTTTGTTGTGGCTAAAACCGGACAAAGGCCACACCCCTCACATCACCCGTAACTCCACCTATTTCTGCCCTTCTACCGTCCATGTTCCACCCATTTTGTGACGTCTTCATGATGTCAGCTGATGGGCAATGCGCTCTTTTTCCATTCCTGATGCCTGCTTTCTGCCGATTTACTATGCTTTTCTGTAAAAAAAAAAAAAAAAGCATAGTAAATGTGCCAGTTTGACAAACTCCGATAGTGTTTCTTTATTGGAACAAAATACCGGTGTTTGAACAGTGTTTTCTGGACTACTGGACAATCGGTTTGATTTCCGGATAGTCCAGGGAAAAAGAGGTGGCAATCCTACTCCTTCATACAGGATTGTGCTCCTGAGATGTTAACTAGACACAGTACAAAGAACTTTTCTTCCTCAGGGAAAAAATACATTTTTAGATCTATTTCTAAGGTTTTTCACTCAAACTTCAATCACTGCAAGAGAATACATCAAGATTTTGCATCTCATGACATCTGTGATTCTCATGATACTCCTGACAAGACGTCACATGAGACAGGTACAGGGGAATCTGAAATCTCTTTGGTCTTGGCATCAACATCCTTTATCTTTTCAAATCCCAGTGCGTTAGTCAGAAGAGGAATCTTATAATGGAGACAACAGGTATCCTTAAATCCAGATCTCATTGTTCCTTCTTGCTCCAAAGCAGTCACCACAGACACAGTGTTTGGGGTGTAGTTTCAGGAAGCATAAAAATGCAGGGGGTGTGGGACACCAAGTACAGATGCAAGCACAAAAATATCAAGGAGGTACTTGCCCTGATCAAGGCACTCAACTCTGTGAACTATCTTTGGTCTCTGCCACTACTTCAAGTGGTTACAGACAAAAACACAATTGTGTAGTAAATCAGTAAGCAAAGGTGAACCAGGTAATACCCCCTTTGCAGACTGTTAGCTTGGGATACAACTTCAGAGCATAATCTCACTCTACAGGCATCCTACATTCTGTTAGAGCAAAATTAGGTGGCTGACAAGCTAAGCAGGACCAGGCCAGACTCCATCAGGGAGGAGTTCCTCAAGTAGATCTCCCTTCTCTCTGAACAAATCAACTGGCAAGATTCTGTTCTAGGACTCCATGCAAGAAGACCTGGAAGACGGATGTCTTTTCTTTCTTTTCCTTCAACAGTAATTTCCCTGTGTGCTTCTCCACCCTTTTCTCTAATATCCAGAGTACTTCTGAAGATTCAGAAGGAATCCCCCAAGATCATAGTGGTGACTCTTTTCTGGCCCAGGCAACCATAGTTCTCCCTTCATTTGGAAATGGCCAGGGGTAATTACCAGAAGGTTCCTCACAGACTGGTTCTACTCACACGAGGGATCTAGGACTATTGAACGAAAGTTCAATAGTCCGAATCCACAGTAACCGAACGCACTTTAACGAAAGTGCTTTCACCGAAAAAGCACTTTCGTTAAAGTGCGTTCGGGGGGAAAAAAAAGTAAATCTTCTTTTATGCAGGGGGGCAAGCCCCCCCGCACCCCCCACTGTGAGGTCGCACTGCAGTGGGGAAAAGGGAATTTTCCCTTAACCGCTCCGTAGTGCAACCAGCACAACGAGCATACTTATCCAAAAGTGCTGTTTTGGTGAACAGCACTTTCGGTTAGTTATGTTCCGTGATGTCTGCTTCGGCAGACAGTGCCGTTGGGGATCTGTACGGATCCCCACACAAGAACATGGGTGTTACAACACCCCTTCATCAGTCATCTTCAGTTGACTGCATGGATCATAGGATCTTAATTCCTTTTTGTCACCTGTTTACTGAGGATGTGCAGCAGGTACTAATGGAAATGAGAGCCTGCTACTAGAAAATTATATGTTAGCAAATGGAAAAGGTTTTCTAGTTGGTGCTAACAACCTAACCTGCACCCATTCAAGTCTGGTTATGTTTGTGTGAGTTACTGTCCTATGGCCTTCCTTATTCATCTATCAAGGTTCAATTATCTGCCATTTCAGCATGTCTGCCCATGGATCCTCCTTTTTCAGTGCTGTTTCATGTCAAAATGTTCTTGAAAAGGATTTTGCGTAAGAGGCCTCTAGGAAAACCCCTCATTTTGTTAGAGGAGCTAATATATGCTCTATTTGATCTAGCTAATGTGGCAGACATGAGGTTCTAAACATGGAAAACAGCTTTACTGCAAGAAGGGTATGTCAGTTGAAAGCTCTTGTGGTGAGTCAGCACTGTCTCATTTTCCATAGGGACAGAGTTTTCTTTGAGAACTAATCCTTCTTTTATGCCTAAAGTGGTTTCGGAGTTTACTTTAAGCCGAACTGTTAATTTCGCTGTTTTCTTTCCTGGACCTAAAAATGTGGGAGAGAGGATACTCCATACCTTAGATGTCCACAGACTAACTTTGGTACTATCCTGACAGAACTAAACCTTTCAGATCTTTGGATCAGTTGTTCATTTCTTGTGAAGGTAAGAAGGGACGACCTGCATCAAGACCATTTCCAAATGGTTGTCTAAGGCTATTACATTTTTGTTATAATTAGCATTGCAGAAGTGTCCCAAGCATGGTCAAGGCCCTCTCTACCAGGGCCTTGGCTTCATTGCTTGCTTTTTGGAAAGGGTTGGATTCTTTAAGGGCTAGGTCCTCTGTTCATACTTTTACAAAGCACTGCGAGCTTACTTTTACAAAGCACTGTGAGCTTCTCTATGTCCAGATCAAGGTTTTTTATGACCATTCTCCAGGGGCTTCTTACACCTCCCAAATGTAGCAGGTAAGGTAATTTGATCATATAGCTAAGGATACTGCAGCTATGATCAATATGATGAACAGTACCTTTGTGTAAGTTAAATTTGCCATAACAGTAAATGTTTGATCAGTGCTGCAGCAGTTTTTTGTGTATTTATTATGTCAGGGTGTCGACCTTTGTTTTGTTTTCCTTAGCATTGCCCTTTCAGGGCTTGGCCTCCCTCTCTCTGCTGGCAGGAAAGCTCTGAAGGGCTTTGCGCCAAAAGCTTGTCTGTTTTAGTCAGCTCAGCTTTAACTGTCTTGACAAGTCTGGTCATGTAAAAGGTGTCCTAAATCTTTGGAAGGTGGGCAACTGTTGTATCCTTGACAGGATATAACGAATATAGTTAAGGCTACTACAGTAGTGATCATTCAAACATTTACCGTTATGGTAAATTATCTTACACAATTGTACTTTACAAGTTCACCAAGCACAGGGCATAAGCTTTTGGAAACAATAGTGGAAGAGGTATATAGGAGAAACACTAGTGGATGCTTTGTTTTTTAGTCATTAGGCTCCTGATTTGTCATTTGAGTTCTTAAACGTATATATTGGATGACAAGCTCATTAAGCAACAGAATTATACCTTTGGTGTGTTGCATGGTGAATTTGATGATTCTTAGGAATTATACCAAAGTACAGTTATAACAAATGTGGACACAGGCTGGTATTCATACACATTACATAGCACTGTGCAAAGAAATACAAGCAGTGAAAACACAGAGAGGGGCATAATGGTGTGGAAATTAGGTTCTCTATGGAACTGAGATAGTCATTATGCAAATCCCATCAAACATGGCAATAACAGAGCAATTCAGAGATGTATAAGATAGTTCCACCAAGTACTTGCTCGACACAGCACAGTAAATCAGAAGCCACGAACTGCTGCAGTAAAAAATCCTTTTATTTAAAAACCATCCAACAATGTAAACAGATAAAGTTGTTAAGCGCTTTCATCTAGTGCTCCTAGATTTCATCAGAACATTAATTTGATGTATCCTAGCTATTAAATAGTTAGTTTACCCGCCAAAAATACTAATGAATTGGCTTAATTGGTTATTCCAATATATTGTGTTTTTAAAGCTCTAAATACATTTAAAAATCATATTATTGTTATACTACGTAAAAACCATACAGATAACTATGTACATTTTGTATATACTATCTTAAATACATAAACAATAATTTATGCAGTAATCATCATGTTTTTTGTGCTCTTATACAAGATGAATAATGAAAGTCTAAAAACCATAAATAAATATGTATTCCATATATATGCATCATTTGTCATTATATAATTATATCTAACCTTTTTAATGTGATTGACATTATGTTCTTAACAATGGCTTAGTGGGTATGACCTCATTTAACCCGGGCAATATAGCAGCCCCTAGCCGCAATTGCCACTTAATTTCTTTTTCACCCACTATGGCCTTTATGTTGCCTCCTCTGGGATTGGGGCTGACCACCTCCAGTATCCCAAACTTAAAGTTATTACACAGTTCATTATTTATTATATGCCTAGATAATGCATTATTAACATCTTTCCTTTTTATGCAATATAAGTGGTCATATATCCTGTTTTTCAAGTATCTGTCAGTCATGCCAACATAATAATTCTCACATGTGTCGCAAATAGCCAGATATATAACATGCGCCCCCATGTATGCTAATATGGTCCTTTTGGATTGGGAAACAACATACATTCACAATACTGAGTGGATGCAGAAGATATCAAAATACGTTAGATACCTGGATGATATATTTTTGCTTTGGAAAGGAAGTATTGATGAATTGGAAAATTTTGTAAACTATATCAGTAATACCACCGCCTATCTTAAATTTACCTATCAATGGTGTAGGGAAGGGATTAATTACTTAGATGTATATGTTTACACGGATGGAAAGGCATTTCAATCTATGATACATTGTAAGGAAACGTATAGTAATAGTTACTTGCATTTCTCCAGTGCCCACACATACAAAGTAAAATACAATATAGTGAAAGGGCAAATGATTAGGGCTGCAAGGATGACATCAGTTAAGAGCAATGTGTTGAAGGAGATAAGCTTTATGGTGACCTTGTTTGGTGAAAAGGGATATCCAGAAAAGATGTTAAAAGATTTAGCTCAGTATATCACACAGGAATGGGGTAATAAATACTACCCGTTGATAGGCAAAGGAATACCTAATAAAAGGACAAATGACACAAATGATGGTTTAGGTTATAATAGATCATGCATTGTGAAATATGGGGATGAAACTCATAAGATTAAACAGTTAATATCTAAGCATTGGCACATATTAAGAAATGATGCAGCGGTGAAGGACAAAGTACCCACCGCACCGAACTTTGTATATAAGGCAGGCAACAGCCTCCAGAGACTCATCCAAATAAAACAGAATTCCAGCAAAGCGGGTCCACACACCAACAGGGGCACCACGAGGTGTGGATGCTGTAATTACTGTAAATATATTTTTGAAGGTAAATCAATAATTTTAAAGGATAAAAATAGAACCAAGATTTATTTTAAGAATGGGAATTGTCTCAGTAGGCATGTTATATATCTGGCTATTTGCGACACATGTGAGAATTATTATGTTGGCATGACTGACAGATACTTGAAAAACAGGATATATGACCACTTATATTGCATAAAAAGGAAAGATGTTAATAATGCATTATCTAGGCATATAATAAATAATGAACTGTGTAATAACTTTAAGTTTGGGATACTGGAGGTGGTCAGCCCCAATCCCAGAGGAGGCAACATAAAGGCCATAGTGGGCGAAAAAGAAATTAAGTGGCAATTGCGGCTAGGGGCTGCTATATTGCCCGGGTTAAATGAGGTCATACCCACTAAGCCATTGTTAAGAACATAATGTCAATCACATTAAAAAGGTTAGATATAATTATATAATGACAAAGGATGCATATATATGGAATACATATTTATTTATGGTTTTTAGACTTTCATTATTCATCTTGTATAAGAGCACAAAAAACATGATGATTACTGCATAAATTATTGTTTATGTATTTAAGATAGTATATATAAAATGTACATAGTTATCTGTATGGTTTTTACGTAGTATAACAATAATATGATTTTTAAATGTATTTAGAGCTTTAAAAACACAATATATTGGAATAACCAATTAAGCCAATTCATTAGTATTTTTGGCGGGTAAACTAACTATTTAATAGCTAGGATACATCAAATTAATGTTCTGATGAAATCTAGGAGCACTAGATGAAAGCGCTTAACAACTTTATCTGTTTACATTGTTGGATGGTTTTTAAATAAAAGGATTTTTTACTGCAGCAGTTCGTGGCTTCTGATTTACTGTGCTGTGTCGAGCAAGTACTTGGTGGAACTAGTAGAACTCAGGAGCTTTTTCTATTATGTATAAGATAGGCAAGTGTTGCAGCATATGCCTATTCAGACTGCTAAAGCTTGACATTGTACAGGTAGTATTCTGTGCTGCTTATGGTAGCAGCATCTGTGTTAGTGGCTGCTCAGTGCCTGTGATTTGGTGTGCTACAATCCTCCACATCAGTGCATATGATACTGTGAGCGCCTGATCTACCAGCACCTGATTGACCTTCTGATCAAGGACCACTTCTGTGTGGCTAGGGGGACACCACAAGAGTTTATTAAATTGTCTTGCCCATTGGCAGAATCCAGGGTGATGCTTGGATTGCCCATCCTAGTAGACACTAAGGTATGCATACCTTTTAACCTTCCTAGTTACAAGGATGTTTCAGTAAGCCGCGGTGGTACAGCGGTAGCGTTGTTGCCTCACAGCAAGAGGTTCACCTGTTCGATTCTCAGCTGGAGTGCCTTCTGTGTGGAGTCTGCATGTCCTCTCCGCGGTCGGGGGGCCTCCGAAAGACATGCGTGAATGGGCGTGCCTTCGCTGAAGGTTGGGTGTTGGGCTGGCAACTCGGCACCATAAAAATCTACTGCCAATCAGTTCCGCTGTGGCAACCCCTAACCGGGAAAAGCCAAAAAGACAAACAACCGTTACAAGGATGTTTCAGTGATGCACTGGGCACATGCTAGAAATATCACTAGCATCTGTCTACAGATGGTCCTTGACATGATACTGCAGGAGCACAAATGGTTCCCAAGGGCTGCAGTGGTGGCAGCCATCACTGTGCGGGCATTTTACTGCTTCACTAATTTCCCCAAGGTCGTGAGAGCTGTTGATTTGGACATGCACCCTACCATCAAGGCTTCACCTGAACCAGTGGGTATGAGATGCACCAACCATATGGGCCCCCAAACTGCCGGGTGTTGTGTGTAATGCCCAAGGCATTATCTGTATTGTTTGTGTGACATCAGTGGTGGTTCTCATTATTCACAGTTATGGCACATGTCCAGTTTATACTAGCAGTTCATATATGATTACCCACAGAGCTCTTTAGTTGGTAGATACACATGTAAACAAGAGGGTTTTAAGGTATGAATTGTATGCATTAACTGCTTTTGAGCACTCTTCCACTGACACAGATGCACTAATGTTATACATTTTAGTGTTTGCACAAAAAGTATTTTTTGCAGATTCACCTTAAAGTGATGCAGTGCCTAGCAGATTTGGTAGAGGTGGGTGGGGTGTAAACAGGTTCATAGACAATAAATATATACATATATGTATGTACGTATGTATATATGCTTTCCCTGTCAAGGTCCAATTGGCAAACACACCCCAGCTGTGTGATGATGGTGGTTTCTACATCAACAAATGGTAGAATACATTCATATCCCCTATATGATGAGACCATGCTGTGCCATTGCATTCTGATAATGCATATTGAAGGTTAAGCCAACTCTGATGAACAAGTTCTGCTGATATTTACTGATGCCTCACTAGTGGTACCTCAATCAGTCAGTGGAAAACTGTAATTTACAGCTGGGGAAAGTTTTGCTGCAGACTCTGTGCACTTCTAACCAGTGCCAAATGCAGTAGCTACTTCCACCCTATTTTCCTACACAGAGATTTCCCAGGATGCTGTGGTCTTCGGTTCTTCTTTATGCCACTCCTCCCCATTTCCTCTTATGAAAGTTCTACATAAAGCTAAAGAGCACAAGACCATGGTCACTCTTCTAGATCTTTACTGTCCTAGATAAGTCTGCTTAAAGAATCATTTTCTCCCTACATATCAAGAGGTCTGTTATTCCATTCATCTGACAAGCTTTACCAGGACCTTCAGTCTGTCCATTTAACTGCATAGTTTCTCCAGTTCTGCTTGTGGTGTATTGCTTACCCTTCCAGGGTGGCCTAGATCCTAACAGCTGGTCAGTAGCCACCCTAGAAAGGGTTTACAGAAGTAAATGGACAATGTCTTCTTTGAGCCATTAACCAGGGACTCTATCGTCAGCCTCATTCCTGGCAGTTCTGCAGTTTGTGGCCCACATTTTGATTTGATCAAGGTTCAACCTGCTGTGTACCATCAAGATACATGTAACAGCTGTTTTGAACGTTGCTCAAGGTCTTCATTCTTCCAATCTAACATCATTAAAAGTCTACAAAACCTTCCTAATAAGTATTTCCCTACTGAGACCACCTCGTCTGCTGCTTCCTTGGAGCCTCAGTTTCATGTTAGAGAAATTACAGTGCTTTCCTTTGAAACCAGCAGCCAGTGTTGATATTAAATTCTTATCTTGAAAAAATCTTGATCTGATGTTGTTAATCTTCATTCATTCATTACTGATGGGTTATCGGTTCCGTCCTCTGAACTGAGCCGGCCAATATCAGGTTCGCGTCAGCCAAAAACTCTCGAGCCAAGGTCCTACCCAGAATGCTCTGCTCCCTGTTACCTCAGATCTCGTTTGCCACGTTGCTGGACAGCCGTGTCAAGCCACTCTCAGCTAAGTGTCTAGTTTTTTTTGACAGTTTATATGTTATTACTCTAAATTTGTCTCAAAAGTTTATTTTAATATTTTCCTACCCTATCACACACTTTAGACTTCCCTCTTTTCTTACCTTGTGGTAATTCTCCATTACCATCGTTGGTAATCCTTCCTTTTCTCTTTTTACCCTTTTCTTGGGTAGCTGTTATTCTTCCTTTTGCTACTGTGCTTCTCCACACTAGTTATGTTGGATAAGAAAAGTTCCTTGGTTTCAGGCAGTGCAAGGATTGCGGCCGTAAGTTACTGCTTTCCGATGGTCATGACTTGTGTCTACTGTCTTAATGTCTCCCACTTGACTGTAGATCCTCCGTGTGAGATTTGTAAAAACTTCTCTACTAGGACTCTTAACGAGAGGAAGAATAAGTTAATTTTGAAAGGTCTCCTTAAGTCTCCTTTCTGAGGCTATTTCTGGGTCTGAGGGCTCACCCCCTCCTGTTAAACCCCGCAAGAGGCGTTCTTCCTCTTCTTCATCAAAGTCACTCCCATCTCCTCCCTCTGGAGATCGTTGGGAGTCGACTCACAAGAAGGTGAAATTGAGTACTACCCTGGCACTGCCACCTGTGACCCTGTTGGTTCCAGGCTTGGCACCGCTCCAAATGATTCTGACTACAGCCATGTTTCCTTTATCGATACCAGCACCGAAGTAACTACGGTTCCGACAGTTCTGTTGCAACCCCTAACAGCACCGTAAGTACAGGTTCAGTCCCCTTCGGCACTGTAGGTAGTCAACTTCGGCTCCAAGTATGACTCTTCTGTACTCCACGGCGCAGACATTTTCGGCATCGACATGTACTTCAGTGCAGTCCTTCTTGGCACCATCCTTATTGCCGGTGCAGACACTTTCCACTACAGTACCATACCCTTCGAGGCAGACCTTTGCCTTTATGGTGCAGACACCTTCAACTACTACGGCACTGAATTCTTCGGCACAGACCTTTTCCACACCGTTTTCTTCAGTGCAGACTTCCTCGGCTCCGAGCTCTGCACCTATTGAATTAGCAAGGGCCAAATATTCCCCTTCACTGGATCCTTTTGCTAGCAGTCAGTATAGTCCTTTCCTAGAAAGGCCAGAATCGCCATCAGCCTTCTCCATGAGGTCAACCAAGAGTCTTTCTGAACAGGATGTGCTGCGGCTTGTTCACCAGTTGCTTGTGGCCAGAGGTCTCTCTCAACCGTTGAAGTCCACGTTCCCTCATTCAGGTGAGTGTATCTTGCCTTAAACTCCAACATATACTCCTCATTCGACTTCCACTCAAGTCTCAAAGCCTATTACTCCGACAGCAGCTTCCCTTCCTCCAACTCCAATAGTGGATCTCACTTTGGAACCAGAGTCGTCCTTGTGGCCTTCAGTGCACTGGGTGTCGGGCTCTTCTCAAGCCATTGGGGAGGGCATTCCTGGCTCCATGCCGATTTTTTTATATGGCACCTTCCAGGGATGCTCTCTCTTACTGTTCACAGTCCTCTTGAGACTCTTGGTCTGGGGGCGGGCTCGTCGGGGCGGGGTGTGACCCCAGTTCCGAGGTTATCATGTTCTGTTCCGGGCTCCCATCCCTCCTTGGGCTGACCAGCCTTTCAGGCCATGGAGAGCGTTTGCCTCCACTGGAAAAGCTCATTTGTTGGAGTCCTCTCCCCTTTCTGTATCACAACTGCCACAAGCTTCAACTCCCGGACACTGGGTACAAGAGGCACAGGTCTGTCCTCCTCAGGAGACCCCTCTTTGCAGTCTTCCCCAGAACCTCCCACTGAGGAAGCACCCCGCAAAGCATCGTATAAGAGGAAGCACATGGACTCCACTGAGGAGTCATTGACTGAAGATATGGATTTTGATGACTGGGAAGGGTCCCCACAGTTACCCTCTGATGAGGTGTCCTTTGGTGACATCCTCAAGATACTTAGGGGGGTGACTGAAAGCCCTCTAATCCTTCCTCTGAGGAATCCGTGTTCCTGCAGGCTTTTTGTGCCCGGCCCCCTACCTCCTGGGTCACGCCACCTGCCGATGAGCTCATCCAGTTCATCGTGCAGTGCGCATGGAAGGCTCTTGATACCATGGAAGAGATACCTAAGAGGCCAGATAAAATATCTCCCCCCCCTCCCCCAGCTGAGCACCCCAACTGGTCACGAGGTCTTCCAGTAGATGTTATGGTGGTGGCAGCTGCTACTAAGTAGGATTTGGCAGAAGAAAGCCAAACTGTCCATCTGCCCAACAAGGAGTCCCAGGCGATTGACAGATTAGGGAAGCATGTGTTTGCTTCATCAACCTTTGCCATAAGGTCTTTGAATTATTTGGCACATTTTACCAGGCTTCAGCGAGATTTTATCAACCAGCTCTCTGAAACCTTGGTAAGAGCTGTTTTTGACGAAGTTCGTGATAATGTGGCTTCTCAGATAGCCACCCTAGAGTCCATTTCCAACTCTTCCATGTGTCTTATTTCTCATGCAACTGAAGGGGCGGCTAGAGCAGCCGGCAGAGGTGTAATCCCCAGACGACATGCTTGGATGCGCCTTTGTGACTTTGTGGACGCCTTTAAGGTTTCCTTCATGAATGCCCCCATAGAGGCCGCTTCTTTGTTTGGCCCTAAAGTCAAGGATACGCTGGCATGGTGCGAACAAGATGGCAAGACCTTGTCTGCTGTTGGTGTCAGACACTCCACTCCTCAGCTATTCTACTCCAGAAATCAGAGGAGAGGAAAGATCTGGCACAAGAAATCCCAGGGTTCTTTCTGTGATGCACGTGCCGAGTTCTCCCCTAGAGACACAAGGGGAAACTACAAGGGAAGATGCCCCTTTCGGGGCAGAGATGGTCCACGAAACTGGGGTTCCAGAGATTGTTTCTCTGGCCAACCTTATCAACGCTCCTGAAACGTTGCCCGACCACTCCCCTCTAGAAGCGGTCAGGGGTTGTTTCTCCTTGTACCCTGCTGCCTGGCAAAAGATAACATGCCAACTCTTGGGTACAATGGATTATATCCAGAGGCTATCACATCCCCTTCCATCTTTGCCCAGTCTCAAGAGTATTACCATGATGTTCCACCCAGTCAAAGGGAAACAGCAGCGCACAAAATCCAAAAGCTGCTGCAAAAAAAGTCATCCAGATGACTTCTGGATGGGATCTGGATTTTACTCGAGGTTCTTTTTAGTACCAAAAAAGATGGGACTGGAGACCAATTCTGGATCTCAGTACACTAAACAAATTTGTAAAAACAAAGAAATTCCGGATGGTCACGGTTCATTCTATCCTTCCTCTTCTGAAAGAAGATGATTGGATGTGCTCTGCAGATCTTCAAGATGCGTATTACCACATAAAAATGGACAAACACTCAAGAAGATACCTCCGCTTCCTTATAGCAGCCAGTCGCTACCAGTTTTGAGCCCTGCCCTTCAGTCTCTCTACAGCCCCTAGAGCGTTCACAAAATGCATGGCAGTGGTTATCACCCACTTGCGACTTCAAGGATTCCGGGCATTTCCATATCTAGACTGGCTCCTCACCGCCCCCACCAAGCGTCTACTGGAAGAAGCCCTGCAGTATACCCTCTTAACAGCTCGAAGCCTAGGAATCACTATAAACTGTGAGAAGTCAGCACAACCCCAACTCAGTCTTTGGAATTTTTAAGGGTACTGTTGGACATGAGAAATTGCATAGCATCCCTTCCAGAACACAGACTTCAGAGAATAAGACAAGTTCAACCGCTGCTCTGTCACCACAAATCCCCAGCTCAATCTGTACTTCAGCTATTGGGTCAAGGGCAGCTTCGATTACCATTGTTCCTCTAGCCAGATTCCACATGATATTCCTTCAATGGCTACTTCTCACTCAGTGGTACCCTCTACAACATCCTTTGTCTTTTTAAATAAGTGTAACTCAAAGATGCAAGCAAGGTTCACTCTGGTGGATGTCCTGAAATCCCCAACAATGGTCTCACCCTTTCAGCCCCCATCAACCGATAGCCATGGTGACCACGGACGCCTCCCTGATGGGTGGGGGGGGCTATGTCAGGGCGACTCTGTCCAAGGCACCTGGTCGGAGACAAGAGGCCCTTTTGCATATCAGTGTCCTGGAACTGAGGGCGGTACTTCTAGCGTTGCAAGCATTTCACACCATCCTTCCTTCAGGGACTATTGCGATCCAATCAGACAACATGTCAGTGGTCTGGCTCATCAACAAACAAGGGGGCACCAGATCTTACCTGTTATGCCAAGAGGGCTTGAGAATATGGCAATGGGCGATAGCTTACAACCGCTTTCTGATTGCAATGCACATTCCGGGGAGCTTCAACGTGATAGCAGACAAATTGAGCAGGTGCATTCTACAGCCTCATGAGTGGTCCCTCAATCCTTTAAAAGCGGCAGAAATATTCAACTGCTGGGGCCAGCCTTGCTGCGACCCATTTGCCTCCCCAAGCAACTACAAGTGCAGCAACTGCTTTGCCCTGATCCCCCCTCGGGGGCAGTCACCAAGGGATGCTCTAGTCCATGTTTTGGCCCCGTGTCTTCTTTATGCTTATCCTCCTCTCCCAGTTTCTAAAGAAGGCACGGCAGTTGAAGAGCAAAGTGATCCTCATTGCTCCATATTGGCCTCGACAAGTCTGGTTTCCCTTCCTCTGGCCTTACCTGCTAGATCAACCGTGGATCCTCAATCCATCCCCATCGTTGATCTCCCATCCGCAGGGCCTGATTCACCCTAATCTAACAAACCTGAAACTGACAGCTTGGTTTCTCCACTTCCTATGAGTGCCAGGCATGAAAACCTTTCGTCCCCTGTGCGCAATATTCTTATTGCATCTCATAAATCACCCACCAAACTATCTATCTTAACAAATGGAAGAGGTTCTCTCTATGGGCAGCAAATAAACAAATAGACCCCTTGTCAGCCTCTGTCTCGGTGATACTGGATTACTTATCACATCTTTTCCACTCTGGAGTGTATGCCGCTGCTGTCTGTGTACATTTAGCTGCCATCTCAAATTTTCATATTGGTTTTCAAGATTCTTCACTTATGTCTCACACACTCTGTAAGACTTTCTTGAAAGGGGTTATCCACCTAAAACCTCCCTTTAGAGAACCTGTACAACCTTGGGATTTGGCTTTGGTTCTGCAAGCTCTAACAGCTCCACCCTTTGAACCTGCATCGTCTTGTGATGTAAAATATCTCTCTTGGAAAACTTTCTGATTGCAATCACATTGGCCAGGCGATTGTCACAACTTCAGGCCTTATGCATCAAACCTCTCTATCTTATCTTCCATAAGGATAGGGTATCACTGAGAACCAGTTCTACTTTTTTACTAAAATTGGTGTCATAGCGATCTATCAACCACTCTATTGACCTTCCAGTGTTCTTTACTAACCATTCTAACAAAGGAGAGTATTGCCTGCACTCCTTGGATGTTCATAGGCAAATAAGATTTTATCTGGACAGAACAAAATCTACCCATAAATCAGACTAACTGTTTCTGGCTTTTTCCTGGACCTAAACGAGGTCATCCTGTATCAAAAGTTACATTGGCTTCATGGTTGAGAAATTGTATCACCTTTACAACAAAAACAATCTCACCATGCCTCATAGAGTCAAAGCACATTCTACAAGATCTATGGCAACTTCAGCAGCTTTCCATGCTAAGGCTTCCCTCAATATTTGCTCAGCTGCAACTTGGGCCTAACCTCATACCTTTATTCTTCATTGCAAATTGGACTTTGCCTCCAGAGGTAGAGCTTCCTTTGGCTCCATGGTGCTCAGGAATGTCCTTCTAGGAGTGCCACCCAGGAATACAGGTAGCTGAAGACTCTTTCCCATCAGTAAGGAATGAACGAAGATTAACAACAGATAAAGAAGTTATGTCTTACCATAACGTTCCATCTGTGTTGTTTATCTTCGTAAATTCATTACTTCCCACCCTCCGTCCCCCTTCCGGAGGTTCTTGGTTGATCTCATGTCCTCCTTTTCTTGTAGGTCTGTTATGACCAGAGGTAGCCTCTACTTTTATCTATCAACTTGCACTCTCGATCTGAGGTAACAGGGAGCAGAGCATTCTGGGTAGGACCATGACTTGAGAGTTTTTGCCTGATGCGAGCTTGATATTGGCTGGCTTGGTTCTGAGGACAGAACCGATAACCCATCAGTAATGAATGAATGAAGATCAACAACACAGATGGAACGTTGGTAAGACATAACTTCTTTTTTCTAGTAGCACTTTCATTGTATAGGATGGCCCAGAACTTCCAGATTTTTTCTTTCAAAATCATGTACATCCTTCATGACTCGCATGTATGTTTGTGAACTAGCCTAACTTTTATGCCTAAACTTGCCACATAAATTAACCTTAACCATTTTATAAATTTTTTCAATGTTCTTCCCAGTTTTCCGAAAAGGAGAGTATTTGTCACTTGCCTCTATCTACACCTACTAAGAGTTGGTCTCAAATGAACTAAAGATATCAGAAAGGACGATCGAGTCTCTTTTGCTGAAGTGCCCAGGATTTCCTAAGGGTTCAGACTGTATTACTTTCGGTTCTGCAAAATGCAACAAAACCATCAGAACTGCACCAAAAGCTAATTCTGCAAATACTGCAGCTACCTACTCAGTCATTTTTAAAACTCTTCTAAAGAGAACATCTGCACGGCTGTACTACGGGATTCTTTGTACAATTTTATAAGATGCTGTAAAGTAGATATGATCTTCAGGTTTAGTTTGACCTTCAGAGCTACCTTTCTTAATGGTATTGTGTTTTGCCACCCAAAAAGAGAAACGGGACTGTGTGTTACTGTTGAAGTGAATGTACTGGATCATCTAAGATACTAAAGTTATGTATTTACCATAATGTTAAATCTTCATGATCTACATCTATTCACTTCAGCAAACCTCCCACCAACCCCTGTTGTAGCAAAAATTATCCCTTAAAGTGGGATCTGAGGAATGCTCCTCGGACATAAAGGCTTATATAGGATGTCCTTCATGGATGCATCTGCAGTCATAACAAATGGGTTGTCCTGACATCAGGCAGCCCTTCGGTCGGCCGGATTCCAAAGTCTGGGTCCGGCTTCGGCTGATGTCGCACTTCACCCGACGTCATCTCTGCTGGTCTTCGGGTATAAAGGCATCAGCCGACGCCATTTTCCTCAGTCTTTCTTGCCGCGTGGCGCCCGAAGCTGAAGCTGTTCGCAAGTGCCGGTCGGTCAGATCCAGAGATTACTACTACCGAATACTACTTCGAAGACTTCTAAAAAGCAGCTAAGTACCCCGTTGAGGACTCTTTCTTGCCTCAGCCGATGTCAGAAAAAGTCAATAACTGTTTAACTTGTGGGAAACAAATACCTCATAAAGATTTCCACTCTTACTGTCTGCCTTGCTTAGGCCCAGACCACGACGTAGCAGCCTGTTCGGCCTGTGCTTCCTTCAACCGACGAACGCTTAGGCGTCGGTCGGAGTTTGCTGAACAGTTTTTCGGCTCAGATTTTGCATACATTATGCCGTCGGATCCTCCGACTACCCAAATTGTTAAAAAACGCAAAGAAAAAGACCGACACTCGCGGTCCGCGGTTTCGGCCGAAACCACGGTTAAGCAAGTCACGAGTGTCTCGGTTTCGGCCGAAACCGAGAAATCCGGTCAATCTTCAGCCGAATCCATGACTACTACTGAGGCTCCTGCTATCTTAGTTGAATCGGCCTCAGAAATTTTACCTACAACTGTGGTTCCTAGTGATTTATCAGACACCATCCCTTTGGATGTCTCTACACCAGCACGTGGTGCTGCTAGGCCTCCTGCAGCCATGTCTATTAAGGCCTTTGCCAGGGCTAAAGCAGCCAAATCTGTTAAATCAGTGCCTGTTAAGCCCCCCTCACACAGGCCCACTTCAAGTTCACAAATGCTTACTCTGGCAGAAGATTTAATATCCTTAATTAAGGGATCCCAATCTCACCCAGACAGGGCCTCTCAGCCCCCAGAAAAGAGACCTAGAGCAGAGCCCCCCGAGCCAGTGTCCTCTGATGATTCTGTGGATGACTCAGACATTACAGACCAGCCAGAGGCTCCTTTTTCTACTTATGAAGATTCCGATGCTGAAGAATCCATTCCAGCTGCCTCTCCACCAGAGGAATTTTCCTTTGGGGAAACCTTACATGCCATGAGAGAACAATTCCAATGGCAGGGACAAGATTTCTCAGATTCAGGAAAAAGGCTTAGGACTTTTCTGCACTTACCACAACATAGGCCCTTAGCTATACCTCCTGTACTGCCTGTTGTGGACGATGCATTTAATGATGTTTGCACTGCTCCTGATTCTTTACCTCCAGCCCCTGCCAAACCAGATAGATTTTACAGGGTGCCAGACACTCATCACCACCTATACAAGGCCCCACTTGCAGATCCCGAAACTATATCCCAGGGGCCTAAGGCAGTAGCCTCGACCACAGCTCAAAGCCCTATTCCTTGTGAAAGGGAATCCAGGACCTTAGAGAGATGGGAAAAAAGTTTACACCTCTGCTACTCTCTCAGCTAGAGCTTTAAACTGTCAGTTTCATATGATCCAATACCAAGAGTTTATGCTTGATCAGTTAACTAAAAAACTGTCCTCTGATGAATCCTTAGATAAGAAATATGTATTAGAAATGGTGAATAACATCCAACAGGTTATTAACCATTCCTTAAAATGTGGCTATGATGCACTGGAGGCTTCATTTAGATCAGCCATGACTGGCACAGTGATAAGAAGGCATGCATGGTTGAAAGAACAGGTCTTACCGGATCATGTTAAAGCAAAGCTGTTAGATGCTCCTATGGGATAAGGCCAGTCTATTTGGTACACCTGCCCAGCAAGTAATGAAGAAAATGGAAGAAAAGGCAAAATCTGTACAAACAGTTAAAGATTTCTTACAGGTTCAGCCCCCAAGGTTTAGCAGGAACTGGCCTGCCAAAAATTGGTCCTTTCCAGACTCCACAAAATCCCAAAGGGGCAGGAATAGACGCTCTAGAGGCAGAAATCAATCCAGAGGAGGTGCCTACAGAGGACGACAGTGGCAAGGCAATAACCGAGGCACAGACACAACCACTGCCACTGCAACAGGACAATCACAGTGACTTGGCTCTGACACCGCCTACCAGGGAGCAAATAGCAGCACCTTTAGGCGGAAAGTTAGCCTTATTTTCGAAAAATTGGCACTATATCACAAAAGACAAGTGGATTTTGCAAACCATAGACCAAGGCTACCGGTTCCACTTCCACACCTTACCAGTAAAAAGAGGAATGCCAAACCTACCTCCAAATCAAAAAATAGAAGCTCTACAGCAGATAGCGAAATTAACAAGGATGAGAGCTGTGGAAAGAGTACCAATAACAGAACAGGGCAAAGGATTCTACTCCAGACTCTTCCTAGTACCAAGAAAAGAGAAAAGTTGGAGACCTATTCTCGACCTGTCCGTCTTAAACACATCATTGTCCCAAAATTCAAAATGCTGACCCTACAGCAACTTCTTCCCATGCTGGGCAAGGAGTGTTGGCTGGTAACTCTAGATCTCAAGGAGGCATACCTGCACATCCCCATTCGACCAAATTGCAGAAGATACCTCAGATTTATTGCAGGATCAGAGCATTATCAATTCTCAGCATTGCCCTTTGGCTTATCTACTGCGCCCAGAGTATTCACAAAATGCCTGGCATCAGTAATCGCTCACTGCAGACTACAGGGAATCCAAATTTATCCATACCTGGACGACTGCCTGTTACAAGCGGACAACAAAAGCAAGCTGACAACAGATTTACAAAGGGTCATTTACTTGCTACAAGCCCTGGGATACACAGTCAATTTACAAAAGTCAAGGCTGATTCCATCCCAAACAAGAACATTCTTGGGCGCGGACTTGGACACAGTAAAACAAATGGCATTCCTAACTGCAGAAAAACAAAAAGAACTTCCTCTTTACTTCTTGGCATTAACAAAGCAGAACAAACTAACAGCAAGAAAAGTTCTGCAGGCCTTGGGCTTCATGGCATCATGCATAATCTTGGTCCCACATGCCAGACTGCATATGAGAAAGCTACAGTGGTACCTAAAGAATTTATGGTCTCAGCACAGGCACAGCTTAGAAACAGAAATCCCACTAATCCCATGCCTAAAACAGGAGTTCCTATGGTGGGCTCAAGCATGCCAGTCAAACCCAGGCTTACCCTTCCACAACTTTCGAGCAAGCCAAGCCATCACAACGGACGCCTCAGACCTAGGATGGGGGGGCGCACATGCTGGACAAATGCATACAAGGATTGTGGACTCAAGACCAGCTGCACCTGCACATAAACCAAAAAGAAATGCTGGCAGTAAAACTGGCAATCCAAAAATTCAGACCATTCCTCAAAGAAGGCCATTTGATGATAAGGACAGACAACACCACAGTCATGTGGTACATCAACAAACAGGGAGGCACTCATTCATACCCCCTATGCAGAATGACTTTGGATCTTTGGAATCTGGCTCTCAGCTACAACATCCAGTTACAGGCAATATTTGTGCCGGGAAAAGAGAACACACTAGCAGACATGTTAAGCAGAACCACCTCGGATGCTCACGAATGGATGCTACACCCGGACATCTTCAAGGCCATCACAAAGAAATGGGGAATGCCACAAATAGATCTATTCGCATCCCCACTCAATCACCAGCTTAAAAAATTCTGCACAAGGACATTCCACCCACTTGCATGGAAGGTGGACTCTCTATCCTTCAGCTGGAAAGGCCTGACAGCATATGCATTTCCACCTCTTCCCTTGATGCACAAGGTACTACTGAAAATCAAAGAGGAACGTCCAAGGATAATCCTAATAGCTCCGAATTGGCCAAGGCAACACTGGTACCCATTGCTGAGGAGCATGTCTCGGGAGAATGTGGTCAATACCCTGATGCCTTTGATGTTAACTCAGAACAACTACAACATCATGCATCCAAACCTAAAAACCTTGCAACTGACTGCCTGGAACATCACATAGCAGCAACTAACCCAGACCTTTCCCAAAGGGTTAAAGACATTATCCTTGAAGCCCGCAGACCTTCAACAAGAAGGAACTATGCAGGAAAATGGAAAAGGTTTGTCATTTGGAGTACTGAAAGAGGAAAAGATGTGTCGAACATAGATATTGCAAACATTCTGGAGTACTTGGCAGAGCTTCTACATACAGGCCTGTCCTATTCCTCCATCAAGATACATGCATCAGCTATTTCAGCAGAATACAGATTCGATCCTCCTGTCTTTTCACATCCTCTACTCAGGCAGTTCCTCAGAGGGATCAAGAATGTAAAACCTCCTAGGAAACCACCATTACCAGCATGGGACTTGAACTTTGTGCTAGAAAAGTTGACACTCCCTCCGTTTGAACCAGCAGCAACAGCAGATCTGCAACACCTCTCATGGAAAACTGCTTTCCTACTGGCAATTACCTCAGCAAGGAGGGTTTCGGAACTACAGGCCTTAATGGCAGTGCAACCCTTCCTAATCTTCCATCAAGATAGGGTGTCCATGAGAACTAATCCTACATTTATGCCTAAGGTGGTATCCAGAGTGTCTTTAAACCAAGCAATCCACCTACCTACCTTCTTTCCCAATCCACAGAACAGGGGGGAAAGACTGCTGCATACCTTGGATGTACATAGGCAGTTACGCTACTACCTGGACAGAACCAAAAGTAACAAAAACTGACCAGCTTTTAGTAGCCTATGCAACAGGAAGGGAAGGAAAAGCAATTTCCAAACAGACAATCTCCAAATGGATAGGAAATTGCATAAGATTCTGTTACTCCTACCATGGAAAACCAATTCCAAAGAACATAAGACCTCATTCTACAAGGGCTACAGCCACTACCACAGCTTTCTTACGAGGAGTGGCAACCAAGGACATTATTGAGGCGGCTACTTGGACCTCCGTGCATACATTTGCCAAGCATTATAATTTACCTCTATACTCTAGATCCCGAGCAGGGTTTGCCACTGCTGTACTGCAAGGGATCCTAACTACACCATAATTTTTCTTCCTCCACCCCTAGTTTGGCTATGGTATTCTACCCATTTGTTATGACTGCAGATGCATCCATGAAGGACATAGTACAGTTTTGTACCTACCATAAATGTAGATGTCCGAACTGGATAGCATCTGCAGTCAGGATTACCCATCCTCCTTCCCCTCTGTGGTACTCCTAGGGTATTTACCCTCCTAATAGCTAGCTGGGGGGGGAGTCTCTTATGGTGTATTTGTTTGTGTATATGTACATACATGCTTATTTTTTGTGTTTGACTTCTACCTTGTTTGGAAACATTGGCATTTATCCAAAATTTAGCCTTCCAAGAGGGCAACTGGCATCTGGGGCAAGAAACACTGAGGAAAATGGCGTCGGCTGATGCCTTTATACCCGAAGACCAGCAGAGATGACGTCGGGTAAAGTGCGACATCAGCCGAAGCCGGACCCAGACTTTGGAATCCGGCCGACCGAAGGGCTGCCTGACGACAGGACAACCCATTTGTTATGACTGCAGATGCTATCCAGTTCGGACATCTACATTTATGGTAGGTACAAAACTGTACTTTTTAGCTGTTTATTTAAAAGGCCAAACTCATTTTGGAGAGATGGGGAGGTGTGGAGCATTATCGGAGTTAGGGGAGGATTTTCTGAGCTTGGGAGTGTCAGAAAGGTGCTAAGTGACTCCTGTCTGCAGCACATCAGTCCTTACTGTTAAGGTGGATGGACTTGCACTTTGAAGATCTAACATTATAGTAACTGTGTAACTGTTTATTCTTCACGTTTAAATTCTCACTGTGTAGTAGACCATTAAAGAAGTCAGTCTAATATATGGACAGTTAAAAATGAATCTGAGAAGTGAATATTTCATTATTAATAAATCCTCATATCATGCGTTCCGGCCCCAAAATCCGGACAATACCAAGAAAGGAGGGGGGTATCTATATTCATCAAGGACACTCACACCTCAAGACTGGTGGCAACGCACGATGCATCGGAGACCATCCAGGTGCAATTAACCATTGGCAAGACTGCTCTGCAAATTGTAGCATGTTACAGGCCACCCTCACAAACTCAGGAACCTCACATGGCCTTCCTGAAAACACTAGAGGGGATAAATGTATCACCAAACACCATCATACTAGGTGACTTCAATTACCCTAATATAGACTGGGAACACTACTCAAGCCCAAACACCCTAGCCCAAAAGTTCCTGGAATTCATAAACTCAAATGCCATGGAACAACTAGTCACCATCCCCACAAGAGGAGATAACATACTTGATCTCATCATCACGAACATGGGAGCACAATGTTCAACACCGGAAGTATACCCCTCACTGGTGAGATCAGATCACAAACTAATCTTGCTGGAGGTCCTCATCCCACCCCCACCTGAAATAAAAAAGACCACAGTGAAGAACTTCGAAGCCGACTTCACACTTCTAAAGAATAGTGTGGTCTCCTTTAAGGCCCCCGAGCCGGCGGAAAACAGTACTCAAGCCGCTGAATCACTTACAAATGCCTTCTACCAGCACCTGCAGGACTGCATGGATAACGCAATCCCAAGCAAAACAAAGACTCTTTGTACCAAAGGCAAGCGTCCAATCTGGTGGACCCCAGCCATAAACAAACTCTACAACAAAAGGAGGAAGCTACTACAAGATAGAGCAAAATCCTTAAAAGGTAAGACACCTTTAATCACTTTAAGTAAAAAACTAAGAGCTCTCATAAAATCATCCAAAGCAAATTTTGAGAGAAAAATAGCTAAAGACTCAAAAGACAATCATAAGGCCTTCTTTAGCTATGTTAGAAACCTGGGAGGAAACTCCCAGATATGCTCAGAACTAGTTCAAAATGATGTGAAGATCACTGATCCTACAGACATTGCCAACATACTGGCTGACAGGTTCAGTGCAAACTTCTCCCCCCCCCCCAAAAGGAGAGATATCTATACCAAACAATTGCAGCCCCCCAAACATCTCTAACGCCCAAGTGAGAACTGCTCTCTCCAAAGCAAAAAACACAGCATCCATGGGACCTGATGGTGTCCTCGGCTGTGTGCTCCATGAACTCAACGAGGAACTAAACCCACAGCTAGGACAGCTGTTTAATCATAGTCTCACCTCTGGATACGCACTCAGGAGTGGCGCACTGCAACTGTGGTCCCACTTCACAAAGGCGGTGCCTCCACCGACCCTGGAAATTACCGGCCCATTAGCTTGACAAGCCTTATCTGCAAAGCCATGGAGAGGATCATAATGGACCTCATAAATAAAGACATAGGGAATTTGCAGACTTTGGATCAAACCCAGTTTGGCTTTGTCAAAGGCAGATCATGCCTTTTAAACTTGGTTGACTTTTTCGAAACAGTCACCAAAGCCATTGATGAGGAAAGGCAGTCCATACAGCCTACCTCGATCTGGCGAAGGCCTTCGATACAATACCCCACTCAGGTATCATTGAAAAACTCATCAGCTTAAATGTTAACCCATACATCACAAGATGGGTTGCAAACTGGCTGAGTGACAGAACCCACAGGGTCAGAGTTGCTGGCGCCATGTCAGACTCAAAGCCTGTCACAAGTGGTGTCCCACAGGGCTCAGTCCTGGGCCCACTCTTGTTTGGCATCTACTTTTCCGAAGTACAAGCAAACACAGGAGGGTTATGGCTGACAAAGTTTGCAGATGACTGCAAACTGGGGGCCATAGTCGAAAACACATCTGACACAGATATCCTTCAGAAGGGTCTCACAGAAACGGATAACTGGTGCCAGAGCCATGGCCTAAAGTTAAATGCCAAAAATGCATAGTCATACCCTTCGAAAAACAAGGTTACCCCTAGCTACCATATAGGTGGCAATCCACTGAGCACAGAAGAAGTTATCAGGGACCTGGGGACCCAGGTTGACAGTAGCCTGTCATTCGACACCCATGTAGCTAAAGTAGTTAGGAAGACCTTCTACATTGCCCACCTTATCATGAAGGGATTCACATCTAGATCAAGGGAGGTCATAGTCTCCCTATACTCATCACTCATCAGACCAATGATTGAGTACAATGCCCCATTCGAATGTATCTGACCCGACACTTGCAGCAGCTGGAGAGGCCACAAAAGTTCCTCACCAAAAGGATAAAGGGTCTCAAAATCTGTCCTATGCTGCCCGACTGAAAGAACTCCAGCTCTATTCAGTCGCCACCGCTTGCTCAGAGGTGACCTTTGCCTGACATACAAGGCCATGTCAAACCCAGATTTGATGAATATGCTTCACCTCAAAAATCTAGATCCATCAGAGCCACAAGGGCGGGAGACTTAAACCTCGACACGGCTATTAATAGGACGTGCTGGAGGGATAGATTCATCACCCAGAGACTCCCTATGCTGTGGAACAAAATCCCGGTATATGTGAGGCAGAGCACCTCGCTGGCCTTGTTCAAGAGAAATCTTGACCAATGGATGGGAGATCGCAGATATACCCCAGGGATTACCTCGGTGTCACTGCTCGACAGAGGCACAGCAAAATAATGGGTATAGTTCCCCACACTAAAGGGGTGGCGTAAGCCACAAAACTATGGGCTAGGCTTGTAAATGCCCTCGGGCAGATAGCCTAGTATGAACCTATGAACCAGATTCAGAAATGGCTTCTCCTAGTGGTTAGTCCTGACTTAAGACTGCAACTGCTGATGACTGTCCATTCAGATACAAGCCCACTGCAGGGCAGGGATGCTATGCAGTCTGTAGAATCACTGTAGTGGGCTGTCTCTTCGGCTGCACTGTATGCTAATGAGGTGTTTTAGGGGCATGGCCAATGCTACATGGCTGTTTGCTCTCCCCACAGAAATGCCTGTGATAAGGCATTTTGCTCAGTTTATTAATCTTTCATTGGGCTTCCCGCAGTATTTCAAAAAAGGAGAATATTTGATACGTTGTCTGTCTACACCAATTAAGATTTGATTTCAGTTGAACTAAGGATATCAGAAATGGTGATCAATGTCTCTCTTGCTAAAGGTAAAGCAGATCAGAAAGATTCCAGAAAAGAATTTCTCATGGATTCAGACTGTTTTAGTTAATTAACGCTGTTAAAAGTTGATATTCTCCCATTACTTTCATTTGGGAGATCATGCTAGAAGTAAGTGCCGTAGTAAACAGCTGGTGATGGGGGTGTGTTTGTGTATATGTGTGCTATATTTCTGAGTGTATACAAAAGGGCAGGTGGTCTCTGGTGTGTTTGTGTATGTGCAACTGTGTCCGCCTAGGTTGTCATAGTGGAGATGTTAGATAGTGGATTGCTTGTATGTGTGTGTATTTGTATAGGTGAGTGTTCATGATCAGGTGAGAGGAGAGGGTGGTGTGTGTGTGTGTGTGTGTGTATATATATATATATATATATATATATATATATATATATATGTATATATATATATATATATGTATATATATATATATATATATATATATATATATATATATATAAATGATATGCTTATGCCTGAGGAGCTGTCGTAGTTATAAACACCTTAAAATTAATGAGGAATCCAGCATTATTTTTTGGGGTGATACTAGACACCTGGTAAATGTAACTACTATTGTAAACTCACTTAAAAGGAAAATAGAACATTTTTTACTGCAGAAAAGATGTATGGGGCAGGGAAGACCACCAGGCACTAGGGATACTCTGTAAACGTTACCCTCATCTCACTTAAAAAGTTAATTGAAAAACAGTTTTGCAGTACAAAATAAAAAAGACGTGGGGGTTACCCCTAGATACTATGGACACACAGTAAAAATGTTACACTAACTTGTTTAAAAGAGGGAGAGAAGGTTTCAAACCTTGTACCTTTTGCATAGAAAGCAACTTGCCATAGCATTAGTCCTCTGTGCGAACACAAGACACCAGGGATACCATTTAAATATTACCATAAGTCACTTAAAAATGAATAAAGAAAAGAACAGTGTGGGGAAAAATCTTCAAACTCAGTACCCTTGGCTTACAGAACTTCTCATTTAACATTGTTCAAGAGGAATCTTGACCAATGGATGGGAGATCGCAGATATACCCCAGGGATTACTTCAGTGTCACTGCTTGATAGAGGCACAGAAAAATGATAGGCATAGTTTTTATTCAAACTAAAGGGGTGGCGAAAGCCACATAACTATGGGCTAGGCTTATAAATGCCCTTGGGCAGATAGCCTAGTATGAACCTATGAACACTCCTTTAGTCCACTGTACTACAGAGACACGTTTGCTCTTTAGATATATTTTCTAAGTAATAAGTGTGAAAGTACGTCTGGTGGTTTTGACTGACTGACTAATATTCCATGAGTTATGAGGGACAAGGCAGGTATAAAGAAAAAAATCTTGAACATTCTGCAAAATTTGGGACAGTGAGAGGGGTGGGGGTGTGTCCAGGGGAGGGGGCTACTTACTTCAGAACCACATGCTGCAAACTTCTGCACAGAGTGGGGAGGAACACGTGACACCACAGAGTTTGTTTAAATATTATACCAAGTCACTTAAAGTTAATAGAGAAGCAGTCTGCCATCACAACATAGTTTCTGAACAGTAAGGAGAATAACACTCTCATTAGTGACTGATTGTAATCTGTGATTCATGAGGTACGGGAGGGAAGAGGATACATCAGGGAAGTTCTGTCAACAACGGGACAGGTAAGGTTTTGTTTGAATGTGTGACTGACTGACTGGGGGTGCCTGTGCCAGTGCAATGCATGGATCACCTGAAGAGATTACCTTAGGAAAGTGCTGATTAGTGCTAATGGTAATACCATGCGATTCAGAGACATGCAAATTAGCTGATATCAAGGTTTTTCTCATTGAGGTTAATATGTCTGTGAACTGCATTTCTCGTGATAACAAACAACCCTTTTGGCCATAGCTCTTAATACTTGAGGTGTAGTTATAGGTTCATAAGAAACTACTAGGTGAGCTACATTTGCGGGTCATTTTAAGCCTAGTCAGTTTTCCACTTTGTACTTGAAATAACCTATCCCATTTGGTTTTAGGTTCGTTTTACCCATCCCATCCCATATTCTTTCTGAATCCCAGGAAATATCTTTTGGAATTTGTACAGAAGTTGGGTTTTAATGTAAATAGCCTATGGCATGCATAGTACATGCATAATATTATGTTGATGATAATTTATATGATCAGCATACCCGAATGCATGCTGTTCCATAGATAAATATAGCCATGTTTTCTAAGTTTAAAAAAGGGGATGTTGCTAATGCACTAGCTACAGTTGTTTGCATTTCACGTGGTACGCTGTTATAATAGTTCTCACTTGGGATGTAAATCTCTTCTAGTTTAGTTCTACTGTGTCTTCATATATTTCTTAAGCCTTCACAGCACTGAGTCATACAGATGGCCTTGTTAGGCCTGTGTTCCTCTGGAACAGTATGGTGAACTGATATTTTGCCAGAGAAATCCTGATTCCAAGATGGATTTTGATAGTAGTGCTGTGTACGATTGATGACTGCAGCTTAGCAGCTCTGTTTTCATATGTTGCCCTACTATGTTAGTATGGTGGGGGATTAACCTTTTGCCCTGCGTGGTGCCGTGGTAAATAAAAAAGTACAGCACATTTCATATTTCAAACTCTTAACACATTTGTTTGCAATGAAGTTGGAGTACAGAGTCGTCTGCTGCTGTATTATTTTTATTAGGGAAAAGAAAGAAGTGATCTGAAGTAGGCAGACTTCATTCGTCTGCAACCTGTGGGTATCGGATCCGATCTCGGATCCGAGCCGGCAATTCAAAAGCTTAGGCTCCGAGCTCCTAGCTCCTCCCTCTTACCCATAACCCCTTGCCAAGCCCTGACTGACCCCAGATTTCGTTTGCCGCTTTTCAAGAAGCAACGGAATTCTAGAGCTCCTGGCGTGGTTGAGATAAGTGTAGATTTTTTGACAGGAAAAGTTTTCAAATTCTCTTTTTTGGTTATTAATCTAGTTAGTGTTGTGTGTGGTTAAGGCTTTCCTCCCTCTTTAGTTAATTTTTCTCGGGTTTTCGTAGTTTGTTTTGTGCGTGTGTGTTTTAGGCCTTAGGTGTAATGTCTGAAGCCCCTAAGGCTGTTTTTTCGAAATGTACCGAGTGTGGCCATAAGCTGTCCCCAGCAGATGGCCACACTCGGTGCGTTAAATGCTTGGGGGTTGAACACCTGTCTTCTGGTTGTACCATTTGTGCAGGGTTCAACCCCCGGGCTTTAAGGGAACGGAGGTCGAAGTTGGTGCTGGCGGGTCTTTTACCCCCAGATACTGCTTCGGCCTCTGCCCCTTCCAGTCAGCAACCTGTTGCTGTGAGTTCTCCCCCTCCGGCTGGGACTCAACCTCCCTTAAAGTTGCCGGAGGGGAAGGATTCTTCTAGGGAGAGACAGAAGGAGAGGCACAGGGAGAAGCACCACAAGAGGAGAGCCGAAGCTTCTAGTTCGGCTCCTCCATCTAAGCGGGCTTCCCCTGTGCCTTCTAGCCTTCCTCCTCCTCGGCTCCACTCCCCTCGGTTCTCTCCTGGACCCGAGGAGGAGGAGGCTAGCCCTTCCAGGAGGTCACCGAGACGGCTCTCTAGGTCCGCTTCGGTGGCCTCCTCTAGATCGACCTTTTCAATGAGCGAAGCTGATATGGACTGGATGATGAGGAAATTCATCCAGGCCCAAATGCAAATGGGAGTGCTCCTAGCCCCCCCCCATCAGGGAGGGGCTTCGACCCCTTTTTTCGCCCCATTAGCTCCTTCTCCGACCCATACCACGGGTTCGGAGCTTTCGGCGCCGTGCAGATTTGGATCCGGGGGTGGGTCGGATCCGATAGGTCGGCGCACCTCGGATCCGTCCCATCCCTTGAGTGCTTCGGGTACTTCGGACCCGACCTCTCGGAGCCGAGGGCCGAGCCTCGGATCCGAGGGAGCTGGTGTGTCTTCTGCTCCGTCCAGGTCGGAGCACACTGGTCTCTCGGATCCGACGGTTTCGGCTCCGACTCCGATCCGTACGTCGGATCCGAGTGGGGGTCGGCTCTCGGGGCTTAGAGAAGCTGGCTCCCCCTCGGCTTTCAACGTTATGGAAAGGGCACTGTTGAGGACATCCGGACCCCCGGTCCCTGCCACGGCTCCATCCCGCACTCCATTGCAGTTGGGCCAGGCCCCCATCAGCCGGTCCCAGGGACAGCCCGCCTCGATGTCCCAAGTGGTTCCCTTGGAACATCCATCTGCTGAAGAGTACTCCTCGGACAGCCCCGATGAAGTACCTCGAAGCGTAAGTGCAAGAGGAGGCACATGGACTCCCCTGAGTCCGCCTCTGCAGACTCGGACTTCGATGAAGGGGAAGGCTCCCTAGGTCACCCCTGAGGACGTCTCATTTGGAGACATCATGGAGATGTTAAGGATCGGGGGTGGTCTGCCCCAAGGCTTCTTCGGTCGAGTCTGTGTTCTTGGAGGCATTCGAGGCGGGCCCTTCTACCTCTTGGGTGTCCCCTCCTGCTGACCCCCTGGTGGATCTTATATCCATCAGGGCGTGGAAGGATCCGGACACCATTGTGCCTATCCTAAGCGCCCGGACCGCATTCTTTCTCCTCCATCAGACCGCACCCACTGGAGTAAGGGTCCCCCAGTAGATGCCATGATGATGGCTGCAGCCACGAAGAGGGAATTGGCCCAGGAGAGTCCCTCCGTCCATCCTCCGGGCAAGGAGTCCCGTTCGATGGATCGCATTGGGAAGCGAGTTTTTAGTTCAGCGACCTTCTCCTTGAGAGCGCTGAACTATATGGCACATGTCATTAGGATGCAGCGGGATCTGATTAAGGAATACGCTGCATCTCCCCCGGAGTCCATCTCGAGTGAGGATAAACAAGTTTACTCCACCCGAATGGCCACTCTCAGGTCAGTATCCAATACATCTATGCGGCTGCTGTCTCATGCTACTGAGGGAGCCGCTAGAGCCAGCGGAGCAGGCCTTGTCATGAGGCGACAGGCCTGGCTCCGCCATTGTGATTTTGCAGAGCCCTTCAAGGCGACCTTCGCGAATGCCCCTTTCGATGGTTCTGCCTTGTTTGGCAAGACTGTTCGCGAGACATTAGTCCAGAGCGAAAAGGACGGGAAGACGCTGTCTGCCGCCGAGTCCGCTTCTCAGCTCCCCAGAGGTCCTTCTCTAAGAACCAAAAGGGACAGAAGAAGATGTGGTTCTGGAAGTCGCAGCAGTCCCAACCTGCTCCGGATAACCAGTCCTTCCGTGGCAGTGGAGGACGGGGAGGTCGTGCCAGAGGCAGGGGCTCCTGGCAATTTTGGGTCCAGAGAACCCTTCTCTGAGAGACCCACGCAGCAGCCCTGAAGGGTTGCCCGGCTGTCCGTCTCTGGAGGCAGTCTGGGGGCGGTTTCGATGCACCTGACTTCTTGGGAGTCCATAACAACAGACAGTTGGGTGCTTCGACTTATATCCAGAGGATATTCAATACCCCTATTCAAGATTCCCAAATCTCGCAGCCTCCCAGATGTTCCACCCGACCAAAGGGAGGCGGCAGCTATCAATCGAGCAGCTGCTAGGAAAAGAGCCATCCAGCGTCCCCAGATCAAGCCGGATTAGGGTTTTACTCCAGGTTCTTTTGGTGCCAAAGAAGACGGGGGACTTAAGACCAATTTTAGACCTTTCCCTGTTGAACCTGTCAGTAACCAAGCAAAAGTTCCGGATGGTCACCCTGCAATCTATACTCCCCCTCTTGAGGGAGAACGACTGGATGTGTTCCATAGACCTCAAGGATGCGTACTACCACATTCGGATGGACAGACGATCCAGGAGGTTTCTTCGCTTCCGGCTGGGAGCCAGTCATTATCAGTTCAGGGTCCTCCCCTTTGGTCTCACCTCAGCCCCCAGGGTGTTTACCAAGGTGTTAGCGGTGGTAGCGGCCCACCTGAGGCTCCAGGGATTACAGGTCTTTCCGTACCTGGACGACTGGCTCCTGACGGCATCATCAAGGCATCTTCTATGCTCAGCCAGGGATTACTTTCTTCAACTAGCACCAAGGCTGGGCATCACGATCAACTGGGAGAAATCTTTTCTGAATCCAACTCAAATTATAGATTTCATAGGAGGAAGACTAGACACCAGATCAATGCGAGCCTTCCTCACCCCAGACCGTATCGCCAGCCTGAGGTGTCATGTGACAGCAATCCTGCAACCATCTCCAACTGCAGCTTCGGTCCTGAGGGCCCTAGGTTCTATGGCGGCAGCTATCCCGCTTCTAATTCATGCCCGTTTACGCATGCGGGTTCTTCAATGGACCCTTCAAGTTCAGTGGTCTCCTCTTTGTTCATCTCTAAACGCTCCGATTGCAGTCAGCAGAGCGTGCAAGGACTCCCTTCTGTGGTGGCTTCTTTCTCCGGAGCCCCTAGCAGGGAGACCTTTTTGCGCTGCATTTCCCCGAGCCACAGTGACCACGGACGCTTCTTGCCTCGGGTGGGGGGGGCATTCTGCGGGAAAGATTGTCCAAGGCACGTGGAATCCCACAGAGACGTCATTGCATATAAATGTCCTGGAAATGAGGGCGGTGCTCCTAGCGTTGCAAGCACTTCACCACGTTCTTCCTACAGGGACTATTGCGATTCAGACAGACAACATGTCCGTAGTCTGGTATATCAACAAGCAGGGAGGAACCCCTTTGTCGAGAGGCCATGAGAGTCTGGGAATGGGCAATTTCCACCAAACGCTTTCTGATAGCAACGCACATTCCGGAAAGTCCAACATCCTTGCGGACAAGCTCAGTCGCACCATCCTTTCTCCACACGAGTGGTCCCTCAATCTTCAAGTAGCGAAGAAGATTTTTGCCGTTTGGGGGCAACCCTGTTGCGATCTTTTTGCTTCTCCCTCAAACGCCAAATGCGACAATTTCTTCGCTCTACTTCCCCACCAGGAGTTCGAGGATGCTCTGGTGCATGCTTGGCCTCCCGGTCTCCTTTATGCCTACCCTCCACTTCCTCTGATGCAGAGGCTTCTGCAGAAAGCCAACAGTTTGGGGAGCAGAATGATTCTCATTGCCCCATTCTGGCCTCGACAACCTTGGTTCCCCTTCGTATGGTCTCACAAAATCAATCCACCATGGATTCTGGATCCAATTCGGATCTCATCTCTCACCCTCTGGGAATGCCAGTTCCCAATCTGCGGACCCTGAAGTTGACAGCTTGGCTGCTCCAATTCCAACCTTAATTAGGACTCCCGGTATCTCTTCACCGGTCAAAGCCATTTTGGTGGCTGCTCATAAACCTTCCACCAGACAGGTTTATCGGAGTAAATGGAAGAGGTTCTCTATATGGGCAGGACAGAGAACTGTGGATCCTTTTCAGCACCTATCTCTGCGGTGCTAGATTTTCTAACAGACCTCTTTCATCAAGGGGCTAGTTCTTCCACGATTAAGGTACAATTGGCGGCTATCTCGCATTATCACATTGGTCAGGACACAGCTCCCCTTATGACAGCGAAATTATGCAAAACTTTTCTCAAAGGAGTTTTTTTGTTAAGGCCTCCAGTCAAGGAGGTTGTACCGCCTTGGGACTTGTCTTTAGTCCTGCAGGCCCTTACTGCTCCTCCCTTCGAGCCTGCAGCTTCTGCTGATTTAAAATACCTTTCCTGGAAGACTGCCTTTCTGGTAGCTATCACTTCAGCCAGAAGGGTGTCTGAACTTCAGGCTCTATGTGTCAAACCGCCTTATCTTTCTTTCTTCCCTGATAGGGTGTGCCTCAGGACCAATCCATCTTTTCTTCCGAAGGTCTCTTCTGAATCCAATATTAACCAGTCAATCAATTTGCCTGTATTTTTTCCCAAGTATTCAAACAAAGGAGAATACAAATTGCATTCATTGGATGTTCATAGACAGTTACGTTTTTATATTAACAGGACAGCTGGCCACAGAAAATCAGATCAGCTGTTCGTCTCCTTTGCTAAATTTGCTCTGGGTAAAGCAGTATCTAAAGTCACTCTATCTAAATGGATTGCTAATTGCATTCTGCAGGCGTATGACACTTCAGGCAGACCTGCTCCTCAGAGGGTTACGGCTCATTCTACTAGGGCAGTTTCTACGTCAGCCGCCTTTAAGTCCCGTGTTTCGTTGGATGATATCTGCTCCCCAGCTACTTGGGCCTCGCCTCATACTTTTATTTCTCATTACAAGGTGGATGTTGTTTCTAGAGGAAGAGCATCCTTTGGCTCAGCGGTGCTCCGGAACATCCTTCCATGACGGCCGCCCAAGATTCAGGTAGCTAGGGACTCTGTCCCACAGGTTGCAGACGAATGAAGTCTGCCTACTTCAGATTTAGAAGTTATGTACTCACCATAACGTTCCATCTGAGTAGGTGACTTCATTCGATGTAACCATCCCTCCATCCCCTGACCTTTATAGAGCGAGTATTTATGCTGTTTTAGTATACTGTGGTCAGTATTTTGAGGCAAACTCAATCTGAGGTCAGTCAGGGCTTGGCAAGGGGTTATGGGTAAGAGGGAGGAGCTAGGAGCTCGGAGCCTAAGCTTTTGAATTGCCGGCTCGGATCCGAGATCGGATCCGATACCCACAGGTTGCATCCGAATGAAGTCACCTACTCAGATGGAACGTTATGGTGAGTACATAACTTCTAATTTTCTTTATAGATAGTAGTGTTGTTATAGGTGTGGGTAGTTTTTGATAATGTATTTTAAGTAGGGGCATTTTTCTGGTAAGAATATTAGTTTGTGTTACTAGTTATGAATGTGAGTGTATACAGTTGTTCTAGCCAATATAGTTGCTTAAAAGTGATACCATGATATGATCTATGTTGAATTGTGGCAAATTTAGCTACTATTGTTATAACATTTTTCAAGCTTAAAGGGATTGGCTGGAGTTTAGGTTGGCAGATATGGAAGAGGCATAGAGTAGAGCTGGAAGTTGATAGACATGGCAGGAAGTCTGTTGTAACAGCCTATTTTGTGAGGTAAGGTGTTATTCTGTAGAGGGAGCCTAGCTTCTGGTGTGTCCTTTTGGTTTGAAGGGTATGTTGAGCCATTTGCAAGTGTTATCTGTAGTAACACCAAGTAGTTTTGTGTGGGGGCTAGTTTGATTTTGGTGCTTTTCCGGGAGGTTGTTATGAAGGAAGATTTTGGGGTGAGAACTGTTTTGGAGTAAGTGCCATCAATTTACTTTTCGTTGCACTTAGGAGTAGTTTGGGGATGTTCTTCATGTTTCACTGTTGCAGTCATTACATTTGGGTTATCTGCTTGCAATAGCCCTCAGTCAGCCTGATTATCAAAGTCTTGGGTCCTGTGTCGGTTGCTGTCTCATCTTCCGTGACGTCAGGTAGTCAGGGGTATAAAGCATGCAGCCGACGCCATTACATCAGTCTTTCTTGCCGTGCGGTGCCTGAAGCAGAAGCAGTTTGCAAGGGCCAGTTGGCAGACTCCTGAAATTTTCGTTTTTGAGTTTCAGAACCAAAGTCTTCATCTAAAGCCAAGTTATCCCGTTAAGGAAACTTTTTCTTGCTCTAAACCGATGTCAGTAAAGTCAGTAATTGTATTTCTTGTGGAAAGCAAATACCTCACAGAGATTTTCATTCGTACTGTATTCCTTGCCTAGGCTCTGACCACAAAGTACCTCACTGTCGGTTTTGTGCCTTATTTAAGCAACGAACCATTCGTCGTCGGTATATTTACGCTTCTAAATATTTTGGTACTCCGTTCAATTATCCAGATATGTCTTTGGTAAGCCATCCGACTACCGACATTCCGGAAAAACGCAAAGGTAAAGACAGAGACAGGCTGCCTATGTCCAAAGCTGCCGACGACGCTTCTCCTAAGTCAGTCGTCAGTTCGCCGGTACTCAGTGAGGCGTTTTCACAGCCCCTGATTACCTGCTGCTTCATATTCGCAGGCCTCTGCTGAGACCCATTCGGAGTCCGGTATGCCGCGAGATGCTTCAGCTGTGGATGTCTCTACCTTGGATGGGTCTGGAGCCGCTGTGCAGGCACCGGCTTCTGAGGGTGTATTCAGGCCTACTGACTTGCATATTAAAGCAACGCCATCTTCTTCAAGGCCTAAAACTCGAACCATGCCTAGAAAACCGACGCCTAGACCGCATGGTCAGGCCTCTATACCTAAAAAACAAATGGTAACAATGGCTGAAGACCTTATTACTTTAATCAGGGGAAGCCAACCTTCCCCCTCTAAGCGACCTAGGACTGCATTTGCTTATGATACTTCTGACCAGGATTCTGAAATTTCTGTTTCCTCTGATGACCAGGATTTACCCTTATAGGTAAGAAACTTTCTTACACTGTGAAGGACAACAATGAGGAAAAGAAAAGGCAAACACTACTAAAAACTCCTGTTGTCCACCACGGCAGTAAAACTTAATCAAAACTTTAATAAAAAAGAATATAACATAAAACAAGTAGTCCTCAGTCTTCCGATAAGTGCTTTCAGCAAATATGCCTTCCTCAGATCCAAAAGCGCTTATCAGAAGACTGAGGACTGCTTGTTTTATGTTATATTCTTTTTTATTAAAGTTTTGATTTTATTATTAAGTTTTACTGCCATGGTGGACAACAGGAGTTTTTAGTAGTGTTAGGATTTACCCTTATCTACCTATGAGGATTATGATGCAGAGGACTCTATTCCCTCTGCTTCCCACCCAGAGGATTTCTCTTTTGGTGAAACCCTGCATAGGGAGCACTTTCACTGGGAAGGCCAGGATTACTCTGATTCTAAAAAGAGGCTTAGGGATTTCTGACTCCTGCCCCAACACAGGCCTTTAGCTATCCCTCCTGTACTAGACATTGTTGATAATGCCTTTTCGGAATCTAGCTTGGCCCCTGACTCTCTACCTCCTGCTCCCAGAAAACCTGATAGATATTACAGGGTTCCTGACTCTCACAAGTTCCTTTTTAAAAATCCTACTGTGGATCCTGAGACCATTTCACAGGGACCCAAGGGCATTAAGGCTACTACTGCCAAAAATCCTACCCCCTCTGATAGAGACTCCAGGGTTCTGGGTAGATGGGGTAAGAAAGTATACACTTCTGCAACTTTGGCCATTAGGGCCTTAAACTGCCAGTTTCATATGTTAAAGTATCAGCAGCATATTATTGGATTGCTTAAACAGAAAGTGATGTTGATTCCTGACTGTGCTGAAAATAAGGATTTACAGGATTTAATGCATTCTGCTGAACAGGTTGTAAAGCATACTTTGCAGGGCTTCTGCCACTGGGTCTGTACTTAGAAGGCATGCTTGGCTTAAGGAGCAGTCTTTGCAGATCATGTTAAAGCTAAATTGCTGGATGCTCCCTTAAATCAGGACTGCCTGTTTGGCAACAAAGCAGAAGAAGTTCTTAAAAAGATGGAGGAGAAAGCTAAATGTTTGCAAACTGTTAAAAATTTCCTACAAGTACAGCCTCCAAGATTTAGTAGGCATTGGCCCTCTAAGAATTGGTCTTTTCCTGTCTCTTCCAGGCCTTCTCAGTCCAAACCCAGAATCAGCAGAAAACCCAGGCTTCAGTCCCAGGGTACGCACAAGACTAAGCAGTGGGGGGCTCCCACTTCCAAATCAGGGAGTAGTAAGACTCCCCCCTATAGTAAACTGTCTCAATGACTTAACTTTA
The DNA here is from genome assembly GCF_019279795.1 of Protopterus annectens. Classification (NCBI taxonomy): domain Eukaryota; kingdom Metazoa; phylum Chordata; order Ceratodontiformes; family Protopteridae; genus Protopterus; species Protopterus annectens. The sequence goes on from NC_056726.1 coordinate 385,518,444, forward strand.
AAACTTCAAAGCACTTCTCAACTGCCTGCTCCTTTAGGGGGAAAGATTGCTCTGCAGGCAAAAAACTGGGAACTCATTACCCAGGACAAATTGGTTTTAAATATAGTTTCCCAAGGATACAGATTTCACTTCCACACATTACCAACCCCAAACGGTTGGCTAGATCTACCCCCAAATCAGTGGGCAGAGGCTCAAAAGCAAATACTCTCTCTCTCTCAAGCCTAAAGGCTATTCAAACTGTACCAGAAGAGGAAAAGGGACAAGGTTTCTACTCAAGACTTTTCCTGGTACCCAGAAAAGACAACTTGTGGCATCCTATCCTGGACCTTTTTATCTTAAACACCTTTTTGGTGATTCCAAAATTCATGATGCTAACTCTTCACCAGTTACTTCCTATGCTAGGCAAAGATGCCTGGTTGGCAACACTAGATTTAAAGGAAGCCGACCTGCACATCCCAATCAGGGAATCTTGCAGAAGATACCTATGCTTCAAAGCAGGCTACATGCACTATCAGTTCTCTGCACTGCCCTTTGGCTTATCTACTGCGCCCAGGGTATTCACAAAGTGCCTAGCTCCAGTCATTGCATTTTGCAGGCAAAGAAATATTTAAATATACTCATACCTGGACAATTGTCTAATTCAGGCAGAAAGCCAGGACATACTTTTGAATCATCTGGCATTTGTACAAAAGGTGCTAAGTTGTCTGGGGTTGCATCATAAATGAAAATAAATCACATGTGGTACCCTGTCAACAAATTATATTCCTGGGAGCAAGCTTGAACACAGCTTCCCAGATGGCTTTCCTCATGCCAGAGAAACAGATTAATTTGACAACTTACTTCAAACTAATGGCCACAAAAACCCTGCTATCTGCAAGGCAAATAATGCAAGCCTTGGGGTTCTTGGCCTCCTGCATTCTACTAATTCCATATGCAAGACTGCATATGAGGAAACTACAATGGTATCTAAAAAGCCTATGGTGTCAACATTCTCAGGATCTAGAAGCAATGATTCCTATCATACCTTGCCTACGGTTAGAGTTCCTTTGGTGTTCAGAGGCCTGCCACCAAAACAAGGGACTACCATTCACTCTACCCCCCTGCTGCCCAAACCCTAATAACAGACTCCTCAGACTATGCATGGGGGGGGGCTCACCTGGCAGGGAAGTGCATTCAGGGCAAATGAAACCCAAGTCAAATGTACCTGCATATCAATCAAAAAGAAATGTTAGCTGTACAGAATGCTCTGACAGCCTTAAAGGACCACATTCTTCCAGGAAAATTAATGGTAAAGATGGACAGCACCACTGTTATGTGGTACATAAACAAGCAGGGGAGTACCCATTCTTACCCCCTCTGCAGACTAGCCATGGGTCTATGGAACACAGCCTTGAGCTACCAAGTGCATCTACAACCTCAATTCCTGTCAGGAAAACTAAATACACTGGCAGACGAACTAAGCAGAAATCTCATGGACCCCACACAAATGGAAACTGGAACCAAAGACTTTCAACATGTTGATAAACAAATGGGGAGCCCAGATATAGACCTGTTTGCCTCCCCCAGAGCTACCAATTGGACAAATTCTGCACAAGAACTCCCCACAAACAAGCTTGGAAAGTGGATGCTCTGTCCTTCAGCTGGAAAAATCTATCAGTTTATGCCTTTCCTCCTCTGCCTCTCCTCTCCAGAGTATTACTAAAGATCAAACAGGACAAACCAAGGACTATACTGATTGCACCAGACTGGCCAAGCCAACACTGGTACCCCCTCTTGCGCAGTTTGTCACTGCTGGCTCCATGGCACCTGCCTCAGACCCATACCCTGTTGTCACAGCAGGAGAGCCAGATTCTGCACCCTCAGCTTCAAACCTTGAACCTGGCAGCCTGGCTAATTACCTAATCACTCCGTTACCATCCCTCAGTAAACAAGTGCTGGATGTCATTTTGGAGGCAAGGAGGCCTAGTACTACAAAATCTTATGCTGAAAAATGGAAAAGATTCTGTGCCTGGAATCAAACTTAAGGGATGGGCACAGCATCGCCCAATGTACCTCAGATTCTTCAATACTTAACTGAGATGCTTCACAAGGGCCTTTCTTTTTCCTCCATCAAAATTCACGCCTCAGTCATTTCAACTCATTACAACACAGAACCACCCCTCTTCTCTCATCCACTGCTTAAGCAGTTCCTCCGAGGGGCCAAAAACTTAAGACCACCCAGGAGAGCCCCAACTCCAGCCTGGGACCTTAACTTTGTATTGGAAAAACTCACTGTTCCTCCTTTTGAACCAGCTGCAAGTGCAGAGTTAAAATTCCTTTCTTGGAAAACAGCCTTCCCTTTAGCAATCACTTCAGCAAGAAGGGTATCTGAATTACAGGCCCTTATGGCAGTGGAGCTTTTCATCATGTTTCATGCGGACAGGGTGTCTTTCAGGACCAATCCCTCCTTCATGCCCAAGGTATGGTATCCAGTGTGGCTCTTAATCAGTCCATTCATTTGCCAACCTTCTTTTCTAATCCACAGAAAAAGGGGGAACGGATATTGCACTCTTTAGATGTGCACAGACAACTTAGATTTTACTTGGACAGGATTAAACCTCAAAGGAAATCTGAACAACTGCTGGTGGCATTTGCTGCGGGGGCAGAGGGGAAGGCTATTTCAAAGCAAACTATTTCTAAATGGATAGGCCATTGCATTCATTTCTGCTATAAGCACCATGGAAAACCTATCCCACAGGGGATTAAACCCCATTCAACCAGGGCTGCATCTACCTCTACAGCCTGTCTCAGAGATGTCCCTACCAGGGACATCCTAGAAGCTGCTACCTGGAGTCCTGTACATACTTTCACCAAGCATTACCATTTACCAATTTTCTCTAAATCCAGAGCTGGCTTTGCCACCGCAGTCTTGCAGGGCCTTATAGCTGGTCCTAATGCATTTTTAGGACAGAGACGACTGGATATTGTGTTGGTTGAACTTGTGTGGTTATGGTCTCATTTTGTTGTGGGATGGGTATTTTTGGCAGAGGGGTTTTACATGGGTTTAAAAGATTAATTGAGGTACAGAAGAGCTTTGGATTCTTATTAATGTCTTGAAGAGGTGCAGTACTTTTTTATTCCTTAATTAGATTTTTGGCTAGGTTTCTAAGATGCCTGTCCTGCTGGAGATTGGGTGGGGTCCTCTTGTATGCCCATGCTGTCCATGCCTTGTCTCTTTTCATGATTAACATGGTATTTCTTCCTTGCCAGATGTGCTGGCTTGCCTTTACTCTTTTGGTTCAGACTGGGCATGTTGATTTAGGACAATTATGAAGGTAGTGTTGAGAGGGCGGCCATGATGGTGCAGCGGTTAGCGTTGCCACCTCACAGCACGAGGTTCTTCGGTTCGATTCTCTGTTGGGGTGCCTTCTGTGCTGAGTTTGCATGTTTTCCTTGTGGTCGAATGGGTTTCCTCTGGGTGCTCTGGTTTCCTCCCACATCCCAAAGACATGCAGTAGGTGGACTGGACACTCTAAATTGGCCCTAGGTGTGTTTGTGTGTGCATGTGTATGCCTTCTGTGGAAGGGCTGTCCGCCGGGCTGGCAACTCGACACCGTAAAATTCCACTGCCAATCATGAACAGATAGATGATCCGCTGTGGTGACCTCTGACCGGGAAAAGCCAAAAGAAGATGAAGGTAGTGTTGAATTCTTGGGCAACCTAATTAAGTGGCAGAATCTTTAGTATGCTGCAGTAGTAGGAGTGCAGGGTATTGGTAAAGGTTTCACTTTGGAAATTAGGGAGACATTTCTGACAGATGTTACTGTGATGCTTATGAGGGCTTTGCTTGTGGTCTGATTGCAAAGGTAGGAAGATGGTCACTGATTGTGTCAAGTAGGGTTCCAGAGGAGGTTATGGTGCATGGCAGAGTGGCCAGGAGTCAATTTAGTGTAAACACCATAGCTGTCTTTTTGTATTACTGAGCTGTGTGAATTTCTAAAGTTTTAAGATGTTTGTCTCATTTTAAACTCGCATATTCCCTCAATCAATATTTTACACCACCTGTAATTGTCTCTTGTTGGCTATGATGGGAGAACCAGTGCAAAATATCCTCTAGTGCTGTCATTGTCAAGAGGTAACTTGCAATGATTATGGGTTTGTGGCTATTGATTTCAAATGAGGGGATAATTCTGCATTTTTGCATGTTGGGGTGGTTAAGGTGCGATAGTGTAACATCCGTGTTGTTTTTGTGTATTTCCACTCTACCTGTTTTTGTTTTTTTCTGTCTGTCCTGTGGATGTTGTATCGGGAGGGGGGTAGGATTTTGTTTCTTTTATGGTGAGTTAGGCCAAGTTTCATTGGGTATTAAATATCTGGGAATTGCAGACATAAACATGCATGTAGTTCAGTGAGTTTTTTGCAAATGTTTTGCATATTTATGTGAAGTGATAGGATTTATTTTGAAGGAAGGCTGGTGCCTGGTGTGGATGGAATAATAATTGGCTGTGGTGAGTGTGTGGGATATGGATTTAGAAGGGATTTCACCTGATATTTTTAATAAGAAAGTATGGTGACATGGAAAAAAATATTTTCATTTGTACTTTACTTTCCAATTTTTTGGATAAAGGGGTTCTAGTGTGTGTAGTTATTTATTTTTAAAAAAGTCAAAAGAAGAATGGTTATACAGAGTTGGTTAGATAATGAATGTGTGGCTAGAGGTAAAGTGGGTAGTCTTGTGGTTGGTAATCAAGGTTAGGAGATTGCAGCCTTAAATGAGTGGTAAAAGGTGATTGTATGTGTTGTCAGCACTATTAGAACTTAAAAAGTGGAGGAATGACATCTATTTTGGGTTGTGTGGGGAGGAAGAGAATTGATAGCTTATTATTTATGGGAATGGGGAGGGTCAGTAATTCTGTCTTTCTATTGTGTAACAGATGGAAGAAAGCAGTACTAAAGTTGATGCAGGAGGAAGAAATTGAGGTTTATTTTGGCACCAGAATGAAAGTGGGTGGAGTTCTGGAAAATAACTTGCAATTGAAATGTACAATACAAGCTTATGCATTTTCTTAGGAAGGACTTAATTGCTTGTGTGTAGTTAAGTTGTCAAAGGGTTTGGAGTTAGCAAGCCAATAGCACCATACAAATGCAATTACAAGACACTGTTGAACCTTTGAGCCCAGTAATGTGAAAGGAAGCAGTATTTAGTATGTGCATAGTTAAGAGATGTATGGGAGATCCTGTTTAGTCTTCTTTTGCGTAGAAGATAGGTGTTTGTGGGAACAGAATAGATGCACTAAAACGGATCTAGTTTAATCAACTTTTCAGAATGTCAAACTTCATATGATTTGACCATATGATTATTGTCCTGAAAACTAACACTGGAAATTGTTTTTTGCCAGGGGGTAAACCCCCTGCACCCCCATAACCCCTTCTAATTTTATATACCTACTCTGAGATTGCAATGCATTGGGGAAAAATGCAAATTTCCCTGTTCCTACTGTACAGTGAACTCTCTGCAAACAATTTATTTCAGAACATCAGTTACGTGGTCTCAATTGTTTGGGGTGTTTTAACTTCGCTAGAGGTTTTCTTTAAATATTAATGTTAAGTTGTCTATCTCGCCTTCATTCTTGCTGGTTAGGTTCGGAGCTGATCCTCCGCTCTGACTCGGCCATCTTCTAAAGCTCGAGAGCTGTTTACTGGCTCGAGGCCTCCCCATATCCCATGATGCCTGGCACTAGATACCCAGATCTTGTTTGCCGCTTCTGCTGCGAGGTTGTCTTACTGGCTCAGGTCGTATATTTTTATTATTATTCTCTGTTTTTGATAAAAATCTAGTAGTTTTTAGTGTAGGTTGTAAACTTTAGTATTCTGTTCTTTAGGGATAACTTTGTTTAGTGTATATTTTTATCTTTACCTGTATTCCCGTCCCTTCAGAAAACTCGTTTAAGTTAGAGAGGTTTCCCCTCTATCCCCCCCCCCCTCTCTGTATTAGCCATTTAAGTTAGAGGCTAATCTTCTCCCTCTTAGAAAAAAAAAAAAAACATATATATATATATATATATATATATATATATATATATAAATATATATATATAGTTAGTTTGTCTTAGTTAGTCTAATTGTTATTGTTAGGCTTTGTGTCTGTTGTTTGGGTGTGGTAATTACGTGTGTGTGTCTGACAGTTTTTCATACCCACTTTCTTTAGTTTTGTGTATTGTTTTGGTATTCCTTTCTTTAGTTATGTCTAAAGATACCAAGGTGTCCGGATTCAAGAAGTGTGATTCATGCTGTCAGATGTCTCTGACAGATGGTCACACTTCTTGTGTCTATTGTCTCGGCGCCGTGCACCTGCAGGACTCTTGTTCGGTCTGCCATGCTTTCAGTCCAAGAGTCCTGCAGGAGCATAGGAATAAATTGATCCTACGGGGTTTGCTTAAACCCGAGGAGTCACCAGCATAGGCTCAGCCCGTGAAGTCCTCCAAACCACCTAAACCTTCGGCTCCCAGCTCGGAGCTGTCGTTAGGTGAAGCTACTACTTCTGCCTCGGTTACAGCTGGAATCGATGCTCCTGTCTCTCAGTCGGCTCCGACGCGTACTTCGGAGCCGTCTGGGAGTCGAAAAAGATCCAGGTCTCCCTCCCTGGAGTCTATACGCTCTGCTCCTGGGTCTCCTCTGCTCCAGTCGGAGAGCAGTCATCGGTCCTCCCACTCTTCTCGGTCATAGAGATTATCTGATCACGACTTGGAGAGTGTGGTCAGCAGGCTCTTAAAATCGCAGGCCCTAGCAAAAATGTTGTCCAGCCCCCCTCAACAGGGTTTGGCTATGTCCTTGTCTGCAGTCATTCCTCCTCCGACTCCTCCCTTGAGTTCGGAGCCGGGGTTCGAATCGTGGAACCTTCGGCACCGATTCCTTCTCCTTAGGTTCCGTCGTCGGCTCCGATCACTTCCTTGGTACCATCCTTGGAGGGATCTGGGTGCCGAGACTCCCTCGTTGGCTCCGAGGGGGCGAGTGGCATCGGACCCTTGTCCGACCCCGTTCTCTCCATCAGAGCTTCGGCGCAGTTGAGCTCTGCTCCTACATCGGCTTCGGAGACGTCCCCCTCTGTGCGGAGAGGGATTCCGATATCTTCTGAACTGGAGCCTTCTCAGCATCCGAGCAGGGACGCCTTCGAGGTCATGAGGAGTGTGCTGGCCCCTGAGTCAGCTCCACGATCTTCCCCTTCGGCTCCTCCCTCTATGGTGCCTGCGCCTGCCTCTGCCCCTCCTCCAGACCCCAAGCGTGGGGAACCAACGCTCCAGGGCACCCCATTGGGTGTATCTTCCTCTTCCGAGGCCTCCCCTGATCATTCAGAGGAGCCACCTCGTAAGAGGAAATGCAAGAGGAAGCATGTTGACTCCCCTGAGTCTGTCACATCAGATAGATACTGACTTGGAGGAATCAGAAGGGTCCCCGAGATCCCCCTCTGAGGATGTCTCATTCTCAGACATCCTTGAGATGCTTAGGCAGAGGGGGAATTGGTCTACCCTTAGCCCTTCCGAGGATGAGTCGGTATTCCTGGATGCGTTTGGATCCCGACCCTCCACCTCCTGGGTCTCTCCACCTTTCGACCCACTAATGTCCGTGGTGGCTCGGAAGGTGTGGTCAGCTCCAGACACAGTGGAATCGACCCCTAGAAGACCTGCCAAATTCATTACTGCACCACAAGACAAACAGTTTTTGACCAAAGGCTTTCCCGTTGATGCCATGTTGCTAGCGGCAGCCACAAAGAAGGAGTTGACTGAAACTTCTTCATCTGTCCATCTCCCTAACAAGGAGTCTAGGACGATGGACAGATATGGGAAGCAGATGTTCTCTTCAGCGACTTTCTCAATGAAGTCTCTGAATTATTTGTGCCATTTTACCCGTCTTCAGAGGGATCTCCTCAAAGAGCTTGGAGATACCCTCCAAGAGCCATCAGCTGAGGGGGCCCAGGCTAAGTTTGCCTCCCAGCTGGCGACTCTTAATTCAGTGGTGAACTCCTCCATGAGGCACATTTCTTATGCAGCCGATGGTGCAAGTATTGCCGCAGGCACAGGCGTCGCCCTAAGGAGACACGCTTGGATGCGGCTTTGTAACTTCTCGGAACCTTTCAGAGCGTCTTTCACCAGCACCCCCTTTGATGGTTCCTCTCTCTTTGGATCGCAGGTGAAGGACACCCTTCCCAGGTGTGAGCAGGAAGGCAAGACTCTGCTGTAGGAGTCCATTTTTCCACTCCTTCCAGACCATATCCCAAGGGTCAGAAGAGTGGAAAGATGTGTTCCGGAAATCCCAGGGAGCCTTGCCGGACACGTGGTGAGTTTCCCTCCAGGGGCAGAGGAGGGAACAATAACGGACGCTGCACTCATGGCAGAGGGGGGGGGGTCCGCAAAACTAGGGCAGCAGAGAATCTTTCTCTGACAAGCCCTTCCAGCATCCCTGAAGGGTTGCCCGGCTGCCCACCTCTGGAGGCAGTCGGGGGAAGATTATCGCTGTACCCAAGAGCCTGGCAAGACATAACACAAGACAAATGGTTACAGTCTGTTATATCCAGAGGTTACAGAATTCCCTTTGTTCATGCTCCCTTATTGTTAAACAAGTCCCTTCCAGATGTTCTACCCAATCTAAGGGATCAAGCAGTTCAGGAAGTTTCAAAACTGCTAAGAAAAAGGGCCATCCAGCAAGTCCCAGCAGACCAGCAAGGATCCGGAATTTACTCAAGGTTCTTTTTGGTACCAAAAAAGACAGGGGACTGGAGACCCATTTTGGATCTCAGCAGGCTAAACTGGTCTGTACAAAGAAGGAAGTTTCGGTTGGTCATGCTACAGTCCATTTTACCCTTTGTGGGTCAGGACAATTGGATGTGCTCCATAGATCTTCAGGATGCGTACTACCACATCAAAATGGACAGGCGCTCCAGAAGATTCCTTCGCTTCCGGCTGGGAGCCAGCCATTATCAGTTCAGAGCTCTGCCCTTTGGTCTCACCACAGCCCCCAGGGTGTTCACCGAATGTATGGCAGTGGTTACCGCTCACCTGAGATGGCAAGGATTCCAGGTGTTTCCATATCTAGACGACTGGCTCCTCATTGCTACCACCAGGCATCACCTTCTGCGAGCCAGAGACTACACTATCCAGATGTGCTGCACACTAGGTATCACAATAAATTTCAAAAAGTCTGCATTGTCGCCCTGTCAGTCTATCACCTTTATAGGTGCAAACTTAAATACAAAAGACAGGTCATCCAGCCTTCCACCAGACAGGGTCTTAGTCATTCGGCGGCATGTTCAGGTCTTGTTAGTATGCAAGATAATTCAAGCCAGGTTCGTCCTCCAAACCTTGGGTCTCATGGCAGGAGCGATCATACTCGTTCCTCTGGCTTGTTTTCACATGAGGATCCTCCAGAGGCTTCTTTTCACCCAATGGTCCTTCCAGCAGCTTACCATGTCTCACATGATTATTATCACAGAAGCATGCAAAAAGCACCTTGTGTGGTGGATGGTCTCCTCATCAGTGCCCCTGGGCAGACCATTTGTACTTCCCCCTCCAGTTGCAACGGTGACCACGGACGCCTCCCTGATCGGTGGGGGGGCATTATCAGGGAAGAACAGTCCAGGGCACCTGGCAACCTCGAGTACCATCTGCACATAAATGTCTTGGAGATGAGGGCCGTGCTTTTAGCGTTGCAAGCTCTTTAGGACTGTCTTCCTACCGGGACCATTGCAATTCAAATAGACAATATGTCAGTCGTGTGGTACAGCAACAAGCAGGACGGAACCAGGTCCTACCCCCTATGTCGAGAAGCACTCAGACTCTGGCAGTGGGCGATCTCTTCCCAACGGTTTCTGACCGCAACACATATCCCTGGGAGGTCCAGCGTCATAGCAGACAGACTGAGCAGAGCTATTCTCATGCCTCACGAGTGGTCTCTGAATCAGATAGTGGCGGACCAAATCTTCCGCAAATAGGAACAACCTTGCTGCGACCTCTTTGCCACCCCCTTCAACAGCAAGTGCAGCAACTTCTTCTCTCTCCTTCCACTTCCGGGACATTCGCCCAGAGACGCTCTAGTCCACGATTGGCCTCAGGGACTTCTGTATGCATTCCTTCCTTTTCCCCTAATTCCTAAGCTGATACAGAAAGCTACCATATTGGCTGCAAAATGATCCTCATTGCTACTTACTGGCCTCGACAAATATGGTTCCCGTTCCTGCATCATCATCTTCTCGAGCAGCCTTGGACTCTGGACCCAGTTCCAGACCTTCTGATCCATCAATCGGGCAGACTGCATCATTCCCTACAATTGCTGCAGCTCACGGCTTGGTTGCTCCACTTCCAATCCTAGCCAGGCTTCCTGATATCTCCCAATCAGTGCGTGAAATCATTTTATCATCGCACAAGTCTACCACTAGAAAAACTTATGCTAGTAAGTGGAAACGTTTTTCTTCCTGGGCAGAGGCTAAGAGTATAGACCCCTTTTCAGCCCCTGTACACCACATCTTGGAATTTCTTGCAGAACTCTCTCATGCCGGGTCCGCTACAATTAGGGTGCAGTTAGCTGCAATTTCAAATTTTCACATTGGCCTATCAGAAAGGAATATAATGTCTCATAAGCTTTGTAAGGCCTTCCTCAAAGGGACCATTCTGCTCAGGCCCCCAATGAGAGATTCTCCACCCTCGTGGGATCTCAGTTTGATTCTAGCTTCTCTAATTTTGCCCCCCCCCCCCCATTCGAACCCGCAGCTTCTTGTTCCTTGAAGATTTTATCTTGGAAAAAACTTTTTCTGGTAGCAATTACTTCAGCCAGAAGAGTTTCGGAGCTTCAAGCTCTTTGTATCCGTCCCCCGTACCTAGTGTTCCACAATGACAGGGTTGCTCTCAGGACTAATCCTTCCTTCCTAAGGTCTCTTCTGAGAATAACTTGAATCAGTCCATTGACCTTCCTGTGTTTTTTCCCAACCATTCCAACAGGGCGGAATATAAGTTGCATCAGATGTTCACAGGCAACTACGCTTTTATTTGCATAGGACTAAGGACTTCAGAAAATAGGACCAGCTTTTCCTTTCTTATGCAAAGGGCAAACAAGGTCTACCAGTATCAAAAGTAACCTTATCCAGGTGGTTGACTTTATCTATCAGCTAAGGAATAAACAATTCCCTGTTAAACCAAAAGGTCATTCCACCAGAGCATTAGCCATTTCTGTGGCTTTTCAGGCTAGGTTGCCCATGGAATCTATTTGTGCAGCGGCCACGTGGGCCAACCCTCATACTTTCATCTCGCATTATAAGTTGGACGTGGTTTCCAGGAGCAGAGCTGATTTTGGTTCCACTGTTCTGAAGAGTTTGTTCCATTGAGCCACCCAGCATATTAGGTGCTAGGGACGCTGTCCCAACCAGCAAGAATGAAGGTGAGATGGACAACTTTGTCTAACTACCAATAATGTTCCTTGTTAGTTGTCTCCTCTCGCCTTCTTTCTTGCGTCTGACCCCCTATCCTAGTAGACCGAGAAGAGTTCTCTATGGATTTGCACAGGCTGAGTCTTCTCTGGCTGTTCCACTCTACCTGGTAGTCTCTATAGTAGGGTTTATGTGTTATAGGATAGGATTCCTTCATTATTTTTGTCTGCTGTTATTAGTCTTACCAAGCGAGAGTTGGGTATCTAGCGCCAGGCATCATGGGATATGGGGAGGCCTCGAGCCAGTAAACAGCTCTTGGGCTTTAGAAAATGGCCCAGTCGGAGCCAAGGATCGGCTCCAAACCCAACCAGCAAGAAAGAAGGCGAGAGGAGACAACTAACAAGGAACGTTATGGTAGGTACATAACTTCTTTTTCTTGCACATCTTCTAGTTTTCTTTCTCTTCTGTGCAAATTTATCTCTGCACATTTAATTTGTATTGTCTGAGTGAGTCTACTTATTTAATCACTTCTAAGATCTAACGGCTGGGTATTTTGTTTATTGAGGGGAGGGTATTTAGCACTGTAAATTGGCAAAATGTTATTTTCCATCTTAATGGCCAAGATCGTGTATCCCATTACTATTTTGTATAATTGTTATTATTTGTAAAAATTTATATTTGGCTATTGATCAAGAGTGATAGAGCAGTTGTTGAGTTTCTATCCCAGTAATTCTAGAATGGTGGCAGTACCATCTTGCCACAATAAAAGCTTTGGGAAATTGGCAAATTCTGCCAGCCTTCTCTTGGAATTGTTTGAGTGAGTTTGTTTCACAGTTGGTCACTATGGATAAAGGGCACTGGAAGATACTGAGGTTCACAGAGTGTGGTATGAAAAGGGCTTGAGGTGCTAGCCTTAACTAAATTCTGTAAGTAATCACTGTGCAGTCCTAGTCTGGTGTGGTTGTTGTAAGCCAACAACAAGGGCAACCGTGCATATTCCCTTTATTATGTTGGGGTTGGGTTGTATTTTCTGAATTGGTTATTGAATCCTGTGCACAATTTACTTTGACCTCCTGGGTACCCATGTTGTGACTCAGTAGACCATCCCCCTGGTAGCCATCATCAGCACTATTATAGCCAAGTTAACAGATCCAAGGACCATAGCTCCTGTCCTTCTCGTATTCAGATACTACATGCGGTTGACAATGGTGAGAGTCGAAAGTGGTCTGGTGCCAGCTTAATCCTTACTATTTAGGGGAATTGGTGGGGTTTACCCACTCTGTGGTGCTAGATTGATCCTTTACATCCAGGTAATGTCTTTATTGCAGAATGATATTGTCATGTATGCTCTTTTACACTGCATTTGTGGTCACCTAAAGCATGAATGATATGTTAATGGAGCTTGTATCATATACCACAGTGGTATTGTGATTTTCTATGGGAGTTTCGTGGAAATTGTCTTTATGGTAACATCTTGTGGATTTGTATATTTCTTTATGGCTTAGTTTTTGGGGCTGTCGTGTTTTCACGTTCATGGGTTATTTTACCTTTTTATTGCTTATTATTGTTGCAATTCAGGGTAAGCTGCTTGCTGAAATATGTTTTTGTTTGATGGAGGACTGTGTCTTTATAAATAAGGACAGCACCCCTATTTAGATATGTTCCTTCATACTTCTGCTGCTTCCTGCATAGCAGCTTATACAGAAGATGGTGGCTGCCACCTCCACATTTATTCTGTCAGCACTAGTCCAATGTCATTGCGGTGTTTTGTAAAAGAGCAATGTTGCCAGAAAGCCACTACTGGGAAATTTTCTGATGATTTTGTACAGTGAATAATATCTTGTGTTGAGATTTACTGCACAGTTTTCGACCTCAAGTATGTACTGTAGAAGTGAGTATCTCTGCCAGCTGTATTGTCTATGCCTTGTAAGGTTAAAATGCTTTTTTTTAACCTTTTTTTTGTATTAATCTTTTGCAGTCTTACAACAGTGGAAATGTCCTTGCCTTACTTGGATAAGAATTTGTTTATTGGTAAAGTTTATTTCCTTGCTACAGGAGGTAAGTAAAATATTTTCTTTCTTTTTATGAGACACAGTAATTACATTTGTTTAAATTAGCAATTTGACTGAGAAGCATTTTCTTATGGGGAGAAGGGTCCTACTTCTTGCTGAGAGATTTAGAGAATTTGGAGGATAAATAATTTTGACAGGTTATCTCCCATTGTAGTACCTGACAGAGCAGAGATTGAACTGTTGTACCCTGGTTGCCAGATTATCAGTTTCCTTTTACCCACAAGGGTCATTACAGTCCTTATTTCTAAGATGAATGCATTGCTTGTCAGTTAACATTGAAATGACAGATGACAAGACCTTGGACAGCATTCTCACTAATGCTTAATGCTGATTAACTGCTTACCCTGACATTACATAATGATGATGTCATAGCTGGTAAGTACAGAGGACCCCATGATCTATGTTCTTGGATTTCAGTACACACTGAATTGTAATGTTCCTCTGTGGTTTTACCAGTAGTCATGACACTTTTCTGTTTTCATTTTACTCTGGTGTAATATTTCATTTTTCTTCTTTGAGTTTCTGTATCCCTGATGCATTTTTACTGGACATACAAAACTGACAATGTGTAAATCTGACCATCAGATATTTGATGATGTTAAGTTGTTGGTCTCGCCTTCATTCTTGCTGGATGGGTTCGGAGCCGAACCTCGGCTCCGACTCGGCCTATTACTAAAGCTCGAGAGCTATTTTTACCGTCTCGAGGCTATCCTATGTCCCATAATGCTGGGCGTGATATACCCAGATCTCATTTGCCGCTTCAGCTACGAGGTTGCGTCTTTTTGCCGGCTCAGGTTGTATTAATATTTTTTCTGGGTTTTAGTCAGCTTTTTGGGTTAAAATATTAGCGATAATGTTTTATAGTTACTACCCTTTAGATCCCTGTTTAGGATTCCCTCTTAGGTAGTTTTTGATACAGTTTTTTCCCCTCACCTAATAGTTAGGCCCTTGGCCAATCCTCTTCCATACTTTTTTGTCTGTAGTTGTGTGTGTGTGCCTAGTTAGATTGTATTTATAAGTGTGGGGTTTTGTTATATTATTCTGGTCTGTTACAACTTTTTTGTGTGTGTGTGTTTGGCTGATTGTGACTAGACCTCCCTTGTTGTCCTTATCTGCCAGTCATCCCTTTTTTCAGGATGTCTAAAGACACTAAGGTCTCGGGCTTCAAGAAGTGTGACTAGTGCTGTCAGAAGATGTCTCTGACAGACGGTCACACTTCTTGTGTATATTGCTTGGGCCCTCTTGCACCTGCAGGACTCTTGTTCTGTCTACCATGCGTTCAGTCCAAGAGTCCTGCAGGAACACAGAAACAAACTTATTTTGAGAGGCTTGTTAAAGCCTGAAGGTTCCCCGGCTAAGCCTTCGTCGGGTAAACCTTCTAAGCCCGCCAAACCGTCGGTTCCATGTTCGGAGCCGTAGCCGAGCGGTGCTACTACTACCACTGCATCGGTTCTGGCTGGAACCGATGATTCGAGGCTTCAGTCAGCTCCGACTCTGCTGTCGGAGCCGTCTTTGAGCAAGAAGCGTTCCAGGTCTCCTTCCCTGGAATCGGTCCATTCAGCTCCGAAGTCTCCCTTGTTATCGGAGCGGAGTCACAGGTCCCATTCCTCTCCGTCTTCCAGGCTGTCGGACCATGACCTCGAGAGGGTGGTTAGCAGACTACTTAAGTCGCAGGCACTGGCCCAGATGTTGCATAGCCCTCCTCATCAGGCAGTGGCTTTCACTACTCCCTCTTCGATTCCTCCTCCGACTCTTCCTGTGAGTTCGGAGCCGGAGATCGTAGGGGTCGGGACCGTCGGAACGTCGGAGCTGATACCACCCCTTTCGGCTCCCTCGTTGGCTCCGATCTCTTCCTTGGAGGAATCCGGGCTCCGGGACACTCTCGTCGGCTCCGAGGGGGCGAGTGGCATCCGACCCTTGTCCAACCCCGTTCTCCCTCTCGGAGCTTCGGCGCAGGTGAGTTCGGCCCCGACATCAGCCTCGGAGCCATCCCTCTCGGTGCCGGGAGGAGTCCTTGTCTCTTCGGAGCGGGGACCCCCTTCCCTGCCTGATAGGGGCACCTTTGAGGTCATGAGGAGTGTGCTGGCCCCTGTGCCTGCTCCACGGTCTGCTCCTTTGGCTCCTCCCTCTATGGTGCCTGCTTCAGTCTCTACACGCTCTCTCGATCCCGAGCATGGAGAACCGACGCTACAGGTACCCCATTGGGCATATCCTCCTCTTCCGAGGCCTCCCCTGATCTTTCAGGGGAGCCCCCTCGAAAGAGAAAATGCAAGAGGAAGCATGTAGACTCCCCTGAGTCAGTCACATCGGACACTGACTTGGATGACTCAGAAGGGACCCCAAGGTCCCCCTCTGAGGATGTCTCATTTTCTGACATCCTGGAGATTCTTAAGCAGAGGGGAAACTGGTCTGCCCTTAACCCTTCTGAGGACGAGTCGGTGTACCTGGATGCGTTTGGTTCTTGCCCTTCCACCTCCTGGGTGTCTCCGCCTTTCGACCCGCTCATGGATGTGGTGGCTCGAAAGGCGTGGATGGCTCCGGATACTATGGAACCAACTCCCCGGAGGCCTACAAAATTTATTACAGCCCCTTCTGACAAGCAATTTGGCGTCCCTGTTGATGCCATGGTGGTGGCGGCGGCCACTAAAAAGGAGTTGGCTGACCTTTCAGTACCTGTCCATCCTCCTAATAAGGAATCTAGGACTATGGACATGTATGGCAAGCGGATGTTTTCCTCAGCGAACTTTGCTATGCAGTCACTGAATTATTTGTGCCATTTCACCCATCTCCAGAGAGACCTTCTGAAGGAACTGGGTGATACCTTACAGGACCCATCAGCTGCAGGGTCTCAGGAAAAGATCAACTCCCAGCTGGAGACCCTAAACTCTATTGTCAACTCCTCCATGCGGCTCATTTCCTATGCAACCGATGGAGCGAGTAGGGCTGCAGGCGCGGGCATCGCTCTAAGGAGACACGCCTGGATGCGGCTTTGCAATTTTGCTGACCCCTTCAAGGCGTCCTTCACTAATACCCCCTTTGGTTCTGCCTTGTTTGGACCTCAAGTGAAGGATACATTGACCAGGTGCGAGCAGGAAGGCAAGACTCTCTCTGCCGTAGGAGTCCGTTTTTCTACCCCTTCTAGACCAATACCCTAAGGGTCAGAAAGGTGGGAGAATGTGGTTCTGCAAACCTCAGGGAGTACTGCCTGACGCACATGGTGAGCTTCCCTCCAGAGGCAGAGGAGGGAACAATAATAGACGCTGCCCGAGGGGCAGGGGGGTCCACAGAATCAGGGTAGCAGAGAATCCTTCTCTGACAAACCCTTCCAGCACCCCTGAGGAGCTGCCTGACTGTCCACCTTCGGAGGCAGTCGGGGGAAGACTATCACTGTACCCAGAAGCCTGGCATTCCCTCACGCAAGACAATTGGGTACGGTCGATCATATCCGAGGGTTACAAAATTCCCTTTATTCATACCCCACAACCGCCAAAAGAGCCCCTTCCAGACGTTCCACCCGGTCTGAGGGATCAAGCAGCACTAGAAATTTCAAAGCTGCTACAAAAAAGAGCCATCCAGCCAGTCCCAGCAGACCAGCAAGGATCCGGAGTCTACTCCAAGTTCTTTTTGGTACCAAAAAAGACAGGGGACTGCAGACCTATTTTGGATCTCAGCAGGCTGAACAAGTCTGTTCAAAGAACGAAATTCTGGATGGTCACGCTTCAGTCCATTCTACCCTTTCTGGGTCAGGACAATTGGATGCGCTCTATAGACCTTCAGGATGCGTGCTATCATATCAAAATGAATAGGCGCTCCAGGAGGTTTCTCCGCTTCCGGCTGGGAGCCAGTCACTACCAATTCAAAGCCCTGCCCTTTGGCCTCACCACAGCCCCCAGGGTGTTTACCAAATGCATGGCAGTGGTTGCGGCTCAACTGAGACGAAAAGGATTCCAGGTGTTTCCATACTTAGACGACTGGCTCCTTACTGCCACCACCAAGCGTCAGCTACTTCATTCCAGAGATTATACCCTCCAAATTTGCAACGAGCTAGGTATCTCTATAAACTCCGAAAAGTCTGCCTTGTCGCCTTGTCAGTCTATTACCTTCATAGGCGCCATTTTAAACACTGTGGAACTGTAAGCAAAACTGCCTGTACAAAGGACTTCAGACATTCGAGGTCATGTTCAAATCCTACTACAAGAGAGCAGAGTCCAGGCCAGATTCGTACTAAAAACCCTAGGTCTCATGGCAGCAGCTATCACATTACTCCCCCTAGCTCGCTTTCACATGCGGATGCTGCAATGGATGCTGTTTTCCCAGTGGTCCTTTCAACAGCTTCCAAAGTCACACGGCATTCTAATCACTCAGTCATGCAAAAGACACCTTTCGTGGTGGATGGTCTCCCCTCAGGTTCTTCAGGGCAGACCCTTTGTCCTTCCTCCTCCTGTGGCTACTGTGACAACGGATGCCTCCCTGATTGGGTGGGGGGGGCATTTTCAGGGCAGGACAATCCAGGGCACATGGCAGTCTTTCGAAAGCCACCTGCACATAAATGTCTTGGAAATGAGAGCGGTGCTTTTAGCGTTGCAGGCTCTTCAAGACTCTCTACCCACTGGGACTATTGCAATTCAGACAGACAATATGTCTGTAGTGTGGTACATCAACAAGCAGGGCAGGACCAGGTCCTACCTCCTATGTCGAGAAGCACTCAGACTGTGGCAGTGGGCGATCTCTTCTCAACGGTTTCTGGTAGCAACGCATATCCCCGGGAAGTCCAATGTCATAGTGGACAGGCTGAGCAGAGCCATTCTCATGCCCCACGAGTGGTCTCTCAACCAGCTAGTAGCGGAAAAAATCTACAGGAGGTGGGGTCAGCCTTGCTGCGATCTTTTTGCAACCCCTCAAAACAGCAAGTGCCCAGACTTCTTCACCCTCTTCCCTCTCCCAGGTGTTCCCCCCCAGAGATGCTCTAGTCCACGATTGGCCCCGGGGTCTTCGGTATGCTTTTCCCCCCTTTCCTTTAATTACTCAGCTAATCCAGAAAGCAACTGTTTTGAGATCCAGAATGATCCTTGTTGCCCCTTACTGGCCTCGACAAATTTGGTTCCCATTCCTGCAACGTCATCTACTAGATCAACCCTGGCATCTGGACCCAGCGCCAGATCTTCGGACACATCAGTCGCGCGGGCTGCATCAGTCTCTCCAATCTCTCCACCTCACAGCTTGGTTGCTCCACTTCCAACCCTAGCCAGGCTTCCCTCAATCTCTCATTCAGTTCGTGACATCATCCTCGCTTCGCACAAGTCTACTACCAGAAAGACCTATGCTAGCAAATGGAAGTGTTTCTCTGTTTGGGCAGGGGAGAAACAAGTTGACCCCTTTACAGCCCCTGTCCGTACAGTCTTGTTTTTGGCAGAACTTTTTCAAATGGGATCTTCTTCAGCCACCATCAGAGTTCAGTTGGCAGCCATTGCAAATTTTCACGTTGGATTGTCAGAGACCAGCATTATGTCACACAAACTTTGTAAAGCCTTTCTAAAAGGAACCCTCGTACTTAGGCCCCCGGTAAAAGATCCTCCCCCACAATGGGACCTAAAATTGGTGCTGTCGTCTTTAATTCTCCCTCCCTTTGAACCTGCGGCTTCCTGTTCATTAAAGTTGCTCTCTTGGAAAACTCTGTTTTTAGTAGCCATCACTTCAGCGAGAAGGGTATTGGAACTTCAAGCCCTTTGTGTTCGTCCTCCTTACCTTGTTTTTCACAAAGATAGAGTGTCACTTAGGACTAATCCGTCCTTTTTACCCAAAGTACTCTCTGAAAAAAATCTGAATCAGACCATAGATCTTCCTGTTTTCTTCCCACTGTATACCAATAGGTCTGAACGGAAGTTAAATTGTCCGTTCACCATCAGTTATGCTTCTACCTGGATAGAACCAAGCAGACGAGGAAATCAGAACAGCTCTTCCTGCCTTACGCGGAAGGGAAACGAGGCCTGCCAGTTTCCAAAGTAACCTTGCCCAGGTGGTTGACCTCTGTTATCATGTTGAATTACCAGTTGAGGCATAAAGAGCTCCCTATTAAGCCAAGAGCTCATTCAACCAGAGCATTAGCTTCTTCAGTAGCCTTTCAGGCAAGATTGCCAATGGATTCCATTTGTGCAGCGGCCACATGGGCCTCTCCTCATACCTTCATTTCTCATTACAAGCTGGACATGACCTCTAGAAGTAGGGCTGATTTTGGTTCCACTGTACTCAAGAGTTTGTTCCATTGAGCCACCTAGGACTAAGGTGCTAGGGACGCTGTCCCATCCAGCAAGAATGAAGGCGAGACTGACAACTTAACATTGAGAAGTTATGTACTTACCATAACGTTCCATGTTAGTTGTCTTCTTCTCACCTTCTTTCTTGCGTCCCACCCTCCATCCCCCTAGCCTGGCAATCTTGAGAGTTATCTCCTTAGCTACCTCTTTCCTTTTCTTGGTAACTCTTATAGGAGTTTTGTATACCTAGATGTATAGAGGTAGATACATATATACATATATACATATATATATATATATATATATATATATATATACATATATATATATATATATATATATATATATATCTATATATATATATATATATATGTATATATATATATATATATATATATATATATATATAGATATATATATATATATATATATATATATATATATATATATATATATATATATATATATAAATATATTTATAAATATATATATATATATATATATATATATATATATATATATATATATATATATAGATATAGATATATAGATATAGATATATATATATATATCTATATATATATATATATATATATATATCTTCCCAGTCATGGTGGGGACATGTATATCCATAGTGTTAGCTATCAAACGAGATCTGGGTATATCACGCCTAGCATTATGGGACATAGGATAGCCTCGAGCTGGTAAAAATAGCTCTCGAGCTTTAGTAATAGGCCGAGTCAGAGCCAAGGTTCGGCTCCGAATCCATCCAGCAAGAAAGAAGGCGAGAAGAAGACAACTAACATGGAACGTTATGGTAAGTACATAACTTCTCATTTTCTCTGTCTTTCTTTAATGCCAGGGTTCTGGGTTTTGATCTTATCTGTGCTGATGGTAGTTAATAGAAGAACGAATTGCACAGAAATTTACAATCAGAGTAATTCAACCCCCTCACCCCAAGAAAAGTCATTGTTTCAACTTGACTACAGTTAATGGTGGTTTAAATATGTTCTGAAGCACAGGAATAGTTTGTTTAGGACCAGAGTACAACACTGAGAACTGTAGGGATTGCCAAGGTTTTACTTCTGAAACATGTGTTGTTGCAGAAAGCTCCCTCTTTCTCTGTAGAATGGAAGAGGCTGAAAGTTTTGCCTTGTACTGCTATGGCATATTCTAGCATCTTTAGTTCTTTCCCAACATCGAACATCTCTAATTAAAAAAAAAAAAAAAAAAAAAAATTGGAAAAGTAACCTAAGGAGCAAGTAGTAAGAGATTGGAAGATGAAACTACAGTGTCTAGCATCCTGCTTAACTTAAAGATGTGGGTCCAGGTGAGGTGCTTATGCAGCCCCTGGCTGGCCCATCTCGGGTATTTGAGGCCTCTGGCAAAGGCTGTTTGAAAACCATCATGCTCACTGATCAACCCATCTCACACCAAGTTAACGGCCATCATATGGAGTTCAGACCAGATACCCATAACGAAACATGCTTCATACATGTCCAAATATACCACTGTTTTAATATTCTTAACTTTAGAGATCTCCTGCCAAAGACAGTCCAATGTCTGGCCAGTATACCAAAGCCTTTAGATCTTTTATGCACCGCATGTCATACGTATGCTTCCTGCACAGGACATTTGGCATAGAGGTGACTTAAAGACACAGTTACCCAGAACTACTTTGCCATCAGTCCAAACACCATCATCTTTCATCGGTTTGAACAACCTTTGCTGTGCTGAATACCTAACCATCAGATAAGTGCCCCATGAGGTCTTTTACTGTCGGTCTTGTTTTTCTGTGGTTACCTGAAGTTCATGTCATCCAAGGGAGAAAAATCAGTGTGGGAGGCAGATTCCTCATGAGGGACTTTACGAACAGTGTCTTTTTTTGTTTTGGTGCTTCCCACCACCATACCTCCTGTACTGTTTGTAAGACGTTTGTGCTTAAGAGTCTTAGAAGCCAGTTGTCTTCCCTGACCATCTGTATAAAGAACCAGGGGCTTAAACAGTTAGCCCAGGGTAGCATGGCAGAATCATTTAACCCCAAGTTGCTCCCATTAAGCAGGAAGAAGGCCAAGAAATCTCAAATTCTTTGGCTGTCCAGCCTCCATTGGACATCTCTGTAGAAGCAGGTGATAGCTATGTAGGTAGTCAGTGTTGACTTTGGATTCCTTTGCTGTGACCCTGTCAATGACTGGCATGGATTCTTCTTTCGCACATCCTCTGAGGGTCTAAAGGCGTCTGAGCCAGACATCAAGAGGGAACCATGGTTGATTATCTTGGAGGACCCTAGAGAAATTCCACAGATTCTGGTCAAGGAAGAGGGTCTGGGTACCCTTACTGAATCCTATCAGGGTTTGAAACCTCCAGTGTGTTAGGGCTCACATCCCCATCTAGAAGACTAAACTAATTTCTGTACGTCCTAAGGACCCTCAAAGGGAATGGCAGAAGTTTATTCAGGACCTGTTTACTGCCTTAATGGCTCTGAAACTTCCCCAAGGGGTTTCTGTGCCTACCCCCCTGGACTTCAACTCTGTCCAAAAGACCTAGGGAACCTGATTCCTCAGATGAGGATTCAGAGCCTGAAGGGTACTTCACTTTGGTAGGTGCCAGATAACTGTAGATGTTCTTCATCTCACATTGCTGCAGTCCTTACACTTGGGTAGTCCGCTGTCCTCGGTCGGCCCGAATATCAAAGTATAAGGCTGACGTCGGTCAAGGCGCATTTGACTGACATCAGGACGTCAGGGTACAAATGCGCATGACCGACGTCATATCCTCAGTCTTTTTTGCCGCATGGTCCGATGCAGAAGCAGCATTGCAAGTGCCGGTTGGCGTTCTGAGATTTTTCGATTTCGAAGTTTCAGACCGAGTCAAAGTTGGCTAAGTACCCCGTTGGGGAATATTTTAGTTTTTCTTGCCTCAGTGGTTTACGGATGTCAGAAAAAGTGAATAATTGCATTTCTTGTGGGAAACAGATACGCATAGAGATTATCATACTTTGTGTATTCCTTGTTTAGGGCCTGAGCACGAAGTTGTTGGGTGTCGCTCTTGTGCTAGATTCAATAAGCGCACTATAAAGAGAAGGTTGGATTGTGCCAGGTTAGTCTTTGGGAAGCGGTGCAATTATAAAATGCCGTCGGATGCTCCGACGCCCGCTTCTTCGAAGAAGCGCAAGGACAAAGCAGTTAAGCCTAGGCTAGAAGAACCGTCTGTACCGGACGCCGGTTCTTTAGAGGTGTCGGTGGAGCCGGTGGTTCCACCGGAGGTTTCTTTGGGTTCCCAGGGAGAGACTTTGTTATTGCAGGATGTGGCCTCTCAGGAGGCAGGTCAGGCTGAAGGGGCTTCTCAGGTTACTATACTCCCTCCCTTCCTAGGGTGGTTAGGCCCTCTCCTTCTGTTTCCAAGGCTTCTCCCAGAGGCAGGCCAGGTTTAGCTTCAGTTGGTGTCACCCCTAGTTCTTCAGGATTACTTTGATTAGGGGTTCTTTGCCCCCTCCTGATATGAGACCTAGGGTGGAGCCTGAGCCAGGGAGTTTTGAGCAGGCTTCGGATGTTTCAGAGTCTTCGGCTGAAGACTTGCAGGAGTATTCTCCTTATTCTGACTCTGATGTGGATGATTCTACTCCTTCTGCTTCTCCTCCTGAGGATTTTTCTTTTTCAGAAACTCTTCATTCTATGAGGGAGCATTTTAAGTGGGAAGGTCAGGACTTCTCTGATTCCAGGAAAAGGCTTAGGGAATTTTTGTTTTTACCCCAGCATAGGCCTTTGGCTATACCTCCTGTTTTAGATGTGGTGGAAGATGTTTTTGCAGAGGCTTCTCTTAATCCTGATTCTTTGCCTCCTGCTCCTGTTAAACCGGATAGATATTACAGGGTGCCTGAAGCTCATAGGTTCATAGGTTCATAGGTTCATACTAGGCTATCTGCCCGAGGGCATTTACAAGCCTAGCCCATAGTTTTGTGGCTTACGCCACCCCTTTAGTATGGGGAACTATACCCATTATTTTGCTGTGCCTCTGTTGAGCAGTGACACTGAGGTAATCCCTGGGGTATATCTGCGATCTCCCATCCATTGGTCAAGATTTCTCTTGAACAAGGCCAGCGAGGTGCTCTGCCTCACATATACCGGGATTTTATTCCACAGCATAGGGAGTCTTTGGGTGATGAATCTATCCCTCCAGCACTTCCTATTAATAGCCGTGTCGAGGTTTAAGTCTCCTGCCCTTGTGGCTCTGGCGGATCTAGATTTTTGAGGTGAAGCATATTCATCAAATCTGGGTTTGACATGGCCTTGTATGTTAGGCAAAGGTCACCTCTGAGCAAGCGATGGCGACTGAATAGAGCTGGAGTTCTTTCAGTCGGGCAGCATAGGACAGATGTTTGAGACCCTTTATCCTTTTGGTGAGGAACTTTTGTGGCCTCTCCAGCTGCTGCAAGTGTCGGGTCAGATACATTCCGAATGGGGCATTGTACTCAATCATTGGTCTGATGAGTGATGAGTATAGGGAGACTATGACCTCCCTTGATCTAGATGAGAATCCCTTCATGATAAGGTGGGCAATGTAGAAGGTCTTCCTAACTACTTTAGCTACATGGGTGTCGAATGACAGACTACTATCAACCTGGGTCCCCAGGTCCCTGATAACTCATAAGTATCTTTTTAAGAGTCCTAGGGCAGACCCAGAAACTGTTAGTCAGGGGCCTAAAGGTGTTAAGGCTTCTGTTGTCAAGAATCCGGTTCCTTCAGACAAAGAGGCCAAGGCTTTGGATAGATGGGGAAAGAAAGTTTATACTTCTTCCACTCTAGCTATGAGGGCTTTGAATTGCCAGTTTCACATGTTAAAATACCAAAACTATCTCCTTTCACAATTGAAGTCTAAGGTTGATGCTCTGGCGGAAGGTATTGATTGTAAAGAGTTGCAAGATTTAGTACATGTTTCTGAACAGGTGGGTAAGCATTCTTTGCAATGTGGTTTTGATGCTGTACAGGCCTCGTCTAGGGTGGCTGCCACTGGGTCAGTTCTTCGCAGGCACGCCTGGCTGAGGGATCAGAATTTATCTGACCATGTTAAAACAAGGATTTTAGATGCTCCTTTACAATCTGATGTGTTGTTTGGTTCTCCTGTTGAGACAGTTTTAAAGAAAATGGAAGACAAGGCTAAGTCTATGCAGACTGTTAAAGATTTTGCACACTTTAGATGTACACAGGCAGTTGCGATATTATTTGGACAGAACTAAAGGGTTCAGGCAGTCTCAGCAGTTATTTGTTTCTTTTGCTTTGAGTTCTCAGGGCAAGCCTGTGTCAAAACAAACTATTTCTAAGTGGATTGGGTTTTGCATTGCTTTCTGTTATTCCCATCATGGCAAGGAAGTTCCAGCTGGGATTAGGCCTCATTCCACTAGGGCTACTGCCACTTCGACAGCTTTTTTGAGAGGGGTGGCAACTAAGGATATTTTGGAGGCAGCTACTTGGAGTTCAGTGCATACTTTTTCCAGGCATTATCACCTACCACTTTACTCTAAATCCAGGGCTGGTTTTGCCACTGCTGTTTTGCAGGGCATTTTGGCAGCTCCTGCTTCCTTATAATTTGGCCATCCTCCCTTACCTCTGCTTTGGGATTCTACCCAAGTGTAAGGACTGCAGCAATGTGAGATGAAGAACATAGTACAGTTTTGTACCTACCATAAATGTAGATGTTGAAGATCCACATTGCTGCAGTCAATCTCCTCCTTCCCCTCTGTAGTTAGAGGCGGTTGTGTGGGTTGGGTTGTCAATTGGGTGTATATTGTATATTGTATATATTGTACATATTTTTAGTGCTAGGATGGTTGGTTGTTGGTTTGCTGTCTTTTGGTTTTTGACCTTTATTTTTAGGGTCTTCTGACATCTGGGGCAAGAAAAGACTGAGGATATGACGTCGGTCATGCGCATTTGTACCCTGACGTCCTGATGTCAGTCAAATGCGCCTTGACCGACGTCAGCCTTATACTTTGATATTCGGGCCGACCGAGGACAGCGGACTACCCAAGTGTAAGGACTGCAGCAATGTGGATCTTCGAACATCTACATTTATGGTAGGTACAAAACTGTACTTTTCTGGTTGCTTGAGAGTTACTATTAAAATAGGCCTGACTAATACTGTACCCTATGCTGTTTGGTTTGACTTGTTCTCAGGTTGGGAAGAGAGTGAATTTATTCCCATCTTCCTTTTTTAAACTCGTAGTCTGAAAACATAAAGTATGGGTCTGCGGGAGGGGGGGGGGGACGACAAAGTGCAACACATGAAAATTGTACTGTATTTCTTCGATTTTTTGCTGGTTGCTTGAGTTCCGGTTAACTGAGAGATTATGGTATAAGCTGTTTCAGGTGGACACTCTTACACCTTCTGCAGTAATTCCTGTGTTTGCTGCTTTGTTAGGCTCTTTTATCTCTGCCTCCAAGATTACTGATTCTCAGCCCCTTGCTCCAAAGAAACCTGACGGGTTCTATAAAGTTTATAAAGAAAAAACACTACTGGAGCAGAGTAAAGCTGAAGTATTCCCTTTAATACACAGGTCTGGTACCTCGGCTGTTCGCTTTCAACGGATAACTAATCAAGAATACAGCCATCTTAAATACGTTTCAAAAACCTTAAACCATTCTGTTAATTACATTCAATTCATGTCAATTGCATAATCCAAAGATTTTGAGCTTTAAAAAGTATTAACATTTCATGTAGACTTACTACCCTTAAGTAACTACTTAACTAATATTTTAAATTATTACTTTTTCAAACTATCCAAACTACACCTTTTACAAAATCATGCAAAACAGACAAACATACAGTGAAGCCAACATTATGCAATAAATTAACTTTTCACTTAATACACTAAATTTGCTTCCAAAGTAAGACCTCTGGGTGAATGTGTCTTGTAATTTAAAATGAACTTGCTTTCCAAGTCTAACAACTTCCTAGCTACATCACTCCCCCCCCCCCCTCGTAACTATAGGTTGAGCAAGAACAGAATAGAACAAACCCGACATATTACCCCCATGCACATTCAGAAAGTGTTCAGCAACTGGACTTTTCATATTTCCATTCCGAACATCCCTAAGATGTTCCAAAATCCTAGTTTTTACAGCCCTTTTAGTTGCCCTTTGTACCATTTGATTTCAACACAATTGCAACCAATAGCATACACTACAGCACAAGAATGACAATTAAACTTCCCCTTGCATACAAATTTCCTACCATTAATTAAAGCTCCTGAGATGTTCTTAATTTGAGCACAAACTTTGCAATGGCCGCAGGAAAGCATACCAAATGATTCCTGTTGAACACTGCAATAGCCCATGTTCAAAAGCTCCTTCAAATTTGTGTAACGTCCATATGAGAATCTGACATATCTAGGAAATAACTTTCCCACAAGAGCATCCTCACACACTACATGCCAAGATTCCAAAATTATTTTCCTCATTTTTTCAGAGAACCCAGAGTATTTGGAAACAAAAAAAAAGAGTTCCTGTCCTCTTGATTACCCAAACTATTACAAGCATGTTTCCTTTTTCCACCACTCAGAACATGTTTATTTTTTGAAACCCAATAAAGTTTATCTCTGCCTCCACGATTACTGATTCTCAGTCCCTTGCTCCAAAGAAGCCTGACAGGTTCTATAAAGTTCCTGAGGCCTGTCAATTCCTATTTAACTGTCCTTCTGCTGACCCTGCTGTGATGTCTGTCTCCTCTGACAAGCCTTCTAAGCTTTTGGCCTCTTCCTAGCTTCCATCTTCGGATAAGGACATTAATGCGCAATGGAGAAGATTGGAAAGAAGGTCTACACTGCTTCTACTTTGACCTTTAGAGTCATCAATTACCAGACCCACATGACCAGATATGCTCTTGCATTGATTACCAGGCTTCTCGGGTAATTTCTAACCTCCCTGATTCTGAAGGAAAATCTTCTACTCTATCTGTATTGGGTTTTACCTCCTAGGTACCTCACCACTATGATGCTGTTGATGCTTCTTCCAGAGCCGCTGCCTTTAGGTCTGTCATGAGGCATTACTCTTGGCTTTGTCTGCAGACTTTACCTGAAGACAATAAGGCTAAGTTGTATGCTCCTTTGGATAATAATCTCTTTGAGACAGCTGATGTGTCTAAGTGCGTTCAAGAAAAAGGTAAAGCTTTGTAAGACTATAAGCATATTTTTGTGTCCCTTATCCCTAAGTTCTGTAGGAAGTAATCCTATTAGGTCTGCCTTTTTTTCTTTTTTTTTTTTCCCCAGACAGCCTCATCAGGCCACTAAAGGCAGGAAGGTAGTTAGGCAAACCCCTCCTGCAAAGTCTTCCCAGGCTTCTGTGGCTCAGATGCTTTCTCTTTCTGACAAGCCTGCTTCTCTTTGACAGTTTGCCCCACCTAACCCTCAGCCAGGTTCCCTTGTCCCTTCAGCTCTCCCTCTGTCTTCCAAACTTGCAGCTCAGGGTTCTGACTATCATCTCAGGGTTACTTCATTGTGTGGAAGTCTCTCTCTCCTTTTTGAGGGATTTCTCTACCTCCTCTAGAGCAGCTTCCTCTTTCCTCAGCAGTTATTTGATCCCTGGTGGAGTAGGGAACTATTCAGTTGGTTCCTCCTTCCAAAGTGGGAAAGAGTTTTTTACTCTAGAATGTTCCTTGTTTCTCGAAAGTATGACACTCGGAGGCCTATTCTGGATTTCTTCTTGCTCAACGCCTTTCTCAAAGCTCCTTCTTTTCAGATGCTTTCCTCTTCACATCCAGTTTCCTCTGTTAATGCCTCAGGCTTTTTTGATGTCCTTTGATCTGAAGGATGCTTACCTTCATATTTCTATTCATCCTCTCTCTTTCAGGAAGTTTTTACATTTCTCTTTCTTCCTCTCATTTTTAATTCTCTGCTTTCTTTTTCCTTTCTACTGTCACATAGGTATTCACACAATGTCTAACTCCTGCGATTGCCTTTTGCAGGCTCCAAGGCAGTCAGATTTTTACTTATTTAGATGACCTGTTGATTCAGACTCCCTCTCCCAGTTGCCTGTTGCAGACTCTGGAGTTCACCATAACTCTCCTTCACAGTCTGGATTCACTATCAGTTTCCAGAAGTCTGTCCTGACTCCCTTTAACTCATTAACTCCGGAGCAGCTCAGAAAATGCTTTAACCGTAACAGCTAGACTAAAAATGTAATACGAAAGTTGTTCAGCAGACACTGACCTTTCCAACAGTGTAAATATTGATAGCGCGTATCCAAGTCATCATTAAATATTTGCCAGGGAATGATGATATTGTGCATATTTTTTACCTTTTTGGTAAAACAAATCAAGATATCTTGGTGAATGTACCATGTAGACCCATACAATGTGTAATTGATTAGTTTGTGTGAATGTCAGCTTTTAAATGATACCTTAACCATTACTGTGTGATGCTTCAATATGGAGATAGTCACAGAAATATGATTAATATTATATTTCTCATAATTGATAAAGCATATTATCTCATCACCTGCAACAGGCAGAGACTTAAGTATCAGTGTACAAGTTGTGTGGCTCAATGTCAGCTTCAAAATTATGCATCATTTGTGTCGTCACCATGCTCCCTTGTAAAGATATGGGCATAATAATGAGAAATATTGCAAATGTATAATTTTCATAATTCTACAAGTATAAACAAACTGTGATATAAGTACATGTGTACTGCATACAGACACAGTTCTTTTACCATGTTGTAAGTAGTAATACTGTCTTCAAAATGAGGTATTCCTTAGCACATTGACATGCTCCCTTGCAAAGCTGTGTACCAAAATATAAAAAAAAATTCATAATTTTCATAACCCAAGTCCTCAACAAACTGTGATATCTGTACGTGAACAGCATACAAACACAGTTCTTTTATCATGTTGTACATATTGGAACAGTCTTCAAAGTGAGGTATCACTTGTCACAATTACATGCTCCCTAGCAAAGTTATTTACCAAAATATGAAAAAAAATTATAATTTCCATAACCCAAGTCATAAACTGTGATAACTGTTATTTTACCAAGTTGTACATACTGAAACTGTCTTCAAAATGAGGTATCACTTGGCACAATTACATGCTCCCTATCAAAGTTATTTACCAAAATATGAAAAAAATCATAATTTTCATAATCTAATTACTAAACAAATTGTTATATCTATGCATGTGTACAGCCCACAGGTACAGTTCTTTTACCATGTTGTAAGGACTAACACTGTCTTCAGATGAGGAATTATTTAGCATGTTGACATGTTCCCTAGCAGGCATACAATTATAATTCTTTTATTGTGTTGTAAGTAGTGAAAAAAGTTTCCATGAAACTTCTGCTCCTACTTGGTCATGGTTGTTTTCCATCTTTTTTTTTCACTAGGTGCATGTTGCCAGTAAGTCATGCATTGCTGCCATCATGCCATTGTGCAGATCCCTCAAGAACCATTCAATGCCATCTTAATTTAGGTGAACTCCTTCACTTCTGAACAGGTGATCATCTTCTGCAGTGATGCTGTTGTGGCTAATTGTAGATTTGCCGACCCTGAGCATCAATCCATGCATGAAACC
Organism: Protopterus annectens; assembly: GCF_019279795.1. Taxonomy (NCBI): domain Eukaryota; kingdom Metazoa; phylum Chordata; order Ceratodontiformes; family Protopteridae; genus Protopterus; species Protopterus annectens. The sequence continues at coordinate 385,548,724 of NC_056726.1, forward strand.
ATTCTGCAACCATCTGGCTTTGTGCGCTGCCTGTTGGCTGTTTGCATGTCTCCAGTTCTGGTGAGGGACTATGTCAGACCACACAAAATGACAATGTGGCCACCAAAACTGCATGCTTTCAAAAATCTCCTTGATTGCAAACCTCAGCTGTCCAAGTGGATGAGTGATGACATAATTCCCTCCAGTGTGCAAGACGAGGATGTCAGGCTCAGGGTAGATGGAACACTTCTCCTCCAACAACCGAAAGAGTCCACCCCAATGCACACCTCTCCTTGTAATCTAGTGCACCTTCACACTAGATGTGGGGAAGCTCAGGTTGTAGTATTTGTTATTTTCGGAATCATGCCTGGCAGCCCAGTGAACATAGGAATAGCCACACACACACTCTCACCCTGCTCCTGAAGCCATCCGTGTCCCAAGGTAGAAGTACCTGCACAGGGAAGAAATGCAAGTCTGTTACTGATGATGACTGAGGGATTTATTTCATTACTACGACATGTAATAGTATATAATGTTCATTATCTTGTTTGCCTGTTTGAATCTTCACTGTATCCTCTTTGCAAATAATGACCCAAAAGAGTAATGCCTAGCAACCTGAAAACCAGCAGCTCATACACAAAATCAGATTACTAGTAGACACATATCACTGTAAACATACACAGTCTTGGTGTAGATAACATATTGCATGAGTGGGCATGTAAAGAGAAAAAACAGGGTAAGGACCGCCACTCCACTAATGAACCCAGGACAGGCATGGGATGTCAGTGACATTCGAGGGCATCAGATGTGTCTGATACCTGTGCTGGCTACCCACTCAGACTGCTGATACCACTGCTGTCTCTTGACCTCTGTCAGTGTCAGTAGTCTGCCTTATCTCTGCCTTTTCTCTTTACATGTGTCCATCCAGGAATGGACATAAGTGATCAAGAATGGAAGTAATCTAATATTTGCTGCCCTGACCTACATACATTTACTGTACCAGAGTGAAGGGAGAGTGAAAGGGCACATCAGAAAGGGAAAAGACATACTAAGACTTTTTTTTTTTTGATCTGGTGGCCTTTCGGGGAGGGACTGAAGGCATCCGAGTGCCACCCTTGACACCATGCATATCCAGGGAAGCAGCGCAGTGGGACTGAGCTGAAGAGTCTCCAAGTCCCCCACTGCCATCCAGGATGATCCGAATATTCATGATGTCCATGTGTGCCGCCCACTCATGCACACATCCTCCGATTGCCTTTCCTCCTGTCAGCAAAGTGCAACATCTTTATGGCCATGATGTTCTTCGTGTTTCACTGTTGCAGTCATTACATTTGGGTAATCCTGCTGGCAGGTTTCCCTCAGCCAGCCTGAATTCCAAAGTCTTGGGTCCTGCATCGGCTGCTGTCGCCCCTTCCCTAACGTCAGGTCGTCAGGGGTATAAAAGAAGCGGCCGACGCCATTTTCTTCAGTCTTTCTTGCAGCGCGGTGCCCGAAGCAGAATTAGTTCGCAAGTGCCGGTCGGCCGACTCCTGAGATTTTTGTGTTCGAGTTTCAGATCCGAAGTTTTCAATAAAGCTGAGTACCCCGTTGGGGAAACTTTTTTCTTGCTCCAGACCGATGTCAGAAAAAGTTAATAATTGTATTTCTTGTGGAAAGCAAATACCTCATAAGGACTTTCATTCTTACTGTATCCCTTGCCTAGGCCCAGATCACAATGTTGCTGGTTGTCGGTTTTGTGCTAGATTTAACCAACTCTCTATTAAGCATCGGTATGATTTTGCTTTAAACTATTTTGAAGGCCGATTATGTCGTCGGATAGCCATCTGACTACCGGAGTTCACAAAAAACTCAAAGAAAAGGAGAGAGACAAACAACCGAGGCCCAAAACCGACGACGAAGCTTCTTCTAAGCCAGTCGCCGGTTTCGAGTGAGGCGCTTTCGCAGCCCCTGACACCCGCTACTTTAGAGTCGCAGCCCGCTACCGACTCCCACGTGAAGTCGGCCATGCCGCTGGAACCTCAAGGTATTGGAGCCTCGAATAATATTGCTTCAGATGGGTCCAGAGCCGCTGAGCAGGCACCGGCTTCTGAGGGTGTATTCAGACCTAAACATCTTTATATTAAGCCAACCTCAGCTTCAAAGGCAAAGACTAAAGCACCTTCTAAAGCACAGAAACAAACTCTAGAGCCATGTGGACAGGCATCTATGCCCAAAAAACACATGCTCAAAATGGCCGAAGACTTAATTACTTTGATCAGGGGTTCCCATCCCCCTCCTGATAAGAGGCCTAGGCAAGAGACTGACTATGAATCTTCAGATCAGGTTTCTGTTTCTTCTGATTCCACTTCTAATCAGGAATATTCTCTTCCCCCCGATGTGGATTCTGATGCTGAAGAATCTATTCCTTCAGCTTCCCCTCCAGAGGACTATTCTTTTGGAGAAACCTTGCTTACCATGACGGAGCATTTCCACTGGGAGAGCCATGATTTTTCAGAATCTAAAAAGAGGCTCAGGGATTTCCTTTTCCTTCCTCAACACAGGCCGTTAGCCATTTCACCTGTGTTAGATATTGTAGATGATGTGTTTTCAGAGTCTAGTCTTACCCCTGACTCCTTACCGCCAGTTCCTGTTAAGCCTCACAGATGTTACAGGGTTCCTGACTCTCATAAATTCCTTTTTAAAAACCCTGCTGCAGACCCAGAAACTATTTCACAGGGTCCCAAAGGAGTTAAGGCTTCCGCTGCAAAATCCCTACCCCCTCTGACAGAGATTCTAGGGCACTGGACAGATGGGGAAAAAGGTTTACACATCTGCTACTTTGGTAAGGGCCTTAAACTGTCAGTTTCATATGCTCAAATATCAGCAACATGTCATGGCATTGCTTAAACATAAAATGTTATTAAACCGTGAATGTGCAGAAAACAAGGAAATGCAGGATTTATTGCATGCAGCTGAACAAGTTGGAAAGCATACCTAAAATGTGATTTTGATTCTTTGGAAGCCTCCTGCAGGGCCGCAGTTACAGGTTCTGTAATTAGGAGGCATGCTTGGTTAAAGGAACAAAGTCTGCCTGATCATGTCAAAGTTAAATTATTAAATGCAGCTTTACAGTATACTTTGTTTGGTGTTAAGGCAGAGGAGGTGTTAAAGAAAATGGAGGACAAAGCTAAATCTATGCAAACTGTCAGATATTTTTTACAAGTACAGCCACCTAGGTGTAGTAGACACTGCCCTACAAAGAATTGGTCATTTCCTGTGTCAGACAGACCTCAAAGGGGCAGATCCCAGGTGCATGGATCCTACAGGTCAAAGCAATGGGGTGCTTCTCCCACCAAAGTTGGAGAAGACAAATCACAGCCATACAGGAAACAGTCCCAGTGACTTCCCCCTGCCTGCACCAAGCACTTATCTCCTGGCAGCACCCTTAGGGGGAAAATTAGCACTTTTTTCTCAAAATTGGTACATTATAAACCAGGACAAGTGGGTTCTAAATATCGTGTCACAAGGGTACAAGTTCAATTTCCATACCCTGCCAAAGGCAAACGGCTGGCCAGATCAACCAAAAAATCAATGGGCAGAGGCACAAAAACAAGTCTCATCCCTCATGGACATGGGGGCCATTCAACGTGTACCAGAGCAAGAGCAGGGACAAGGCTTTTACTCAAGACTGTTCTTGGTACCCAGAAAGAACAAGACCTGGAGACCAATACTGGACCTATCTATTCTGAACACATTCCTGGATATACCAAAATTCAAGATGATGACTTTGCAGCAGCTTCTGCCCATGCTGGGCAAGAACGCTTGGCTGCTGACTCTAAACCTAAAAGAGACATACCTGCATGTCCCAATCAGACAATTATGCAGAAGATACCTCAGATTCAAGGCAGGCTCAATGCATTATCAATTCTCTGCACTGCCCTTTGGCTTATCTATTGCGCCCAGTGTCTTTACAAAGTGCATGGCACCGGTAATTGCATTCTGCAGACAGAGGAATACAAATGTATCCTTACTTGGACGACTGTCTAAATCAAGCAGAAAACAAAGACATTCTTCTACAACATCTGGCATATGTGCAAAGACTTCTAACATGCCTAGGGTACACAGTCAACGAAAAGAAATGAAAACTAGTACCCTCTCAAGAGATAATATTCCTGGGTGCAAGCTTAAATACAACTGCCCAGATGGCTTATCTCACGCCAGACAAACAAAGGCAACTGACTACCAATTTCAAGATGTTGGCAAAAAAGGCCCAGTTATCTGCAAGAAAAATTCTGCAGGCTTTGGGCTTCATGGCATCCTGCATCCTACTAATTCCATATGCAAGACTGCATATGAGGAAACTTCAATGGTACCTAAAAAGTGTTTGGACTCAACATTGCCACAGCCTGGAAACAATGATTGCTCTTATTCCCTGCCTACATCAGGAGTTGGTGGGCAAAGGCTTGTCACCAAAACAAGGGACAGCCATTCACATTACCCCCAGCCAGGCAGACACTAACAACGGATGCATCAGATTATGCCTGGGGGGGCCCACATGGCAGGAAGATGCATTCAGGGCACATGGTCCTCAACCCAAATGCATCTACATAACAATCAAAAAGCAATGCTAGCTGTTCAGAATGCCCTGACAGCCTTCAAGGACCTACTTCATCCGGGACAACTACTGATAAAGACAGACAACACCACGGTCATGTGGTATATAAACAAGCAGGGGGGCACAAATTCTTACCCCCTTTGCAGACTAGCAATGACTTTATGGGACACAGCATTAACTTACCAAGTACCAAGACACAATTCCTGCCAAGGAAAAATACTCTGGCAGACGAATTAAGCAGAAACCTCATGGATCCCCACGAGTGGCAGCTGGATCCACAAGTCTTTAGCATGATAACAAGGAAATGGGGATGCCCGGACATAGATCTATATGCCTCCCCTCACAACTACCAACTAAAAAGATTCTGCACAAGGACTTATCACAGACAAGCATGGAAAGTGGATTCCCTATCTTTCAGCTGGAAAACCCTATCAGTATATGCCTTTCCCCCACTGCCTCTCCTGCCCAAGGTACTCCTAAAGGTCAGACAGGAGAAGCCAAAAATGATACTGATCACCCCAGACTGGCCCCACCAGTACTGGTATCCAATCCTAAAGAACTTGTCTCCATGCCCAGCTTGGACCTTACCCTCATATACCTCATCTACTGTCCCAGCAAAACAATCGGATCCTGCACAGCCAACTCAGGACTTTAAACCTGGCAGCATGGCGGATAATGTAGTTATACAAAACACACCTCTCAGTAAAGCTGTGATGGATGTCATTTTGGAGGCCAGAAGGCCTAGTACTAGAAAATCTTATGCTGGAAAATGGAAGAGATTCTGTGCCTGGAATCAGGCACAAGGAACTGATACAGCTGTGCCAAATATTCCTCAGATTTTGCAATACTTAACTAAGATGCTGGACAAAGGCCTATCTTTTTCATCTATTAAAGTTCATGCCTCTGCCATTTCGGCTCATTACAATACAGAGCCACGAATCTTTTCTCATCCCTTATTAAAACAGTACCTCAGAGGGGCCAAAAATTTAAGGCCTCTAAGGAGATCACCATTGCCTGCATGGGACCTCAACTATGTCTTGGAAAAACTCACCCTGCCTGCCTTTGAGCTAGTTGCTACGGCAGATATAAAGTTTTTATCTTGGAAAACAGCTCCGCTCCTAGCAATAACTTCTGCAAGACGAGTTTCAGAGCTACAGGCACTCATGGCGGTGGAACCTTTCATCATTTTTTATCCAGACAGGGTCTCTCTGAGGACAAACCCAACACTTATGCCTAAGGTGGTGTCCAGTGTGGCTCTTAACCAAACTATTCATCTGCCAACTTTTATCCAAATCCACAGAATAAGGGAGAAAGAATTCTGCATTCTTTGGATGTACAGCTTCGATTCTACTTGGACAGAACCAAAGTTTTCAGAAAGACAGAGCAGTTACTAGTGGCATATGCTGCAGGATCACAAGGAAAGGCTATCTCAAAGCAGACCATTTCAAAGTGGATAGGCCACTGTATTCGTTTCTGCTACTTACACCATAGCAAGCCAGTGCCTAAGGGCATTAGGCCACATTCAACCAGAGCTGCAGACACTTCAGCAGCCTTTCTCAGGGGAGTACCTATCAAGGACAGTTTAGAGGCTGCTACTTGGAGTTCAGTGCACCCCTTTACAAAGCACTATCATCTGCCATTCTACTCTAAATCCAGAGCAGGCTTTGCCTCTGCAGTTCTGCAGGGACTCATAGCCGCTCCTAATGCTGTTTAGCTCCAGCCTCCTAACTATATCTTTGGGACTCTACCCAAATGTAATGACTGCAACAGCGAAACACAAAGAACATAATACAGTTGTGTACACTTACCATAAATGTAAATGTTCGAGTGTATTCACTGTTGCAGTCCAGGTTACCCACTCACCATCCCCCTTTATCCTTTGGATCCTATCTTTCCTTCTCTGATTTATACAACCTATGTGGTGTATTTGCTTATAGATGAAGGTAAAATTTATATTGGTGCATTTATTGTTTTAGATGTATATAAAATTTGACTACCCTTTTAAAGGGCACCTGACATCTGGGGCAAGAAAAACTGAAGAAAATTGCGTCGGCCGCTTCTTTTATACCCCTGACGACCTGACGTCAGGGAAAGGGCGACAGCAGCCGACGCAGGACCCAAGACTTTGGAATTCAGGCCGGGTGAGGGCAACCTGCCAGCAGGATTACCCAAATGTAATGACTGCAACAGTAAATACACTCGAACATCTACATTTATGGTAAGTGTATACAACTGTACTTTACTCACCAAAGCATTCAACACACAGGTTGATCTTGCAAGTTGGGCATCCCCATGATAGTTCAGCATGTTTACCCTTGCTGGAACAGTTTTTGCATTTTGATTTGCACCATTTCACAGGAAAGTGTTAGTCATGCTCAAATCGGCTGACGGGCTCTGACACAGTAATCTCTGTACATCTTTTCTCTTCCACTGACCTCTATCCATGACATGCCTATTAGCATAATTCTTGATAATTACAGGGGACAGGTCCTAGTAATGCTCACTAAGGCCAAAAACGCAGCTTTAACTGGCCCTGTCAATATCCCATAATGACTCCTAAATAGCTGGAAACATGATCTGTAAGGACCACCTGAGTCATTTTTCAGGTATGCACTCAAAATAGCATTTGTACCACGAGAATGGAGGACTGCAGAGGTTATCCCACTTCACAAGGGTGGACTATCGAATGACCCTGGAAAATACAGACCAATAAGTCTGACTAGTCTAATATGCAAGCTATAGAACAAATTATCATGGAAATAATCACCAAAGACAGAGGTAGCCTTCAGACACTGGATGCAACCCAGTTTGGCTTTGTCAGGGGAAGATCATGCCTACTAAACCTGGTGGACTTCCTTGAAAAAGGTCATCAAGCCAATGGATGACAGGAAAATGATGCATACTACCTACCAGGACCTGACTAAGACATTTAATACAATACCGCTCTCGAGTACATTGGACAAAATAACTTAATTGGGCATAAACCCCTAATAAACCTTGCTGGGGCTCCAGCTGGCACATGGAAAGGACCCAGGAAGTAAGGATTGATGATACCTCCACCAAGAAACTGGTCTCCAGCGGGGTACCTCATGGCTCCCTGCTGGGAAGTTTTATTTGTAGGTGCTTACTAGGGTAAAGAAGACAAGGGCCTTTTTAAGACTAGCCATGCATCCCAAATCTCGGACAACCATCCACTTCTCAGAGGCCTTTGGCTGGCCAAGATTGCACAGGACAGAAAATTGAGAACTATCATAGATTCCCCCATGACACAAGCATCTTACAAGAGTGTATAACACAGACAAATAACTGGTGCTTAAGTCATGGACTAAATCTCAATGCCAAGAAAAGCACATTGTAGTGCCTTTTGGGAAAACCTTCCCCCAGATTACTTAATCCATTGATAAAACACCTCTATGAGTTGACTCAGTAGTTAGGCATGTGGGAACATATGCAAAGAGTAATCTGGTCTTTGAACAACTTGCCAAGGTAAGAAAATCATTCTGTATTGCCCAACCCATAAGAGCATCGCATCCTGGTGCAAGAAAATATTACCACTTTGTACTCAGTGATAGGTCTGATAAGGTCCAAATAATGCCCCCTTCAGTATGTACCAGACCAAACATATGCAACAGTTGGAACACCCACAAAGGTTGCGTATCAGGAGAAATTGGGGTATAAGCACATTGTCCTACACAGATCTACACCCATATCTGTATACTCAGTCTCCTAAAGGTTACCATTAGATCCAATGATTTAAAATTTGCTTGTGCCATAAATATGACATGTTGAAGAGACAGGTGCCACTGAGGATTTCTATGCTCTGGAACAGGCTGTCCATCCATGTGAAGTACAGTAAATCTGTAACCCTATTTAAGCATAACCTTGACCAATGGATGGAAAATCAGAAATTCAGCCCTGGTCTGGCCCCCATGTCTCTTGACTGACAGAGGCATAGAGTAATGCCCAAAACTACTATACCGCCCCACATAACCTCTAGAAGCTTCCTAAGAAACATAACTATGAAGTAAGAGGCACAAAGTACCACCATTTCCAAGCAGAAACTACAACAACTTAGGATAAAGACACCTAAACGGTTCCCAAAGTACTACGGGCAACAGGCCTTATAAAGAATTTTAAAATGTTTTTAAATATACTGCTAATACATTTTAACTCCATACGAACTGCAGGAAGAGGAATTCTGGGTACACTGCAGGCGCTGGGAAGATTACTCCTGGCAAAAATGAAAGACTGCATCAATACTAATTTTTGAACTGTAATCATAATCTCACTCCATTCCTGCTATAATATTAGAAACCCCAATAATTTGGAGAATTTAATGGGGTGGCAGCAGAAACATCCTGATGTCAATGCACTACGAGCCTACACAGTTGAGGTAACTAACCAGTCACCACCAGTATGATGGTTCATCTGTCTCACACTCACCTTTCCTCATTGGTGTGTGTGTGGGGGGGGGGGTGTAAATGGGCAGATTGTGGCTTGCAGCCAAGGAATGAAAAGCACTGATAGGGCTTTCCCTTGGGATGGACAGTGCCTGACTCTTGCCCCTGAGAGAGGAACAAATGGGCTGATTTTGCACAGGAAGATGAGCAACTAGGAAAGATGCTGAAGAGGGAGGGGGGACTAGCTTGTGAGATTCTTGTTTTTTTTTTTTTTTTTCAGATCAATCATCATGGATAATCACCTGCTCCTTCTGGACCTTCTAACATTTGACTAGAACAAAGCAGTCAAAATGGCTGCTATGCTCTTCTACACATCCTAGTTAACCACCCCTTTCAGCAACAGTGCAGTCTTGTCTAGTGGCCCCCCCTTCACCTATCCAAACAGTCTTGTTCAGTGGTCCCCCCTTCACCTACCCATACAGTCTTGTTCAGTGCCCCCCCCCCCTTTAACTTTTTGGTTCTTCTGACTGGAATGGCATTCCCGAACTGAGCATAAGTTTGTTTTAAATATCTTAGCTCTCTGCAGTTAACTCGTGGACATAGATGTGGGTTGTGCTATGGCTTTCTGAAGAGTGTATAAAGAAATGCCAAGGGTCTTGACACTGTATTGAACAGATATTTCTGAGTAGTTAACTGCTTTTACTGAGTAAATTTGATGCCTCATGTACAACCCTACATGCAGACGTGATGCACACATACAAAACATGCCTGGAAATTTTATTGTGAATGTACTTTTCAAGATGAGACATGAAACTGAGGCCCCATCTGCTTGAGCTGGCAATAGCTTAGGTGGATGTAAAAGATCCCACAGCACCTATCGAAAAGAGGAGGGAAAGTTCCCAGCTTTACCTTGGGCCTGTCCTGAAAAGCAGCTTCTAACACTGTGTGACTAACCTGGTCAATAATGGATAGAATGAAATAAAAAAAATAAATAAATTCAACTTGATCTGTGCCCAAAGTGCTGACAAATCTTCTCCAGGTAGTATGTGAATAATGAAAGGAGTTTGTTCTGCTGTAATTCTCCAATGGATATTCAGTAGCAGTTCTTTGGACAGTCTTCCATCCCTGGTTTACCTTTTTGACCCAAGTACATTACTATACCATGAACCATGATTTGGTCGGCAAGGAAAAAGAAAAAAACAAGAAGACACACAGGTAGAAGTGATTGCAGACTATAACAGATGGTAGCCACTTCACCTGTTACAATACCTAAACCGCAGTAACCTTGTTAACCTTATGGCACTTGCTGCTTCCAATCTAACAACTCCATCTGCTCTTCAAACAATTATCTGTGCGCAGATGACACAGCAGTCCTTCCTGCTACCCTCCTCAACAAATATTATTCATTCACGATTAGCAATAAGGCCATGTCATACAGAGCTACAGCTACACAATACAATGCGTTACTTAGCTGGTTGTGAAGTCGCATTTCAGGGCACAAGACAAACTGTAAGAAAGGGTCTTGTCACATCTGACTCAAGACATTTCAATTTACAATGACAATATGCAAACGTTCACTGCTTGTGTAAAGCAACAGCAAGTCCTACAACTGCACATAAAAAACTGCAGCGAACATGCACAAATCACAAACCACCCTAAATAAGATGTGGGTGCACAGTAAAGGATCGAAGAATAAACAGTGGTGGTATGTAATTTTAATAAAAGTAATGTGTCTACCTTTAAACAATAGCAATGCTCTTCATTAACACCCTTAAGTTTCATAGTACTACTACATAACCATTTTGGACACCAGATACTTCAGAACACTGTAAGCACTCGCTTTCGTTCCGAACCACGGAACTTTGAACAGAAGTGCTTAACCCTAAAATCAAAGGAAGTTTTTCTCATTCATTGGTTCTCATATAATCAGACCCAGATCTATGCACCATGAAACTCCTAGGCAGCAGCGAAGATGAAGAGACAAGTGAACTAAATGCAGAGTGCCGCAACTAACAAACCCAACCGCTACTGCTATCCACCAAGCATAACTCTTAAGAATTGCTAAAAGGATACCAAGTATCATCTATTTTACTCTCCTGCACTGTGCTTTGGGAAGATAAGGCTCTAGTCTGATGCGTCCCACAAAGGCTGGCTGGCTGTTTGAATATTACAAACTCTGGTATTTAGTTTCAAAAAAGAAACACTATCGGAGTTTTTTAAATCTGCTGATTTATTATGTTGTTAAATCTGCTGATTTATTATGGTTTTTAGGGAAAAAAAGCACAGTAAATCAGCAGAAAGAAGTCAGGAACAGAAAAAGAATGCATTCCTCATTGACTGATGTTGCGGGTTACTGCAAAGCCACCAGGCAGATGAAATGTTGAATTGTGTGTGAGAGTAACGCTTGGCATGTATGTTTGCAAGTGAAATAAAGGCACTTGGAGAAATACTGCTACAAAAACACAGCTCCCACCTATAGTCCATTCTCTGTATGGATGTCTGGTCTCAACGGCCGTATGAGTTTCTGCGACCATGACTGTGGTTGTACTGGTGTATCTCATGAACCGATCGGCACAAAAAATAGAGGATCCAGTAGCAATTCATTAATTCTGCAAAAGTCAGTAAAAAGAAAGGGAATAACTACTGTTGGACCCTCTATTTATATTTGACAGTACAAAGGAAACCGGCATGGAGGTGGAGCTGTTATGCAAGTGATGCTTGGATTTCAAGAATTCCATTGGCTGCCACCACTTGCTTTAGGAAATGCAGACTGCATTGGCTTGCTGTAAAGAATCATGCCAAGCCGATTTTCTATGAAAAGTCTAATATGACCATCACTTAACTCCACGCTAAAACCAAAGTTGAGACGGTAGCTGACAAAATTCAATTACTTTTTCAACATAATTTTCAACACTGGAGCTAAAATAGGACTGAAAAGTTACTTGCGCTTGTAGAAGGCAGTCAGGTGAAACAACATGTAATTCCTAACATCTCATAGCTTGCTTCGAGTTAAGCACAGAGGTGCCATGTGATGGCAGTCGGAGTTAATGAGTTAAGGATCATGTGTATCCGGGCTCTTGAATTTAGACAGTCCAGTGTTGGCCTCTCATCCTCCTCCAAAGGCTTTGTCCTTGACAGTTTTCTTTGTCTCTTCTTCCTCTGCCTGCCATTCCATCCAGAAAGTTTCTTTGAGCCATAGGATTCATGGCCTCATCTATTCCAGTGCTCCCTCTTGCCAGACTGCATATGCGGAAGCTTCAATGGTACCTCAAGTCAGTTTGGCTTCAGCATTGCCACCCTCTGGATTTCACAGTGTCTCTTTTTCCTTGTCCCAAATGGCAGTTTGAATGATAGATTCAGTATCTTACCATCAACCCAGGCCTGCCCTTTCAACCTCTGGTTTCTTTTCAAGAACTGTTCAATGCCTCAGACATGGAGTGGGCGATTTCCTGTGGTCACCTAAAAGTCCAAGGTCCCCCCCCTCCATCAGAAGTCAGACCATATTAACCTCAGAGATGAGAGCTCTGATTCTGGCCTTCAGACTTTTCACCCCATGTTCTGTCCATATAACACCACAGTGATGTGTCAACAAGCAGGAGGGCACAAAGTCTTACCTTCTTTGCAGGCTGGCTCTTCAGACCTGGGATCTATCAGTTATCCGCTAACTCTTCAGGCAGTGTATAGTCCAGAGCATAATATAGTAGCAGACTCTTTGAGCAGGTCCAAAACACAGGATCACAAATAGATGCTGCACAGAGATGCGTTTCTGAACATATGTAGTCCATCGGTAGGGTATTCCTCAGATCTTTTTGCCTCCTGTCTAAACAAGCAGCTCTCTCTCTCTTCTGTTCCAGAGTGCCATGCCATCTGGTGTGGAGAACAGATGCTCTTTCTTTTCTTGGAACAGGATGTCTGTCTCTGCCTTTCCTCCCGTTCCAACACTTGAGTCCTGCAGCACATTTAGCTGGAGTCCTCAAAAATTCTTGCTAGCAATTTTCCTTTTGGCCACAGCAGCACTGGTTCCCCCTCTTAAAGCATCTGGCCAGTGGCAATCACCACAAGTTGCCTTACTGGTTGGACCTTTCACACAGGACAAAGGGGGTCACTCATCCATCCTCACTTGTCCACTCTTCAGCTGACACGGAGTGATAGGGTTTTGATCCCCATTAGGCACCTTTTATTCTGAGGATGTGCTTGGGGTTTTACAGGAGGCTCATAACCAGATGTCTTTTTCCGTGGGATCCCTCTGGTTCTCTCCTATATGTGGGAGTTACTCAAGTCTGGCTTGGCCTATTTTTCTGTAAAGGCCATTTGTCAGTTATATTTGCCTGTCTGCCCTTGAAGCCTCCTTTGGTGTCTCATTTTGAGGTCAAACAGTTTCTTAAAGACGTCCTGCATCTCTTAGGCCCCCAGGAAGCATATTCTTCCACCTTGGGACCTTAATTTGGTTTTGGAAATATTTATCTAGGCTGCTTTTGAGCCTGCAGTTTCAGCTTCTCTGCAATATTGTGCTTGGAAGACATTACTTGCTTTTACAGAAGTGAAAATAGACTGTGAATCCCACTCCAAGGGTGACTGCTAGGAGAGTTTCTGAGCTTCAGGCCCTTATAGCCATTCCTCTTTTTTTTTTCACATGAACAAGGTGTTCCTTCATACTCATCCTCCTTTTTGTACCAAAAGTTGTTGAGTTGTCCTTGAATCAGACAGTACAACTGTGTTCCTTTTTTTTCCTCCCCTCAGTCTTCTAGTGAGAAGGGTCCTGCATACCTTGGATTTGTACAGACAGCATAGCACAGGTATTATTTGGATAGAATTAAGGCCATTCATAAGTCTTATCAACTTTTTTTTCTTTTCATCACAGGATGTTGGCATTGACTGTTTCTAGGTAAACTATCTCTTGGATATCTAAAGCAAATTTCTTTTGTTCTTGTCATGGCAAGTGTCTGCTTCTGTTAGATCTCATTCCACTAGGGTTGTTGCCTCTTGCCTCTTCTGGTGTTTTCTTCAAGGGTTTGGACACTAATTTGAAGCTGAAAACAAGGATGGCAATGGACAAGAAGCACCCAAAATAAATACTAAAACTATTATTTATTTATCGAGACACAATAATGTAACCGCTTTCGTACAGGGTAATACCTGTACTTCCTTCAACAAAAGCGACATCACAAAAAAAAATGTACTTAAATACATCCTCCCAAGAAATAACCCCACCTATTTTGAAGCACATGGTTAATTAATGGGTTAATTAGTTATAAACCTTAGTAGTGAATAACAAAAAAAAATTGTTTTACAAATGCTTATACAAGTATAAATATATAAAATACACCTATCTCTAACAACATATAAATATAAATAAGCAACAATATACTATTATATAAAGATCATAAAAAGACCTATGTACAATGTTAAAATGTAAATGTTTATATAGTGTACTGTATCATTAATATTTGATTAGGCTCCTAAGTTTTTATATACATGCTATAGAGCATATATCATTGATGCCTGGATACTTAAAGCATCACACCTAAATTGCCACAGGAGCTCACATCTTTCCAACCATAAGGGAATAGGGCCACCTCTTATGGAACCAGTTACTTGATCTATAGCCCTAAAATCAAAAATCTGGTCTAGATAGTTTACTATTCAACTTTTTTAAATTTTTTATGGCATATATATGCTCATACACCCTATCCCCAAGTCTCCTGTCTATATCTTTCCTATATAGAAGACTGGGCATATTTTACACTTTGCCAAATAAATAATACTCCTTGAATTACAATTAAATCTTCCATTGCAGGAAAGTCTTGCATCCCTGACAGTGAAAAATAGGCCTGTATTAACAACTTTGCAGTAGGGGCATGACTCACATTTGAACATACCCTTTATTCTAGTATTGCTAATCTTTTTGGCTTCCAATATTGATTTCAAATTCTGTCCCCTTCTAAATATGACCGTGGGTTTACTTGTTAAGTTATTCCTCACATTCTCATTGGCTATTATCGAATCCCAGTTTTACATAAAATGCGTTTAATCAGGTAAGCCTCATTACAGAAAGGGGTAATAAAAGTGGAAGCAAAATCAGTACTTGGGTTTGGGTTTGGTCTACTCAAATGTTTGAGTTATGTCTACAACATCCACCCCTCTTACCCGAGAATCATTTAAGATTGCCTTAAAATCACCAGCAGACCTTTTAGAGGTTACTTCTGTTAATATATCCTCTGATAATGAATGTGGGTATCCACGTTTAATGAACATGTCTTTCAAAAATTGGCATTCTACCAGAAAATCCTCATAATTAGAGATCATTCTGGCAGCTCGGACAAGTTGTCCGTTGACATTGGATTTTTTCTGATGGTCAGGATGGGAGCTAGAGTAATGTAGGAAAGAATTGGAATATGTTTCCTTCCTATAAATAGTAGCCACATAACACTGTCTTATACTATCCTTGCTCAAGCATATATATCCAAATAGGAAGTCCTTTCCTTTTGGAAATCACTTGTAAACCTTAAAAAATCTGTAGTATTATTCATGTAGTTAATAAGTTCACTAAAGACAGTCTCGTTACCTTTAAAAATAAAAATATCATCTAGGTAACGAGTGTAAAAATAAATATGTTCCAAACAAGGGTTGTTTGTCAATATGAATTCTTTTTCCCAAAAGACCATCACAAGATTGGAGAAACTAGCCCCACACGGTGATCCCATGGCAACACCCTTGGTTTGCACATAATAAGAGTCATCAGATAGAAAAAAGTTGTTGGTACCTTTCCAAGTCCAGAAATTCCTGAACTAGATACAATTCCTCATTATCAGTGCCTTTCCCCACCAATAACTGGCTGAACCAATCTATACTTAGGTCATGTGGAATCACAGTGTATAAATCTTTCACATCCGCAGTAGCAAAATTATAATCCTCCATGAACATCAATCTTTTCACATTAGCCAAAAAGGACCAAGAATCTTTACATACTTGAAATTCATTCAAATTAGATAGAGATTCACATCAACGATACAGTACATTATATAAATATTTACATTTTGCCATTATACATAGGTCTTTTTATGATCTTTATATAATAGTATATTATTGCTTATTTATATTTTTATGTTCTTAGAGATGGTTTTATATGTGTATTTCATATGTGTATTTTATATATTTATATTTATTTATACTTGTATAAGTATTTCTAAAACAATGATGTGAAGTTGTTCAATCTCACCTTCATTCTTACTGATGGGGTTCGGAGCAGAGTCGGACAATTTGCAAAGTTCGAGGTCTCTAGCAGCTCGGGGCCGAAACCCTATCCCACAATGCACCTCTACTTTCCCCAGATCTAGTTTGCCATTGCAACTGATCGTGCGTTTTCTCTACATCTCAGGCCATTGGAGAGAAGTTCTTTTTGTGGAAAAACTTTCAAAATAATTCTATATTTACTAGTTATTTAGAGTATACATAAGCTTGTGGTTAGGATAGTTTATCTGTTTTACAGATTATCTTCCCTTTTTGGTCATAAAACCATCTTTCTCGTTTGTTGGGCGTTGGCCCTTTTTGTTTCTGTGCTCAGCCGTCAGGCTTATTTGCCCTATCCTTTAGCCGAGTTAGGCTTTTTGCAATTTTCTGCATTGTTTTTGTTAGCCGGTTAGGCTCTTAGCCGTTTTTAGGCTGTTTCAGTTATTTGTCTTTAGCCTTTTAGGCTTATTCTGTGATTGCTGCCACAGTAAGCTGCCTTTTTTGTAGTTGTAGTTGGTTAGACTTTCTTTTGCTAACCGTATATTGTTTTTCTTTACTGACGTTGTACTGTATCATTGTTATGTCTGAGAAGGCCAAATCAGGGTTTAAGAGATGCCCTAAATGCAACCAGAAGATGTCTATAACTGATGGCCACTCCATATGTGTTTATTGCTTGGGAGAGGTCCATTTCCAGAAAGTCTGCTCCATTTGCCATGGTTTCAGCGCTAAAGTTTTGGCTGAAAGGAAACGTAAATTAGTGGAGCGTGGATTGATTAAGTCTGCATTTCAATCAGACTTGGATTCTGCTCTGGGAAAACAAAAACCTTCTTCACTAGCTTCTTCAACAAGTTCGGGCCCGAAGAGCTCTTTGGTTCTGAAAGCATCCAAAAAAGCTCCTGTCTCAGCTCCATTGACATCGGAACCGACTGTACAGGTAGTTGGTAGGAGCCGGTCCCCAGTCTTGGAACCGGCATCTCCTACCTTGAGATCCCCGATTCTGGGTTCACTGACTCCATCGGTAGTTTCCTCTTGGGCTTCCAGACTGTCTGATCTGGACGTGGCTCGAGTGGTATGGAGACTTTTACAGGATCCAGCGCTAGCTAAAATTCTGTCTGCTTCGCCTGAAGCAGCTTCAGAACTGACAAAGTCCTCTCCTGTTGTTTCTGCTCCTCCTATGACTCGAATCGAGACATCGGAGCCGGAGGAGGCTGTTCAGTCATTTGCGGAACCGTCGGTACCGACACTCATGTTGGACCTGTTGGTACCGACATCCCTGATGTCCTCTACTCCAGAGTCAGAATCTGGGAGCCGACACTCTCCTATCGGTTCCGGGGGGGGGGGGTTGAGCCAATAAGTCAGTTCCGACTCTCCCCCTTGGGGCTTTGGCACGGATGAGTTCGGCTCCTACCTCTGGCAAGGAGCTGGCAGTCCTGGTGCGGGAGGTGTCTTCAGTGTCTTTGGGCCCGGGTGCTTCCTCGCATCGGAGGCCGTGGTGCCTTTGATGCCATGAGGAGGGTTTTGTCCCCCCGGACTGCCACAAGCTCTGATATGGTCACCTCCTTCCAGAAAGCGCCTGAATCTTTTCCGTTACCACAGATCCACCGTAAGTGTAGGGACCCAGAGCCTCAGGACACCCCTTTGGGGGAACCCTGCTCTTCCGAGACCTCCCCAGAAGTTCCCACTGAGGAGGTCCCTCGGAAGTGGTTATGTAAGAGGAGACATTTAGATTACCCCGGAATCCATCATGTCGGACACTAATTTGGAGGAATCGGAAGGGTCCTCAAAGTCCCCCTCTGAGGATCTCTCTTTTGGGGATATCCTTGAGATCCTTAAGCAGAGGGGTGACTGGCAGCCCCTGAACCCTACCGAGGACGAATCGGTGCTCCTGAAGGCTTCCGGGTCTTGACCCTCCACCTCTTGGGTGTCTCCACCCTTCGATGAGTTGATGGATCTTTTGTCTCGAAGGGCGTGGGAGTCACCGGATTCTATGGAGCCTGTCCCTAGGAGGCCCAACAAATACATTTCTGCTCCTCAAGATACGTCCTTCTTATCCAAACCCATACCTGTTGATGCCATGGTTGTGGCGGCAGCCACAAAGAAAGAGATGTCCGAGACCTCTATGACTGTTCATCCTCCTAATAGAGAATCTTCTATCATGGACTGATACGGTAAGCGCATGTTCAGTTCTGTGACCTTTGCCCTTCAGTCATTGAAGTATCTAACCCACTTCACAAGGCTTCAGAGAGATCTCCTGAGAGAGCTTGGAAATACTCTCAAGGGTGCAGTTGCCGATTCAGTGGTGGACAAAGTGACGTCTCAGCTTGCTACCCTCAATTCCATCGTAAATTCTTCCATGCACCTCGTGTCTTACGCAGCTGATGGAATGAGTAGGGCAGCGGGTACAGCAATTGCTCTGTGAAGACATTCCTGGATGCGCTAATGTTCTTTTGCAGAACCTTTTAAGTCGTCATTTGTGAATGCCCCCTTTGATGGTTCTTCTATGGACCAAAAGTTAAAGAGACCCTCACCAGATTTGAGCAAGACGGTAATGCCGTAGGAGTCTGTTTTTCTACCCCTACTCTACCTTATCCTAAAGGTCAATGGGGAGGGAAAATGTGGTTCCGTAAGACCCAAGGAGCCTTTCCGAAATCGCAAGGTGAAGCCTCCTCCAGGGGCAGTGGAGGAGGCAATGGTGGAAGATGACGCCCACGCAGCAGAAGGGGTCCACAGAACCAGGGTGACAGGGATCAGTTCCTTGGGGAAACCCTATCAGCCCTCCTGAAAGGAGGCTTGACTGTCCTGCTCTGGAGGCAGTCAGGGGACGTTTGTCTTTGTACCTAGACGCCTGGCTAAAAATCTCAGAAGACCGATGGGTACAAAACGTTATATCCAGAGGATATTTCATCCCCTTTCTTTCACAACCCAGGCCAACAAAAGGAATCCCAGACGCTCCACCCAGTCTACGGGATGTGGCATCCATAGAGGTCCAAAAACTATTGCAAAAAAAAGTCATTCCGCCAGTCCCAGCAGATCAGCAAGGATATGGAACTTACTGAAGATTCTTTTTGCTGCCAAAGAAGACAGGGGACTGGAGACCTATTTTGGAACTCAGCAGACTCAACAAATGTGTTAAAGACGAAGTTCCAGATGGTCATGCTTCAGTCCATACTCCCATTCTTAGGGAGGGACAATTGGATGTGCTCTATAGATATCCAGGATGCGTACTACCATATCAAAATGGCCAGGCCATCCAGGGATCATCTGCGCTTCAGGCTGGGAGCCAGTCACTTCCAATTTTGGGCCCTGCCCTTTGGTCTCACTACAGCCCCCAGAGTATTCACCAAATGCATGGCAGTGGTCTTCACTCACTTGAGACATTTAGGAATCTGGGTGTTTCCATATTTGGATGACTGGCTCCTCACCGCTCCCATCAGGCATCAACTTATTCGGGCAAGGGACACTGCCTTAGATCTAGGTTTCCAACTGGGCATTACAATAAATTCAGAAAAGTCTGCTTTATTGCCATCGCAGCGTACAATGTTTATAGGAGCAGACTTCGACACGGTCAGCATGTCCCTAAAGCTTCCTCCAGAAAGAGTGCTTACCCTCATCATCCTCTTCTTCTTCCAGTTGTTCCTGTTAGGGGTCGCCACAGCGGATCACCTGTTTCCATTTCTTCCTGTCCTCTGCATCTTGCTCTGTCACACCAGCCACCTGCATGTCCTCTCTCACCACTTCCGTAAACCTTATCTTAGGCCTTCCTCTTTTCCTGTTACCTGGTAGCTTCATCCTTGGCATCTTTTTCCCAATATACTCGGCATCCCTCCTTAGCACATGTCCAAACCAACGTAATCTTGCCTCTCTAGCTTTGTCTCCAAACATTCCAACCTGAGCTGACCCTCTAATATACTTATTCCTAATCCTGTCCACCCTCGTCACATCCAGTGCAAATCTTAACATCTTTAACTCTGCCACATCCAGCTCAGACTCCTGCCTTTTTGTCAATGCCACTGTCTCCAACCCATATAACATAGCTGGTCTCACTACCCTCTTGTAGACCTTCCCTTTCACTCTTACAGGTACTCGTCTGTCACAAATCACTCCTGACACTCTCTTCTCCACCCACACCATCCTGCCTGTACTCTCTTCTTCTTCCACACTCACCATTACTCAGAACTATTGACCCCAAGTATTTAAACTCCTCCACCTTCGCCACCTCTACTCCTTGCATCCTCACCATTCCTCTATCCTCCCTCTCATTCACACACATATATTCTGTCTTAGTCCTGCTGACCTTCATTCCTCTTCTCTCTAGAGCATATCTCCATCTCTCCAGGGTCTCCTCCACCTGTTCCCTACTCTCACTACAGATCAGTGTCATCTGCAAACATCATAGTCCACGGGGGCTCCTGTCTGATCTCGTCTGTCAACCTGTCCATCACCATTATGGCAACAAATTGTGGATCTCCTGTTAAGACACAAAGCACTAGCATCGCAGATTCTCAAGTTGCTTGGCACTATGGCAGCAGCGATTATTGCAATACCCCTAGCGAGATCTCACATGCGCATTCTCCAATGGCTGCTCTTCACACAGTGGACATTTCAGGACTTACCAATGAATCACCCATTTCTGATAACGAACTCTTGCAAGGATGATCTTCAGTGGTGGCTAACGTCCGAGACTGTGACTATAGGACATCCATTTGTCCTCCCGGCTCCATTTGCAACAGTGACCACAGACGCCTCCCTGATCGGGTGGGGGGACATTATTAGGGATGGACAGCCCAAGGTACATGGCAGGTTCACGAGGCTCATTTGCACATAAACGTCCTAGAGATGACAGCAGTTCTCTTAACGTTGCAGTTTTTTCAAGACTCTCTTCCTTATCATCTTATGTTTCTAACTCTATATAATATAGAATTTCAATGTTATTTGCATAGACACCAATGTAAATAGTTATATAATGGTTTGAAGTTAGTAATGTTTTAGAATTGTAAATATGTTATTTATCTTTATTTCATGTAATGTTTAAGACATCTTATTTGAAATAATAAAAAAAATATTTAGTGAAAAAAAAGACTCTCTTCCTCTAGGCACGATTGCGATCCAGTCAGACAACATGTCTGTAATCTGCTACATAAACAAACAAGGCAGAACCAAATCTTACCCTCTATGTCGAGAGGCTGTAAGATTATGGAAATGGGCAGAGTCCACCCAGCGCTTTCTGATAGCAATGCACATCCCGGGGAAATCCAACATGATAGCGGACAGACTTGGCAGAGCTATTCTGTTGCCACATGAGTAGTCTCTCAAGAATGAAGTAGCGGAAATGGTTTTCTGCAGATGGGGCCAGCCTTGCTGCGACCTTTTTGCTACCCCCACAAACACCAAGTGCAGCAACTACTTTGCCCTGATCCCTCAACAGGGACAACCCCCAAGGGATGCACTTGTCCATGATTGGCCTCCGGGACTCCTTTATGCCTTCCCTCCATTTCCCCTTATTCCCCAAGTTTTACAGAAAGCCAGTTTTCTGGGCAGGACACTTACCTTCATAGCCCCATATTGGCCTCCTCAAATTTGGTTCCCCTTTCTGAAGCCTCATCTACTGGAGGAGCCTTGGATCCTGGACCCAGTGCCGGATCTGTTGACCCACTCGTCAGGAGCTCTTCACCCTTCTCTCCAGTCCATCAAACTGACAGCTTGGCTGCTTCAATTCCCAGAATATCCAGGTTTCAAAATTTGTCAGAAGAGGCTCAACATATTCTCTTGCCTTCACACAAATTTTCAGCCAGGAAACTTTATTTCTGTAAGTGGAAAAGGTTTTCCATCTGGGCTCAACAAAATAACATTGACCCTTTTCTGGCTTCCATTTCAGATATTTTGGAATTTCTGACAAAACTGCTCAATGAAGGAGCTGCAGCAGCAACCATTCGAGTGCAACTGGCTGCTATTTCTAATTTTTACATAGGTGAATCTGAAAATGGTATTCTGTCTAACAAGTTGGCTGAGGCTTTTTTGATCAGATCTCCTACTGCTCCATGGAATTTGAACCTAGTACTGTCCAAGATTATTTTCCTGCCCTTTGAACCTGCTTCTTTTTGTGAGCTGAAATATCTTTCTTGGAATAACCATTTTCTTGGTGGCCATTACATCAGCACGCAGAATTTTGGAGTTACAAGCCCTTTCTATTAAGCAACTGTACTTGATATTTCACAAAGATAGGGTTTCCCTCAGAACGAATCAGTCATTCTTACGAAAAATTTGTTCAGAATTCACACTTAATCAAACAATTGAATTACCTGTTTTCTTTCCCAATCACTCAGATCAGTTGGAATATATGCTTCACAAACTTGACGTCCATAGACAGCTTCATTTCTATTTGGACAGGACAAAAGAACACAGAAGGGCTGATCAACTGTTGTCTCCTTCTCGGATTCTAGGAAAGGTGCACCGGTATCCAAATCTACCTTGTCTAAATGATTTTCTGATTGTATATCCTTTGTTTACCATGAAGCAGGCATTGCATTACATGACAAAGTCGAAGCTCATTCTACCAGAGCAGTTTCTACTTCTGTAGTCTTTTTGACCAGGCTACCTATTGATTCTATTTGTGCAGCTGCCACCTAGTCAAAGGTAGACAAGGCCTCTAGGGACAGAGCTTCATTTGGGTCTGCTGTCCTTATTCAGGTACTCCCGTGAGCCACCCAAGATTGTGGTGCTGGGGATGCTACCCGTCAGTAAGAATGAAGGCGAGATTGAACAACTTCACATAAAGAAGTTATGTACTTACCATAACATTCCATGTGAGTTGTTCTTCTCGCCTTCATTATTACGATCCCACCACCTACCCCCATCCATTGTCTGGAAGTTCGGGAGGTTCTATCTTGGTTTGGTTCTCCTGAGGAGTTTCCTCTCACAAGTGGTCTGTATGATTTCCCTGAAATCTGGGGTAAGGTTTATGCTATTTGGCTGCAAACAAGATCTGGGGAAAGTAGAGGTGCATTGTGGGTAGGGTTTCGGCCTCGAGCTTTGCAAATTGGCCAACTCGGAGCCGAGGATCAGCTCCGAACCCCATTATTAATAATTAAGGCGAGAAGAACAACTCACATGGAACGTTATGGTAAGTACATAACCTTTTTTTTTTTTTTTTTGTTATTCAGTATTAAGGTTTATAACTAATTAACCCATTAAATAATTGTGTGATTCAAGATAGTTGGGGTTATTTCTTGGAGGATGTATTACAGTAAAAAAAAATTTGTGATGTCACTTTTGTCTGAGGAAGTTCAGGTATTACCCTGTACGAAAGCGCTTACATTGTTGCGTCTCTGTAAAAATAATAGTTTTTGTATTTATTTTGGGGTTTTTTCGTCCATTGCCATCCTTGTTTTCTTCTGCAGTTTGATTCCTTTTTTTAACTAATTTGAAGCTGCTTTTGTGCTGCCAATAAGGTTAACAATACTGCAGCAGTGATATAGAAAGACATAGTGCAGTTGTGTAAAGTCTTACCATAACAGTAGATGTCCTCCTCTTCACTGTTGCAATATTTAGTCCCTCCCTCCAGCTCCCCTTTTTTTTCATTTTGGGATTTTATTTTGTTGCTCTCCTAGCCAGTGGTTTCCCATTTTGCTTCTACATTTTCTCCTTCATGATGTGCATAGCCCCTTTGGTCTTGTGGAGACTCTTGTCTACTGTAGCATTTCATTTTGGGTAACTGCATTCATATGTCACCTTTATGCCCTACATCCTGTGTGAGAAGCATATGTGTGATGTACGGTGCATACAAGATCTAAAGGCTTTGGTATAGTAGCCAGAAGTTGGGTTATGCTTGGCAGGAGATCTCCAAGGTTAAGAATACTGCAATAGTGAAGAAAAGGATTTTACACAACTGTACTTTTCATAAGGAAAGGATGGTCTACACACTATTTTAGTTGGGGAAGATGTTTGTGTTAAAAAATGGTCTGTGAATCCCACTCTTGGACCTTGGCCTCAAGGGTTACTTCTCCAGCCAAGAGTGCAGAAAAACCTTAAATATAGAACTCCCATGTCCCCAATTCCTGCAGCTTCTTGAGCCTCTGGTAACTGGTGGGTCCTGAATCCCTCCCACAGAATATTCTCTTGGAATGGATCTTTCTGAGTTAAGGATCACTTCAAGTTCTGCAGTGCCTGCAGTTAAATACAGATCAGCCTTTAATGTGCATGATCCACCTGGTAATTGAAGAGGGTACCTTTCCCAGAGAGGGATGGTGAGTCTTCAGAGAGAGGGTTAGAATTGGACTACTGCTCCCAAATATTCTTTCCCCTAACACAATGGTATAGACATGACACCATGTTTCCTACTTCACTCAGATGAAGTCTTCTGTGCAGACCCTCTTTACAGAATGAAAGTCCATTTCTGATGGAAACCAGAGAGGTATCAGATTCATGTAAAGGGTATTTTGATATGGTGGATTTGTTTGTTCCTAAACACATAGCAGTCCCGCCAGAACTGAAAGCTTTAGAGGATGTCTCTTTGACTACTTTTAACGAACTGGTCACGCAACTTCCTGCACCTAAAAGCATTTTAGATTTTGCAGGTCCCAGGATTCCCTTAAGTTCTTTAATAATCCTGTAGCAGATAAACATCATAGACATGAACCAATTTGAGAAGAATGTGTGTACAGCTGTCACTGTGGTTTTCAGAATCACTTAACTTTTAGACACAAAGTACACTTTTCAAATTGCTGTCCTTGATTATATAAAGGAGAACATTGGGAAGGTGTCTGATGCAGATCTGAAGATGAAATGATTGGACTTTACCCTGGCCATGGGTCATGTTGCTAAGCACTCCATCAAATGAGGCTGTAATGCTTTAGATATGGATTCCAAGGTGGTAGCTATGGGGTTTGTGTTTAGGAGACCTGTCTGGCTGAAGCTACAACTCCAGCCAGAAGATGTCAAAGTTAACACATCTCTTGATAAAAAGTTGCTGTTTGGGAACCCTAATGAAGCATATAGATGTTCTTGTTTCACTGATGCAGTCATCACTTTTGGATTATCACTGCCAAGGTAGCCCTTGGCTGGCCCGAATACCAGAGACTTAGTATTTCTGCGTCGGTTGTTGTCGCTTGAAAACTGATCTCAAGTAGTCAGTAGTATAAAGTAAGGCAGGCAACTCCATTACATCAATCTTTCTTGCCATGGAGCCCGAAGCAGAAGCAGTTCGCACGAGTGCCGGTTGGCTGCTACCTGAGTTTCATGTATTGAACTGAAGCTGAAGTCTTCTAAAGCTAAGTACCCCGTTGGGGATCCTTTTTTCTTGCACTAACTGATGTCAGAAAAAGTTAATAATTGTCTCGCCAGTGGAAAACAAATACCACTCCGAGACTTCCACTCTTACTGCATCACTTGTTTAGGCCCAGACCACGACGTCTCTCGTTGCTGCTTCTCTGATTTGTTCAATGCCAGAACTATCCGTCTTCGGGCCCTTATTGTAGTCAGATTTTTTCGCTTATAGTCCTCGAACTCCGATATGGCTTCAGTAAGCCATCTGACAGCAGATCTTCCGAAAAAACATAAAGATAAAGACAGAGACAGACCGCACAGGTCCAAAACTATCGACGGCGCTTCCGTTAAGCTGGTTGTCAGTTCTCTGGTACTCAGTGAGGAGTTTCGCAGCCCCTGATGCCCACTTCTGTTGATTCACAACCCGCTACCGAGATCCTTTCAGAGTCCGGTATGCCGCAAAACTCTTTGACTAAGGATCCTGCGGTCGTCTCAACCTTGGATGGGTCCGGAGCTGCTGAGCAGGCACCAGCTTCCGAGGAAGTCCTTTGCACTACCGAATCTTGACACAAACCGACGTCTTCTTTCGTGAATACCATTCTTTCTAAGACTACAGAGTTTCTTAGGCCCAGGGTACGAAGCACACCCAAGAAACTGATGACCCACTCTCAGGCACCTGCTACCTTGCCTCATTCTCAAATGCTTAAAATGGCAGAAGACCTTATCATGCTAATCAGGGAAGCCAAGCTACCCCCCTCCAAAAGGAAAATATATCTGTCCCCTGTAGTTTTGTCTGAACAAGAATCAGATGAATCTGATGCATCTGAATATGAAGACATGCAACCCCTCTCCACTTAAAGGATTCCATTCCTTCAGCCTCTACCCCAGAGGATTTTTCCTTTGGGGAAACCTTGCATACCTTAAGGGAGCATTTCCAATGGGAGAGTCAGGACTACCCTCCGTCTAAAAAAGAAACTTTTGGAATTCCTAGATCTTCCACAACACCGACCCTTAGCCATCCCCCAGTCCTGGATGTTGTGGAGGATGATTTCCTTGTATCCAGCTTGACTCCTGACGCCCTTCCTCCTCCCAGAAAACCAGACAGATACTACAGAGACCCTGACTCTCACAAATATGTTTTTAGAAGTCCTACAGCTGACCCCAAGGTCATTTCTCAAGGGCCAAAAGGGATTAAAGCAACCTCGGCTAAGAATCCCACACCCTCAGATAGGAATTCCCAAGCATTGGACAGATGGGGTAAAAAGGTATATACCTCCACTACTCTTGCTCTCAGAGCTCTAAATTGTCAATCCCATATGCTGAAATATCAGCAACATACCCTGGAACTCCTAAAACAAAAAATATATTCCTTTCCTACTTGGGCAGAATCTAAAGATTTTCAAGAGTTAATGCATTCTGCAAGTCAAGTAACTAAACACACCTTGCACTGTGGTTTTGACGCCCTACAAGCTTCTTGCAGGGCAGCAGTCACTGGATCTGTAATTAGAAGACATGCATGGCTTAAAGAACAGCCCCTGCCAGACCATGTCAGTTCTAAATTTTTGGATGCCCCTTGCACAAAGATACCTTATTTGGCACCATGGCAGAAGAGGTCTTAAAAAAGATGGAAGAAAAAGCAAAATTTATGCAAGCTGTTAAGGATTTCTTGCAGGTCCAGCCCCCTAGGTTCAACAGGCATTGCCCTTCTAAACACTGGTCCTTTCCAGCTCCCAGTAAACAGGCCCAGCAGAAGACCCAGCGAACCAAACCCCCCAGACAGCAGACCCAGGGAATGCAGAGATCTAAGCAGTGGACTATCTCCACTTCAAAACCAGGGAGATGTTCTTCGTGTTTCACTGTTGCAGTCATCACATTTGGGTTATCTGCTTGCAGGTAGCCTTCAGTCGGCCTGAATACCAGAGTCTTCGGATTTCTGCGTCTGATGCTGTTGCTTCTTCCATGAAGTCAGGTCATCAGGGGTATAAAACATGCAGCCGACGCCATTACATCAGTCTTTCTTGCCGTGCGGTGCCCGAAGCAGAAGCAGTTCGCAAGTGCCAGTCAGCCGTCTCCTGAAATTTTCGTTTTCGAGTTTCAGACCCGAAGTCTTCAAAAAAGGTAAGTACCCCATTGGGGATCCTTTTTTTCTTGCTCTAACCGATGTCAAAAAAAAAACAATTGTCTTGCCTGTGGAAAGCAAATACCTCATAGAAATTTTCATTCTTACTGCGTCACCTGTTTAGGCCCAGACCACAACGTCCCTCGCTTTCGGTTTTGTGCCTTGTTCAACATCCAGACTATTCGTTGGGCTATTTTTGTAGTCAAATACTTTAGTTCTCGGTCTCTGTACTCCAAAATGGCTTCGTTAAGCCTTCCAACTAACGATCGTCCAAAAAAAAAACGTAAGGATAAAGACAGAGACAGACCGCATAGGTCCAAAACTGCCAACGACGCTTCCGTTACGCTAGTTGCCAGTCCACCGGTACTCAGTGAGGTGCTTTCGCAGCCCCTGATACCCGCTACTACAGATTCGCAGGCCTCTACTGAGACCCATTCGGAGTCCGGTATGCCACGAGATGCTTCTTCGACTATGGAACCTGCAGATGTCTCTACCTTGGATGGGTCCTGAGCCGCTGTGCGGGTACCGGCATCTGAGGGTGTATTCAGGCCTACAGACTTTCATATTAAACCGACAGCATAGTTTCCAGCTAGAAGTACCGAATTCCTCAGGCCTAAAACTCGTACTACGCCTAGAAAACAGACAACCAAACCACAGACTCAGGCCCATATGCCTCAAAAACAAATGCTTAGAATGGCTGAAGACCTTATTACCTTAATTAGAGGAAGCCAGCCTTTCCCCTCTAAGAGACCTAGAACCGATTTTCTTTCTGATTCTTCTGATCAGGAATCTGATGTCTCTGCTCCTAATGATTACCAGGATTTGCCCTTATCTACTTATGAGGATTCTGATGCAGAGGATGCCATTCCCTCTGCTTCCCCTCGAGAAGATTTTTCTTTTGGTTCTGATCAGGAATCTGATGTCTCTGCTCCTAATGATTACCAGGATTTACCCTTATCTACTTATGAAGATTCTGATGCAGAGGATGCCATTCCCTCTGCTTCCTCTCGAGAAGATTTTTCTTTTGGTGAAACCTTGCATTCCCTTAAGGAGCATTTCCGCTGTGAAAGCCAGGACCATTCTGAGTCCAAAAAGAGACTTAGGGAATTCTTACTCCTGCCTCAACACAGGCCTCTAGCTATCCCTCCTGTTCTGGCTATTGTAGATGATGTTTTCTTGGAATCTAGCCTTACCCCAGACACTTTACCTCCAGCTCCCAGAAAACCTGACCGGTACTACAGTATACCTGACTCTCACAAGTTCCTCTTCACGAATCCTACTGAGGATCCAGAGACCCTTTCCCAAGGACCAAAAGGCGTTAAGGCTACTGCTGCTAAAAATCCTACCCCTTCTGATAGAGATTCTAGAGCCTTAGACAGATGGGATAAGAAGGTATACACTGCTGCTACTTTGGCCATTAGGGCTTTAAATTGTCAGTTTCATATGTTAAAGTATCAGCAGCATATTATCAGACTACTTAAACAGAAAATTATGTTGATTCCTGACTGTGCTGAACACAGACTTGCAAGATTTTATGCATTCTGCAGAACAAGTTGGTATACATACTTTGCAATGTGGTTTTGACGCTTTATAAGTATCTTGCAGGGCTACTGTCACTGGGTCAGTATTTTAGAAGGCATGCTTGGCTTAAGGAACTAAACTTGCCAGATCATGTTAAAGCTAAATTACTGGATGCACCCTTAAACCAAGACCGCCTTTTTGGCAACAAAGCAGAAGTCCTCAAAAGGATGGAGGAAAAAGCTATGCAAACTGTTAAAGAGTTCCTACAAGTACAGCCTCCCAGATTCAGTAGGCATTGGCCTTCAAAGAACTGGTCCTTTCCAGTCCCTTCCAGGCCTTCTCAGTCCAAACCCAGGAACAGCAGACCACCAAGCCTTCAGTCTCAGGATATGCACAGATCTAAGCAGTGGGGGGCTCCCACTTCCAAAGCAGGGAGTAGCAAGCCACCCCCTACAGAAAAATGGCATATTGACGAACTTAACCCTTCCAAGCCCTGCTCATCTACTTGCTCCCTTAGGAGGAAAGCTCGCACTGCATGCAAAAAACTGGGAACTCATTACCCAGGACAAATGGGTTTTGAACATAGTTTCCAGAGGATACAGATTCCACTTCCACACACTACCAATCCCAACTGGTCGGCCAGACCTCCCCCCCAAATCAGTGGGCGGAGGCCCAACAGCAGGTTCTCTCTCTTCTCAATATCAGGCCTATTCAACCTGTCCCAGCAGAACAAAGGGGACAAGGTTTTTATTCGATACTTTTTCTGGTACCCAGAAAAGAAAACTCCTGGCGTCCTATCCTGGACCTCTCTATTCTCAACACCTTTCTGGTGGTTCCAAAATTCAAAATGCTAATTCTTCAACAGCTTCTTCCTATGCTAGTCAAGGATACCTGGCTGGCAACCCTAGACTTAAAAGAAGTTTACCTGCATATCCCAATAAGTGAATCCTGCAGACAATACCTACGTTTCAGGGCGGGCTCCATGCACTTTCAGTTCTCTGCACTTCCCTTTGGCTTATCTACTGCACCCAGACTGTTCACAACATGTCTAGCTCCAGCCATTGCATTTTGCAGGCAGAGAAATAATCAAATTTACCCATACTTGGATGATTGAGTCAGGCAGAAAGCCAGGACTTGCTATTACAACACCTGGCATTTGTAAAGAAAGTTCTAACCTCACTGGGGTACACAATCAATGAAAAGAAATCTCACCTAGTACCCTGCCAACAGATTGTATTCCTGGGGGCAAGCTTGAACACAGCTCCCCAGATGGCATTCCTCAATCAAGAGAAACAAGTTTATTTGACAGCCTACTTCAAACTGTTGGCCACAAAACCCCAGCTATCTGCAAGGAAAATACTGCAAGCTCTGCGGCTCATGGCCTCTTGCATTCTGCTAATTCCATATGCAAGACTGCATATGAGGAAATTCCAATGGTATCTAAAAAGTCTATGGTGTCAACATTCTCAGGACCTGGAAACAATGATTCCTATCATTCCTTGTCTAAGGACAGAGTTCCTTTGGTGGGCAGAGGCCTGCTACCACAACAAGGGACTCCCTTTCACTCTACCCCCTGCCGCCCAAACCCTAACAACAGACGCATCAGACTATGCATGGGGGGGGGGGGCTCACATGGTAGGGCAGTGTCTTTAGGGCAATTGGAACTCGAGACAGATGCACCTGCATATCAATCAAAAAGAAATGTTAGCTGTACAGAATGCTCTGACAGAGTTCAAAGACCTTATTCTTCCATGACAACTATTGCTAAAGACAGACAACACCACAGTTATGTGGCACATAAACAGGCATGGGGAAACCCACTCCTACCCTCTCTGCAGACTAGCCATAGCTCTGTGGAACACAGCCTTGAGCTACCAAGTACATCTACAAGCTCAGTTCCTGCCAGGCATAATAAATTCACTGGCAGACTACTTAAGCAGACATCTCATGGACCCACACGAATGAAAACTAGAACCCAAAATATTCAACCTCTTGAGGAACAAATGGGGGACTCCAAAGGTAGACCTGTTTGCCTTCCCTCAGAGCTACCAATTGAACAAATTCTGCACCAGAACTTCTCACAGTCAAGCTTGGAAAGTGGATGCCATGTCCTTTACCTGGGAAAGCCTCTCGGTTTATGCCTTTCCCCCACTGCCTCTCCTCTCGAA
This sequence comes from Protopterus annectens, assembly GCF_019279795.1. Classification (NCBI taxonomy): domain Eukaryota; kingdom Metazoa; phylum Chordata; order Ceratodontiformes; family Protopteridae; genus Protopterus; species Protopterus annectens. The sequence goes on from NC_056726.1 coordinate 385,579,996, forward strand.
GGTTCTACTAAAGATCAAACAGGACAAGCCAAGGACAATACTGATTGCATCAGACTGGCCATGCCAGCACTGGTACCCTCTCTTGCGCATTATGACACTGCTACACCCATGGCCCCTGCCTCAGACCCCTTCCCTGCTGTCCAAGCAGGCGGGCCAGATTCTGCACCCTCAATTTCAAACCCTGAACCTTGCAGCCTGGCTAATTCCATGAGCCCTCCTCTAGCATCCCTCAATAAGCAGGTGCAGGATGTCATTCTGGAGACAAGGAGGCCTAGTACCAGAAAATCCTATACTGAAAAGTAGAAAAGATACTGTTCCTTGAGCCAGGCATAGGGGATGGGCACAACAGTGCCCAGCTTACCTCATATTCTAGAGTACTTAACAGAAATGCTCCACAAGGGCCTATCCTTCTCATCAATTAAGATTCATGCCTCTGCCATTTCAGCACATTATAATACTGAGCCACCCCTCTTCGCTCACCCCTTGCTAAAGCAATTCTTTAGGGGCCAAAATTTTAAGACCCCCCCCCCCCAGGAGAGCTCCCACTCCAGCCTGGGACCTTAACTTTGTATTGGAAAAGCTAACTCTTCCCCCCTTTGAGCCAGCTGCAGAGTTGAAATTCCTTTCTTGGAAAACAGCCTTACTTTCTAGCCATCACTTCAGCAAGAAGAGTGTCTGAATTACAGGCCCTCATGGCAGTGGAACCCTTCATTGTTAAGTTGTCTCTCTCGCCTTCATTCTTACTGGTTGGGTTCGGAGCCGATCCTCGGCTCTGACTCGGCCATCTACTAAAGCTCGAGAGCTATTTACTGGCTCGAGACCTCCCCATATCCCACAATGCTTGGCGCTAGATACCCAGATCTCGTTTGCCGCTTCAGCTACGAGGTTGCGCTTTTACTAGCTCAGGTCGTATTAATCTTTTTTGTATTATTAGCTTAAATTTTACCTGTGTATTTCTCTTTTATATAGTCTTTCCCTTTTAGTATAATTAGTGTGTGTATCCCCTAGTTTTTCCCACTCGGGAAACTCGTTTTTTGTTAGAGAGTTTCTACCCCTCCCCCCCTTGTTTCTTCTATTTAGTGGCTAACCCCACCCTTTTTGTACCTGATAGGAGTAGTGTTTAGTCTTTCGTAGCTACAGTTATTTAGCCTTGTAATATTTGTTTATATTTACTAGCGGATATTCTTGTTGTTATTGTTGTTAGTTTAACTAGTGCACATGTGTGTGTGTTTCTGTGTGCCTTCTTTAAGCACTAGTTTAATATCCTCCCTTTGGTATCCCCTTGCCAGTATGTCCAAGGATACTAAAGTTTCAGGCTTTAAGAAGTGTGACTCGTGCTGTCAGAAGATGTATCTGACAGACGGTCACACTTCTTCAAGCTTATTTTGAGAGGCTTACTTAAGCCAGAGGGGTCCCCGGCGAAGCTTCAGTCAGGGAAATCCTTAAAGCCCGCCAAGCTGTTTGTTCCCAGTTCGGAGCCGTCGCCAGGCGGAGCATCTGCTTCCTCTTCGGTTCCGACTGGAACTGACATCTCTGGACCTCAATCGGCTCTGACTTTAGTGTCGGAACCGTCTTTGGGCCGAAAACATTCTAGGTCCCCTTTCCTAGATTCGGTTCGTTCGGCTCCGAGGTCACCATTGCTTCAGTCTGAATGAAGCCATAGGTCCCACTCCTCTCGGTCCTCCAGGCTATCCGATCATGACTTGGAGAGGGTGGTCAGTAGACTACTTAAATCGCAGGCCCTGGCCAAAATGTTAACCAGCCCTTCTCAACAGATTGTGGCTGTCCCTGTGTCTAACAGGTTGTGGCTGTCCCTGTGTCTTCAGCAGTTCCTCCTCCAACTCCCCCTTTGTGTTCGGAGCCGGAGCTGGTTGGGGCTCGAATCTTGGAAGCGGTGGAGCCGATACCACACCTTTCGGCTCCGATCTCTTCATTGGTTTCATCCTTGGAGGGATTTGGGTGCCGGGACTCCCTCGTCGGCTCCGAGGGGGCGAGTGGCATCGGACCCTTGTCCGACCCCGTTCTCCCTCTCAAGGCCTCGGCGCAGGTGAGCTCGGCTCCTACATCGGCCCTGGAGCCATCCCGTCGGTGCCGGGAGGGATTCACGTCTCTTCGGAGCGGGGACCCTCTGCTCTGCCTGATAGGGGGGGACCCTCTGCTCTGCCTGATAAGGGCGCCTTCAAGGTCATGAGAAGCGTGCTGACTCCTGAGTCGGCCCCTCGATCAGCCCCTTCGGCCCCCCCCCCCATGGTGTCTGCATTGGTCTCTGCCCACTCTCCTGACCCCAAGCGTGGAGAACAAACGCTCCAGGTCCCCCATTGGGCATATCTTCCTCTTCAGAGGCCTCCCCTGATCCTTCAGAGGAGCCCCCTCGAAAGAGAAAATGTAAGAGGAAACATGTCAACTCCCCCGAGTCAGTCACGCCTGATACCGACTTGGAGGATTCGGAAGGGTCCCCAAGATCCCCCTCTGAGGATGTCTCTTTTTCAGACATCCTAGAGATCCTTAAGCAGAGGGGGAACTGGACTGCCCTTAACCCTTCTGAGGACGAGTCGTTATACCTGGACGCATTTGGTTCTCGCCCTTCCACCTCCTGGGTGTTTCCACCCTTCGACCTGCTGATGGAAGTAGTGGCTCGAAGGGTGTGGTCAGCCCCCATACACAGTGGAACCAACACCCCGCAGGCCCACTAAGTTCATTACAGCCCCACCCAACAAACAATTTTTGACAAAAGGTGTCCCCGTTGATGCCATGGTGGTTGCAGCAGCCACGAAAAAGGAGTTGGCTGACCCTTTGGTACCTGTCCATCCCCCTAATAAAGAGTCTAGGACAATGGACAGGTACGGGAAGCGGATGTTTTTCTCAGCGTCTTTTTCCATGCGGTCGCTGAATTATCTGTGCCACTTCACCCGTCTTCAAAGGGATCTTCTCAAGGAACTGGGTGATACCCTTCAGGATCCATCAGCTGGCTCAAGATAAGATTAACTCCCAGCTGGCGACTCTTAACTCAATTGTCAACTCCTCCATGTGGCTCATTTCTTATGCAGCTGATGGGGCGAGTAGGGCCGCAGGTACAGGCGTGGCTTTGAGAAGACATGCCTGGATGCGGTTATGTAACTTTGCTGACCCCTTTAAGGCGTCCTTCACCAATACCCCCTTCTATGGTTCGGCTCTGTGTGGACCACAGGTGAAGGATACCCTTACCAGGTGTGAGCAGGAAGGCAAGACTCTCTCTGCCGTGGGAGTCCATTTTTCTACTCCCTCTAGACCATACCCTAAAGGTCATAAGAGTGGGAAAATGTGGTTTCGGAAACCCCAGGGAGTCGTGCCTGACACACGTGGTGAGTTTCCCTCCAGGGGCAGGGGAGGGAACAATAATAGACGGCGCCCGCGGGGCAGAGGGGGTCTGCAAAATCGGGGTAGCAGAGAATCTTTCTCTGACCAACCCTTTCAGCACTCCTGAGGGGCTGCCCAACTGTCCACTTTCGGAGGCAGTCTGGGGAATATTGTCACTGTACCCAGAAGCCTGGCAACTCCTCACACAAGACAAATGGGTACGGTCTATCATATCCGAGGGTTACAAAAATCCCCTTTGTCCACACCCCTGTACACACAACCAAGTCCATTCCAGATGTTCCACCCGGTCTAAGGGAACAAGCAATGCCAGAAATTTCAAAACTGCTAGAAAAAATGGCCATCCAGCCAGTCCCAGCAGACCAGCAAGGATCCAGAATTTACTCCAAGTTCTTTTTGGTGCCAAAAAAGATGGGACTGGAGACCCATTTTGGATCTCAGCAGGTTAAACAAGTCTGTTCAAAGAACAAAGTTCCGGATGGTCATGCTTCAGTCCATTCTACCCTTTTTGGGTCAGGACAATTGGATGTGCTCCATAGACCTTCAGGATGCGTACTACCATATCAAAATGGACAGGCGCTCCAGAAGCTTTCTCCGCTTTCGTCTGGGAGCCAGTCACTATCAATTCAGAGCCCTGCCCTTTGGTCTCACCACAGTCCCCAGGGTGTTCACCAAATGCATGGCAGTGGTTACGGCTCACATGAGACGGCGAGGATGTCAGGTGTTTCCATGTCTAGATGACTGGCTCCTTACTGCTTCCACCAGGCATCAGTTACTGCGAGCCAGGGATTATACCATCCAAACTTGCTCTGAGCTAGGTATCTCAATAAATTTCGAAAAGTCTGCATTGTCTCCTTGTCAGTCTGTAACCTTTATAGGCGCAAGATTAAATACAAAAGATCTGTCTGCAAGACTTCCTCTAGACAGTGTGTCAGACATTCGCCAACATGTGCAGTTCTTACTACAGTGCAAGAGGATTCAGGCCAGATTTGTACTAAAAACTTTGGGTCTCATGGCAGCAGCAATCATACTAGTTCCCCTGGCTCGTTTTCACATGCAGATTCTTCAGTGGATGCTTTTTACCCAATGGTCTTTTCAACAACTTCCGATGTCTCACAAGATAATAATCACTCAATCATGCAAAGACCACCTGGCTTGGTGGATGGTCTCCCCTCTGGTACTCCAGGGCAGACCATTTGTTCTTCCTCCTCCTGTTGCCACGGTGACCACGGATGCCTCCCTGATCGGGTGGGGGGGGGGCATTTTCAGGGCAGGACTGTCCAGGGCACTTGGCAAACTCTAGAGTACCACCTGCACATAAACGTCTTGGAGATGAGAGCGGTGCTTTTAGCGTTGCAAGCTCTTCAGGACTCTTTACCCACCGGGACTATTGCAATTCAGACAGACAATATGTCTGTAGTGTGGTACATCAACAAGCAGGGCGGAACCAAGTCTTATCCCTTATGTCGAGAAGCACTCAGACTCTGGCAGTGGGCAATCTCCTCTCAACGGTTTCTGATGGCAACGCATATCCCCAGGAAGTCCAACGTCATAGCGGACAGGCTAAGCAGAGCTATTCTCATGCCTCACGAGTGGTCTCTCAGTCAGTAGCGGACAAAATCTTCCACAGTGGGGTCAACGTTGCTGCGACCTTTTCACAACTCCTCTCAACAGCAAGTGCGACGATTTCTTCACTCTCTTCCCCCTTCCCGGACACTCCCCCAGAGACACTCTAGTTCACGATTGGCCCCGGGGTCTTCTGTATGCATTCCCACCTTTTCCCCTAATTCCCAAACTAATTCAGAAGGCTACCGTATTGGGATCCAGGATGATCCTCATTGCCCCTTACTGGCCTCGACAAATTTGGTTCCCATTCCTTCATTGTTACCTGCTGGAGCAGTCTTGGAATCTGGACCCAGTGCCAGACCTTTTGGTCCATCAGTCGGGCGGGCTGCACCAATCCCTTCAGTCTCCCAACCTCACAGCTTGGTTGCTCCACTTCCAACCTTAGCCAGGCTTCCACATATTTCTCAGCCGGTGCATGAAATCATCCTTTCTTCGCACAAATCTACCACCAGGAAGACTTATGCTAGTAAGTGGAAACGTTTCTCTTTCTGGGCAGAGGCTAGGAATATAGACCCCTTTACAGCCCCTGTCCATCACGTTCTAGATTTTTTAGCAGAACTTTTTCAAGCTGGTTCCTCGTCTGCCACCATTAGGGTCCAATTAGCTGCTATCGAAAATTTCCACGCCGACCTGTCAGAAACCAGCATCATGTCCCACAAACTTTGCAAGGCCTTTCTTAAAGGAACTATTTTGCTTAGGCCCCCGGTCAGAGATCCCCCGCCTCTGTGGGACTTAAACTTGATATTAGCTTCCTTGATTCTCCCCCCTTTTGAGCCTGCGGCTTCCTGTTCTTTAAAATTGCTCTCCTGGAAGACTCTCTTTGTAGTAGCTATCACCTCAGCTAGGAGAGTTTCGGAACTTCAAGCCCTCTGTATTCGTCTTCCTTACCTTATGTTTCATAAGGATAGAGTTTCACTCAGGACTAATCCTTCATTTCTGCCCAAGATACCTTCCGAAACAAACCTGAATCAGGCTATTGATCTACCTGTCTTTTTTCCTAACTATTCGAACAAAGCTGAACAAAAGTTACACCAATTGGACGTTCATAGGCAATTACGTTTTTATTTGGATAGGACTAAGCAAACAAGAAAATCAGACCAACACTTCCTGTCCTATGCTGAGGGCAAACAGGGCCTGCCAGTTTCTAAAGTAACCTTATCCAGGTGGTTGTCCTCTATTATTACTTTGATTTATCAGCTGAGACATAAAGAACTCCCTACTAAACCTAAAGGTCATTCCACCAGAGCATTAGCTACTTTGGTAGCTTTTCAAGCAAGACTACCAAGGGAATCTATTTGTGCTGCAGCCACATGGCCCATTCCTCATACTTTCATTTCACATTACAAGTTGGATATGGCCTCTAGGAGTAGAGCTGATTTTGGTTCCACTGTGCTCAAGAGTCTGTTCCGATGAGCCACCCAGGACAAAGGTGCTAGGGACGCTGTCCCAACCAGCAAGAATGAAGGCAAGAGAGACAACTTAACATTAAGATGTTGTGTACCTACCATAACGTTCCATGTTAGTTGTCTTCTTCTCGCCTTCTTTCTTGCGTCCCACCCTCCATCCCCCTAGCCTGGACAGACCGAGAAGAGTCCCTTTTTGAGGCCTTCTTCCTCTGGCTGCGTCTTATCTTGGTTATGTCCTCCTCTGTTTTAGTGCTGTAGGTAAACCTTGTAGTTTGGACAGGTGTCCTTGAATTTTTCTATGGTGTTAGCTCTGCCAAACGAGATCTGGGTATCTAGCGCCAAGCCTTGTGGGATATGGGGAGGCCTCGAGCCAGTAAGTAGCTCTCGAGCTTTAGTAGATGGCCGGGTCGGAGCCGAGGATCGGCTCCGAACCCAACCAGCAAGAAAGAAGGCGAGAAGAAGACAACTAACATGGAACGTTATGGTAGGTACATAGCTTCTTCTTATCTTCCATGTGGACAGGGTTTCCCTCGGGACTAGTCCTTCCTTTATGCCCAAGGTGGTGTCTAGTGTGGCCCTAAACCAGTCCATTTATTTGCCTACTTTTTTCCTTAATCCACAAAACAAAGGGGACAGGGTGCTGCACTCTCTGGACGTGCACAGACAGCTTAGATTTTATTTGGACAGGACTAAGCCTCTCAGAAAATCTGAGCAGCTGCTAGTTGGCTTTGCTGCAGGGGCAGAGTGGAAGGCCATTTCAAAGCAAACCATTTCCAAATGGATAGCCTATTGCATTAATTTCTGCTACAATCACCATGGAAAACCTACTCCACAGGGGATAAGATCACATTCCACCAGGGCTGCATCTGCCTCTATGGCATTTCTCAGAGGAGTCCCTACCAGGGGCATCCTGGAAGCTGCTACCTGGAGCTCTGTACATACCTTCACCAAGCATTGCCACCTGCCTATCTTTTTCTAAATCCAGAGCTGGATTTGCCACAGCAGTCTTGCAGGGTTTAATAGCTGTCCCTAATGCTCTTTAACTACCTCCTCTCTTCCTTAGCTTTGGGAATCAACCCAAATGTGATGGCTGCAACAGTGAAACACGAAGAACATAGTACAGTTGTGTACACTTACCATAAATGTTCGAGTATATTCACTGTTGCAGTTCTGGTTACCCTCCCTCCAGACCCCTGACTTCTCTTGGCTCTACCTTTCCTTCTGGTTTGGTATACATTTGTTCATGTGTATTTGCTTTTTGATGGGGGTGTACCATACCATATAATTGCTTCCTATTGTGGGGGCACCTGACATCTGGGGCAAGAAAAACTGACGTAATGGCATTGGCTGTATGTTTTATACTCCTGATGACCTGACGTCATGGAAGAAGCGACAGCATCCAACACAGAAATCCGAAGACTCTGGTATTCAGGCCGGCTGAGGGCTACCTGCAGGCAGATGACCCAAATGTGATGACTGCAACAGTGAATACACTTGAACATCTACATTTATGGTAAGTGTACACCACTGTACTATCTAAGCCACCCCCTTATGGTAAGAACTCAGACTCACCACCTCCACCCCCCTCCTTCTGCCCACCTTCACTTACCCCTAGGAGGAAATCTCTCCTTTCACTCAATCACCTGGACCACCATTACCAAGGACCAATGGGTTCTGAAAATCGTGTCTCAGGGATACAGATTTTCCTTCCCCACCCTTCCAACTCCCAAAGGGTTCCCGGATCTACCACCAAATCAGTGGGCAGAGGCTCAAAAGCAAATCTTTTCCCTGCTCTCTATGAGGGCAATAGCGCACGTTCCTGCAGAACAGATAGGCCAAGGTTTTTACTCCAGACTATTTCTGGTGCCCAGAAAAGAGGGCGCTTGGCGTCCTATCCTCAATCTATCTGTTCTAAACACCTTCCTGGTGATCCCAAAATTCAAAATGCTCACCCTCCAGCTGCTGCTACCCATGCTCTCCAGGGACGCTTGGCTAGCCACCCTAGATCTAAAAGAGGCCTACCTCCACATTACTATCAGGGAATCATGCAGGAAATATCTTCGCTTCAGAGCAGTATCTCAACACTTTCAGTTCTCTGCCTTTCCTTTGGCTTATCTACTGTTCCCCAGAGTTTTCACAAAATGTCTGGCTCCGGCCATTGCCTTCTGCAGACAAAGAAATATTCAGATTTACCCTTACTTAGATGACTGCCTTATTTAGGCAGACAGCCAGGAAAAGCTGCTCAAGCACCTGCCCTTTGTAAAGACCCTTCTAACCTCCCTAGGGTACACAATCAACAAAAAGAAATCCAAACAGGTGCCCACCCAAAGGATAATCTTCCTGGGAGCAAGTCTGGACACAGCATCCCAGATGACATTCCTTACTCCAGAGAAACATTTTTTCTGACAAGCTACTTCTCTTAACTAGCCACCAGGCCCCAACTAACTGCAAGGAAGATCCTACAAGCTCTGGGGTTCATGGCATCTTGCGTACTACTCATTCCATATGCCAGACTGCATATGAGGAAACTTCAGCGGTACCTAAAGAGCCTTTGGTGCCAACACACTCAAGACCTGGAAACTCTTCTACCTCTAATTCCTTGCCTCAGAAAAGATTTTTTTTGATGGGTAACCGCATGCTCCCACAACAAGGAAATGTTTTCTTCCCACCCACCCCCACCCCCCGCTGCCCAGACCCTCACCACAGACGCATCAGACTATGCCTTGGGGTGCACACCTGGACGGAAGGTGCTTACAGGGCCAATGGAGCCCACAGCAAATTCCTCTGCACATCAGTCAAAAAGAGATGATGGCTGTGCAGCACGCTTTGATGGCTTTCAAGCCCCTTCTCTCTCCAGGGGCTCTCTTGATCAAAACAGACACCACTGTGATGTGGTACATCAACAAGTAGGGAGGAACTCACTCCTACAATCTATGCAGGCTGGCCATGACCCTTTGGCACACAGCATCTTCCATGCAGCTACACCTATTAGCACAATTCCTACCAGGTTCTCTCAGCTCTCTGGCAGACCAATTAAGCAGAAATCTTCTGGAACAACATGAGTGGCAACTCAACAGAAGTACCTTCACCCTAATAACTCAGAATCCCGAAAGGTAGACCTCTTTGCCTCCCACACCAACCATCAGCTCAGCAAATTCTGCACCAGGGAGCTTCACTGCATGGCTTGGAAAGTGGATGCCCTGTCCTTTCCCTGGGTCAATCTATCGATCTTTGCCTTTCCTGCCCTCCCTCTCATCCCCAAGGTGCTGCTCAAAATAAGGGAGGAAAAACCAAGGACCATTCTTATAGCTCCAGACTGGCCCCGGTAGCACTGGTACCCCTTGGTATGCAGCCTGTCTTCGCTACCCCCATGGCATCTTCCTCTGATTCCAAACCTCCTGACCCAGAGGAAAGGGGAATTCATGCATCCACAATTGTAGACCCTCAATTTGGCAGCTTGACCTATTCCCTAACCCTGAACCAATGTGCCAACCTCAGTAAACAGGTTCTGGATGTTATCCGTGAGGCCAGATGTCCTAGCATCAGAAAGTCTTATGCTGACAAATGGAAAATGTTCTGCACCTGGATCCAGGGTAAGGGAGCCAACATGCGCAGCCCTCCCTCCCTCTCATCCTGGATTACCTAGCTGATCTACTACACAGTGGCCTCTTTCTCCTCTATTAAAATTCATGCTTCTGCTATTTCTGCTCATTTTTCCACTGAGCAGCCCCTTTCCTCACACCCTTTGATCAAACAGTTCCTCAGAGGGGCTAGCAACTTGAGGCCACCGAGAAGGGCACATACACCAGCTTGGGACCTCAGTTTGTTTTGGAAAAGCTCACCCTGCCCCCTTTCGAACCAGCTTCTTCTACAAAGCTAAAATTTCTCTTCTGGAAAACAACATTCCTTCTGGCCATCACTTCAGCCAGAAGAGTCTCTGAGCTGCAAGCACTCATGGCTGTGGAACCCTTCATCATCTTCCATGCAGACAGGGTATCCCTCAGAACAAACCCATCCTTCGTGCCCAAAGTGATTTCCTAGTGTGGCTCTCAACCAATCCATTCATTTGCCCACGTTTTTTTCCAATCCGCAGAACAAGGGGGAAAGGATTCTTCACTCTCTAGATGTGCACAGACAGCTCAGATCCTATCTAGACAGAACTAAATCCTTCAAAAACTCTTATCAACTGCTGGTTAGCAAAGAGGCAGAAGGCAAAGCCATCTTCCAAGAAACCATTTCAAAATGGATAGCACATTACATCCATTTCTGCTACAAACAGCATGGAAACCCTTCCCCAACGGGGTCAGGACACACTCCACCAGTGCAGCCTCCACCTCTGCAGCTTTCCTCAGAGGAGTGCTCACCAGGGGCATCCTGGAGGCTACCACTTGGACATTTGTTCACACTTTTACCAAGCATTACCATCTGCCTCTCTTCTCCAAATCCAGGGCAGGGTTTGCCTCTGCAGTCTTGTAGAGCATCCTAGCCATCCCCTAGTTGCATTGACTGCCTCCACCCTTTTCACCAGCTTTGGGAATCAACCCAAATGTGATGACTGCAACAGTGAAACACGAAGAACATAGTACAGATGTTCTTCGTGTTTCACTGTTGCAGTCATTACATTTGGGTTATTTGCTTGCAGGTAGCCCTCAGTCAGCCGGATTATCAAAGTCTTGGGTCCTGCGTCGGTTGCTGTCTCATCTTCCATGACGTCAGGTAGTCAGGGGTACAAAGCATGCAGTCGACACCATTACAACAGTCTTTCTTGCCATTCGGTGCCCGAAGCAGAAGCAGTTCGCAAGTGGTGGTCGGCCGACTCCTGAAATTTTTGTTTTTGAGTTTCAGATCTGAAGTCTTCAGCTAAGCTAAGTACCCCGTTGGGGATCCATTTTCTTGTTCTAAACTGACGTCAGTAAAAGTTAACAATTGTATTTCTTGTGGAAAGCAAATACCTCATAAAGATTTTCATTCGTACTGCATTCCTTACTTAGGCCCAGACCACAATGTACCTCGCTGTCGGTTTTGTGCCTTATTCAAACCTCAAACTATTCCTCATCTGTTCATTTTCGCAGCTAAATATTTTGGTACTCAGTTCAATTATCCAGAAATGGCTTCGGTAAGCCACCTGACTACCGACATTCTGAAAAAAACGCAAAGATAAAGACAGAGACAGACCGCATAGGTCCAAAGCTGCCAACGACGCTTCTCCTAAGCTAGTCACCAGTTCACCAGTACTCAGTGAGGTGCTTTTGCAGCCCCTGATACCTGCTACTTCAGATTTGCAGGCCTCTACTGAGACCCATTCGGAGTGCGGTATACCGCGAGGTGCTTCTTCGAATGTGGAACCTGCGGATGTCTCTACCTTGGATGTGTCTGGAGCCACTGTGCAGGCACTGGCGTCTGAGGGTGTATTCAGGCCTACTGACTTGCATATTAAACCAACGCCATCTTCTTCTTCAAGGCCTAAAACTCGATTCACGCCTAGAAAACAGATGCCCAGACCGCATGGTCAGTCCCCCTATGCCTAAAAAACAAATAAGAATGGCTGAAGACCTTATTATGTAATCAGGGGAAGCCACCCTTCTCCCTCCAAGAGACTTAGAACTGATTTTCCTTCTGATTCTTCTGATCAGGATTTTGAAATTTCTGTTTTCTCTGATGACCAGGAGTTGCCCTTCTCTACCTATGAGGATTTTGATGCAGAGGACTCCATTCCCTCTGCTTCCCCCTCCAGAGGATTTCTCTTCTGGTGAAACTTTGCATGCTCTTAGGAGCATTTCCACTGGGAAAGCCAGGATTACTCTGACTCCAAAAAGAGGCTTAGGGAATTCTTACTCCTAACTCAACGCAGGCCTTTAGCCATCCCTCCTGTACTGGACATTGTAGATGATGCCTTCTTGGAATCTAGCCTGGCCCCTGACACTTTACCTCTGGCTTTCAGAAAACCTGACAGGTATTACAAAGTACCGGACTCTCACAAGTTCCTCTTTAAAAATCCTACTGCGGATCCTGAGACAATTTCACAGGGACCCAAAGGCATTAAGGCTACTACTGCCAAAAACCCTACCCCCTTTGATAGAGATTCCAGGGCCCTGGACAGATGGGGTAAGAAGGTATACACTTCTGCAACTTTGGTCATTAGGACCTTAAACTGCCAGTTTCATGTAAAGTATCAGCAGCATATTATTGGATTGCTTAAACAGAAAATGATGTTGATTCCTGACTGTGCTGAAAATAAAGAATTGCAGGATTTAATGCATTCTGCTGAACAAGTTGGAAAACCTACTTTGCAATATGGTTTTGATTCATTAGAGGCACCTTACAGGGCTGCTGTCACTGGGTCTGTACTTAGAAGGCATGCTTGGCTTAAGGAGCAATCTTTGCCAGATCATGTTAAAGTTAAATTACTAGATGCTCCCTTAACCAAGACTGCCTGTTTGGCAACAAAGCAGAAGTAGTACTTAAAAAGATGGAGGAAAAAGCTAAGTCTATGCAAACTGTTAAAGATTTCCTACAAGTACAGCCTCTCAGATTTAGTAGGCACTAACCTTCTAAGAACTGGTCCTTTCCTGCCTCTTCCAGGCCTTCTCAGTCCCAACCCAGAACCAGCAGACCACCCAGGCTTCAGTCTTAAGGTACTCACAGGCCTAATCAGTCGGGGGGGCTCCCCCTTCCAAAGCTGGGAAGACACCCCCCCCCCCATGGTAAACCGTCACCTCGCTGGCCTTGTTCAAGAGAAATCTTGACCAATGGATGGGAGATCGCAGATATACCCCAGGGATTACCTCAGTGTCACTGCTCGACAGAGGCACAGCAAAATAATGGGTATAGTTCCCCATACTAAAGGGGTGGCGTAAGCCACAAAACGGTGGGCTAGGCTTGTAAATGCCCTAGGGCAGATAGCCTAGTATGAACCTATGAACCTATGAACCTAATGATTTAACTTTAAACCTTCCAAGCCCTGCTCAACTGACTGTTCCTTTAGGGGGAAAGATCTCCCTGCATGCAAAAAACTGGGAATTCATTACCCAAGACAAATGGGTTTTAAATATAGTTTCCCAAGGATACAGATTCCACTTCCACTCCTTACCAACCCCAAACGTTTGGCCAGACCTACCCCCAAATCAGTGGGCATCAGCTCAAAAGTAGGTTCTCTCTCTTCTAAGCATCAGGGCTATTCAACCTGTCCCAGAAGAGGAATGGAGGCAAGGTTTTTACTCAAGATTTTTCCTGGTACCCAGAAAAGACCATTCCTGGCGTCCTATCCTGGACTTGTCTATCCTAAACACTTTTTTGGTAATCCCAAAATTCAAAATGCTAACTCTTCATCAGCTGCTTCCCATGCTAGGCAAATATGCCTGGTTGGCAACACTGGATTTAAAGGAAGCCTACCTGCACATCCCAATAAGGGAATCTTGCAGAAGATTACCTATGCTTCAGAGCAGGCTACATGCACTGTTAGTGCCTAGCTCCAGTCATTGCATTTTGCAGACAAAGAAATATTCAAATATACCCATACCTGGACGATTGTCTAATTCAGGCAGTAAGCCAGGACATATTATTAAATCATCTGGCATTTGTAAAGAAATTACTAACTTCTCTGGGGTCCACCATAAACGAAACAAAATCACATCTAGTACCCTGCCAACAAATTGTATTCCTAGGAGCAAGTTTGAATGAAACTTCCCAGATGGCCTACCTCACGCCAGAGAAACAAGTTAATTTGACAGCCTACTTCAAACTACTGGCCACAAAGACCCAGCTGTCTGCAAGGAAAATACTGCAAGCCCTGGGGTTCATGGCCTTTTGCATTCTACTAATTCCATATGCAAGACTGCATATAAGGAAACTACAATGGTATCTACAAAGCCTATGGTGTCAACTTTCTCAAGACCTAGAATCAATGATTCCCATCATCCCTTGCTTAAAGACAGAGTTCCTTTGGTGGGCAGAGGCCTGCCACCACAACAAGGGACTGTCATTCACTCTACTCCCTGCTGCCCAAACCCTAACAACAGATTCATCAGACTATGCATGGGGGGCCCACTTGGCAGGGCGGTGCATTCAGGGCAAATGGAACCCAAGTCAAATGCACCTGCATATCAATAAAAAATAAATGTTAGCTGTGCAGAATGCTCTGACAGCCTTCAAGTACCACATTCTTCCAGAATAATTATTGGTAAAGACGGACAACACTACTGTTATGCGGTACATAAACAAGCTGGGGGTACCCACTCATACCCTCTCTGCAGACTAGCCATGGCTCTGTGGAACACATCCTTGAGCTACCCAGTGCACCTACAAGCTCAATTCCTGCCAGGCAAGCTGAATACAGTGGCAGACGACCTAAGCAGAAATGTCATGGACCCACACGAGTGGAAACTGGAACCAAAGGTATTCAGCATTTTAAAAAACAAATGGGGAGCCCAGAGATAGACTTGTTTGCCTCCCGTTAGAACTACCAATTGGACAAATTCTGCACAAGGACTCCCCACAGACAAGCTTGGAAAGTGGATGCCCTGTCCTTCACCTGGAAAAACCTATCAGTTTCTGCCTTTCCCCCTCTGCCTCTCCTCTCCAAAGTGCTACTAAAGATCAAACAGGACAAACCAAGGGCAATACTTATTGCATCAGACTGGCCACGCCAACACTGGTACCCCTTCCTGTGCAGTGTGTCACTTCTGGAACCATGGCACCTGCCTCAGACCCCTGCCCTGCTTTCCCAGCAGTAGGGCCAGATTCTACACCCAGAGCTTCAAACCCTGAACCTTGCAGCCTGGCTAATTACATGATCTCTCTGTTACCATTTCTCAATAAGCAAGTGATGGATGTCATTCTGGAGGCAAGAAGGCCTAGTACTAGAAAATCCTATGCTGAAAAATAGAAAAGATTCTGTTCCTGTAGCCAAACTCAGGGGGTGGACACAGTGCCCAATTTACTGCACATTCTTCAATACTTAACTGAGATGCTTCACAAGGGCCTTTTCTTCCGTCAAAATTCATGCCTTGGCCATTTCAGCTCATTTTAATACAGAGCCACCCCTCTTCCCTCATCCACTGCTGAAGCAATTCCTCAGAGGGGCCAAAAACTTAAGACCATCTAGGAGAGCCCCTACTCCAGCCTGGGACCTTAACTTTGTATTGAAAAAGCTCACTCTACCTCCCTTTGAGCCAGCTGCAAATGTAGAGTTGAAATTCCTTTGTTGGAAAACAACTTTCCTTCTAGCCATCACTTCAGCAAGACGGATGTCTGAATTACAGGCCCTCATGGCAGTGGAGCCTTTCATCATCTTTCATGCGGACAGGGTGTCCCTCAGGACCAATCCCTCCTTTATACCCAAGGTGGTATCCAGTGTGGCTCTTAATCAGTGCATTCATTTGCCAACCTTCTTTTCTAATCCACAGAACAAAGGGGAACGAATACTGCACTCCTTGGACGTGCACAGACAACTTAGATTTTACTTGGACAGGACTAAGCCTCTCAGGAAATCTGAACAGCTGCTGGTTGCATTTGCTACAGGGGCAGGGGGGAAGGCCATTTCAAAGCAAACCATTTCTAATTGAATAGACCACTGCATTCATTTCTGCTATAAGCACCATGGAAAACCTACCCCACAGGGGATAAGACCACATTCCACCAGGGCTGCATTTACCTCTACAGCCTTTATCAGAGGTGTCCCTACCAGGGACATCCTAGAAGCTGCTACCTGGAGTTCTGTACATACCTTCGCCAAGCATTACCACTTGCCACTTTTTTCAAAATCCAGAGCTGGTTTTGCCACTGCAGTCTTGCAGGGCTTTATAGCTGGTCCTAATGCTATCTAATTGCCTCCTCCCTTCCCTAGCTTTGGGAATCTGCCCAAATGTAACGACTGCAACAGTGAAACACGAAGAACATAGTACAGTTGTGTACACTTGCCATACTCCCTCCAGCCCCCCGACTTCTCTTGACTATACCTCTCTTCTTGTTTACTGTGCTTAAAGCTTTCTGGTGTATTTGCTTTTTGTTGGAGGTGTAACCTTGTATATAATTGCTTCCCATTATGGGGGCACCTGACATCTGGGGCAAGAAAAACTGATGTAATTGTGTCAGCTGCATGCTTTATACCCCTGACTACCTGACGTCATGGAAGATGAGACATCAACTGACGCAGGACCCAAGTCTTTGATAATCAGGCCGACTGGGGGCTTACCTGCAAGCAGATAACCCAAATGTAATGACTGCAACAGTGAATACACTCTAACATCTACATTTGTGGTAAGTGTACACAACTGTACTTTGTGTACACTTAACATAAATATAGATGTTCGAGTGTATTCACTGTTGCAGTCCTGGTTTCCCTCCCTCCATCCCCTTTTCTTCTTTCTCCTTTTATTACCATTCTAACTTAAGATTCTCCTTAACTTACAAGGGACATTTTGGTATTTATTTTCCACTGGTGGGGTTTCTTCCACCCTGGCCTCCTACTTGGGGGCTCCTGACAGGTTAGGCCGAGAAAAACTGATGTAATGGTGTCGGCTGCTTTACTTTATACTACTGATGGCCTGATGTCAGTCTTCAAGCAGCAGCAACCGACGCAGAAATACTAAGATGTTATGTGGTCCTATCTCGCCTACATTCTTTACTCACTGGTTCGGAGCAGAGAATCGGCTCCGACTTGGCCAACTTATTTCTCTAGCACGAAGTCTCCAATTGGCTGGACTAACCCGATATCCCAAGATGCACCTCGCCCTAGCCCCAGATCTCATTTGCCGCTCATAGAGTTAGGACGTGGTCTCGCTTGGCTGTGGCTAAGTATCCTTTTTCAAAACTTTTCATAAGTCTTTAGCAGTCTGTTCTCTTGTAAAAAGCTATTTAATAGCTAGTTTTTCATTGTGAGTGTACTTTGTAAGGGAGTAGTGTTTTTTGTGATATCCCTCTATTTTGGTGGGCTAGGCCCATTTAAATTAGAGGACCTAGTCCTCTCCTGTGTTGTTTTTTGTGTAAACTTGTGTTTTGTTTGTTTTTTTTGGTCGGTAGTTAGATTTTCCTTGCTGCACCAAAGAAACGTTTAAATTAGAGTTTCCTTGGCTGTTCGTAGTTGGTGTTTCCGGCCTTCCTCTTGTGTCTGTCGTCGTCGGTTGAGTGGGTGTTGTGAATTACTATGTCTAAAGAGCAGAAAGAGCATAAACCCTCTGGTTTAAAAAAATGCTCAAAATGTGGCTACAAGATGTCCATTACAGATAGGCATTCTATCTGCGTTTATTGTCTTGGTGCTATTCACCTGCAAGAGTCCTGCAGTTTTTGCCACGCCTTCAGCTCGAGAGTACTGCAGGAAAGAAAAAATAAGCTGATTTTAAAGGGCCTTGTTAAGCCTTCTTTTGAGGAGTCCTTAGACTCTTCTTCTAGTACTAAGTCTAAGACTTCCAAGGCCAAGAAAAGATCTCCGGCTCCATCTGTCTCCTCTGAGCCCCCGGAGAAGGTTTCGAAAGTGGATACTGCCTCCTCGGCTCCCTTGTCCTCGGGGACACAGGAGGTATCTGTTGTACTGGAGTCGACCTCGGCCCCAATATTAATGGAGCCAGTCACCCATTGTTAGGCATGAGTCTCCGGGTAGGAGATCCCGATCTCCTTCTATTTCCTCTAAATCCTCTAGGCTGTCTGATTTGGATGTGGATAGGGTGGTCCAGAGGCTCCTGCAGTCACCGGTGTTAGCAAAATTGTTCTCGGCTCTGACCCAGTCAGTCGGCTCCGGAGTCAGTCCCTATTCTTGTACCGATGATTCCTCCTCCAAGCACCCCTGTGTAGTCGGAGCCAGAGTGCTCCGCCCCGAGTGATGTTCTCGTGTCGGCTCCGATACACGTTGCGAGTTTATCGGAGCGGACGTCTGCTCCAACCATGTCAGTTCCGTCCTCTGGTTTCAGTATTCTGGTTTCCTCAGTCGGACCCGAGTGGGATACCTTGGGACTCTTGTAGGTTCCGAGCCTCCCTCTTGGTCCATTGGCTCGGGGAACCCCGACTCCGGTTGTGGTTTCGGAGACGGGTCGGTCCTCGGATTCGGGGGGACCTGCCTTCGAGGCCATGAGGAGCGCACTGGCCAGATCGTCAGTTACATCACCCGGATCGGTCACTCCTTCCCCCTACACCCTGGCTAGAACCTCTGATGCCCCCCCATCTATGGATGGCAGAGCCCGAAGGTCTGAGGATACCCCCATGAGCGGTCCCCAACTTTCTGAGGGCCCCTCAGTGTCAGTGCCTGAGGAGCCCCCTAGAAAGAAGTTGTGCAAGAGGAAGCACATAGACTTCCAGGATGAGTCCCTCACTTCCGATACTGACCTCAAGGAGTCAGAGGGTTTCTCCAAGTCTTCCTCCGATGATGTCTCTTTCTCCGACATCCTGGAGATCTTGCGGCAGAGAGGCGACTGGCCATCCAAGACCCCCTCTGAGGAGGAGTCAGTATTCCTCCAGGCCTTCGTAACTCAACCCTCCGCCTCCTGGGTGTCTCCACCCTTCGATGAACTCCTGGATTTGATTTGTCGAAGGGTGTGGGAGAGCCCTGATTCCGTGGAACCGGTGCCCAGACGTCCAAATAAGTTTCTTTCTGCTCCCCCGGGGAAAGAGTTCTTGACCAAAGGGGTTTCCGTAGATGCCTTGGTGGTGGAGGCAGCCACTCAGCAGGAAGTTTCAGAGGCTTCTTCTTCATCCATCCTCCTAACAAGGAGTCCAGGAGTATGGACCGGTACGGGAAGCATACCCTGTCTTCAGCGACCTTTACTTTGCGGTCGCTGAATTATCTTTGTCATTTTACTCGGCTCCAAAGAGATCTCCTTAAGGAGCTAGGAGACACTCTATGACAGGTAACATGCCTGAGGTGGTAGCGCAGACTGTTAACGCCCAGTTGTCTACCCTTGGTTCCATTGTCAACTCGTCCATGAGGCTCATATCCTATGCAGCCGAAGGGGCGAGTAGGGCAGCTAGCTCAGGTGTAGCTCTCGAAAGGCAAGCCTGGATGCGCCTGTGTCATTTCGCGGAGGCCTTTAAGTCTTCCCTCACTAACGCCCCCATTGATGGGTCCTCACTCTTCGGGACCAAAGTGAAAGACGCCCTCACCAGATGCGAACAGGAGGGGAAGACCCCATCTGCCGTAGGGGCCCTTTTCTCTCTTCCTTCTAGGCCTTACCCCAAGGCTCAGAGAGGAGGGAAAATGTGGTTCAAGAAGTCACAGAAGTCTTTCCCTGCCGCTCAAGGTGAGTCCCCCCCAGAGGCAGAGGAGGGAGAAATTATTCTGGAAGATGCCGTCCTAGTGGCAGAGGAGGCCCCCGCAACTCGGGAGACCGCGATTCCTTTCGCGGGTCTTCCTTTCAGAGTTCCTGAGGTGTTGCCCGACTGTGCTGTTGCGGAGCCAGTTGGGGGCTGAATTTCATTGCATCTGGAAGCCTGGGAAAGCATCACCCAAGATCGTTGGGTGCTTCGAATAGTTACACTATCCCCTTTTTATCAACACCCCCTCCAGTCAAAAGAATCCCAGACGTTCCACCCAGTCAACTGGATCAAGCAACACTAGAAGTTTCAAAGCTGCTAGAAAAAGGAGTCATCCAACCAGTCCCCTCAGACCATATTGGATCAGGAACTTACTCAAGACTCTTTGTTGCCAAAAAGAACAGGGGACCAGAGACCCATTCTGGATCTCAGCCGATTGAATCACTACGTTCTGAAGTCCAAGTTCCGAATGGTCACTCTTCAGTCCATTTTTCCCTTGCTGGAAAAAGGAGTATGGATGTGCTTCATCGATCTCAAGAATGCCTACTACCACATCAAGATGGACAAAGCATCCAGGAGTCACTTACGCTTCCGGCTGGGAGCCAGTCACTTCCAGTTTCATGCCCTGCCCTTTGGTCTCACCACAGCCCCCAGGGTGTTTACCTAGTGTTTGGCAGTGGTGACAGCTCATCTGAGACGTCGGGGATTCCAGGTGTTTCCATATCTGGACGACTGGCTTCTCACCGCCCCCACCAGGCATCTCCTCATTAAAGCCAGGGAAGCTACCATCACACTTTGTCAACAACTAAGAATTACCTTGAACTGGGAAAAGTCTGCCTTGCTGCCCTCACAGCGTGTCGTTTTTATAGGCGCAGAGCTAGACTCTATTCAAATTCGGGCCTTTCTGCCGCAAGAGAGGATAAGAGTGCTGCAGTCTCAGATTCACGCATTGTTGCCCCTCAAGAGAGTTCAGGCCAGGTTAGTTCTCCAGCACCTGGGATCCATGGCTGCCACCATCATGCTGGTGCCTCTAGCCAGGTTACACATGCGGATCCTACAGTGGATCCTTTCAGCCCAATGGTCCTTTCAGAAACTTCCTCTTTCCCACTTGATACTTCTCACGGAACGGTGCAAACAGGACCTCCGCTGGTGGCTATGTTCCACCATTCTGGACAAGGGGAGGAGCTTGACTCCTATGTCTCCAGTGGCCACGGTGACCACGGACGCCTCCCAGATGGGGTGGGGGGGATATTATCTTGACAGGACGGCCCAAGGCACGTGGCAAGATCAGGAGGTACACCTGCACATCAGTGTTATAAAGATGAGAGTGGTGTTGCTAGCTTTGCGGGCACTCCAAAGCTCTCTTCCTCTGGGAATGGTTGCAATTCACTTGGACAGCATGTCCGTGGTGTGGTACCTGAACAAGCAGGGGGGAACCAAGTCTTATCCCCTCTGCAGAGAGGCCATGCGAGTGTGGCACTGGGCAGTGTCTTCCCAACGGTTTTTAGTGGCAATGCACATTCCGGGAAAGACCAACGTGATAGCGGACAGGCTGAGCAGAGCTATTCTGATGCCTTATGAGTGGTCCCTGAACAACCCAGTGGCAGTTCAAATTTTCAACTGGTGGGGTCAGCCTTGCTGCAATCTCTTTGCCAGCCCTCTCAATGCCAAATGCAGCAAGTACTTCACACTGATCCCCCCACATGGGGAGTCACCCAGGGACGCTGTAGTCCACGATTGGCCCCCCGGTCTGATCTATGCTTTCCCTCCGTTTCCTCTGTTACCACGAGTGATTCAGAAAGCCATATCCTTGGGAAGCAGGATGATTCTAATTGCTCCACACTGGCCTCGACAAGTATGGTTCCCCTTTCTTCAGCAGTATGCAGTGGATGGTCCTTGGACCCTGGACCCAGTGCCAGACCTACTAACTCACATGTCAGGACAGCTCCATCCCTCCCTCCCTGCGAACCCTCAGGTTGACAGCCTGGCTGCTCCACTTCCATCACTAGTTAGACGACATTCCCTTTCACTTGAGGTGGTACACATCTTGTCTTCGTCTCATAAGTCTTCCACCAGAAGGATTTATTCCAGCAAATGGAAGAGATTCTCCATTTGGGCTCAGGCCCAAGGTTTGGACCCCTTCACAGCCCCAATTCCGTCGGTCTTAGATTTTTTAGCCATGCTTTTCCGACAGGGCTCCGCACCTGCTACCATTAAGGTGCAGCTGGCTGCAATTTCCAATTTTCATACATTTTACGAGCCTTCTCTTATGGGCCATAAACTTTGTAAGGCCTTCTTGAAAGGCGCCTGGTTACTTCGCCCTCCGGTTTCAGAACCTGTCATGCCATGGGATCTAAACCTTGTGTTACAAGCCATCACTTCACCGCCCTTTGAACCGGCTGCCATCTGTGAATTAAAATTTCTAACTTGGAAGATTGCTTTCCTAATAGCCATTACATCGGCCAGAAGAGTATCAGAGATTCAAGCTTTGTCCATTAAACCTCCGTATTTGACCTTTCATAAGGGCAGAGTTTCCCTGAGACTTAACCCGTCCTTCCTTCCTAAGGTGTCATCCACCGTTAATCTTCATCAGTCTATTGAGTTACCGATATTCTTTCCAAACTTTTCCAATAAAGCAGAGTTTAGATTTCACCAGGTGGATGTGCACAGACAACTAAGATTCTACTTAGCATATTAGGAAGTCTGATCAACTGTTTGTGTCCTTCTCAGAAAACAGAACAGGTTGTCCTATTTCCAAGAGCACAATTTCTAAATGGATCAAATATTGTATTTCCTTTATCTATTCGTCAGCAGGCAGAAATTTACCATTTCCCGTCAAAGCTCACTCTACCAGGGCAGTGTCTACATCAGTAGCTTACCATGCCAGGCTTTCACTGGATGATATTTGTGCTGTGGCCACCTGGGCCTCTCCGCACACCTTTATTACTCATTACAAGTTGGACGTGGCTTCTAGGGGCCGGGCTTCCTTTGGTTCTACAGTTCTCAGGAGTATTTTCCTATGAGCCGCCCAGGATAGAGGTGTTGGGGACTCTGTCCCGTGAGTAAAGAATGTAGACGAGATAGGACCACATAACATCAGATAGTTATGTACGCACCATAACGCTCTATGTATGTGGTCCATCTCGCTTCACATTCTTACGTACCCTCCCACCTGCCCCCTTCCTGTAGGATTTGGAGGAAAATTGGCTCTGAGAACCCTTCAATGTCAGTTGTTTTCTTCCTTTCCTTTCTGGCTGGAGCTCCTTCCAGTGGTGGTTGTGTGTGGGGTGTGACTGGAATGGCTGCAGACTAGATCTGGGGCTAGGGTGAGGTGTATCTTGGGATACCGGGTTAGCCCAGCCAATTAGGGACTTCGTGCTAGAGAAATAAGTTGGCCAAGTCGGAGCCGATTCTCGGCTCCGAACCCGTGAGTAAAGAATGTGAGGCGAGATGGACCACATACATTGAGCGTTATGGTGAGTACATAACTACCTGTTTCTGGTATTCGGGCTGGCTGAGGGCTACCCTGGCAGGGATAACCCAAATGTGATGACTGCAACAGTGCATACACTCTAACATCTACATTTATGGTAAGTGTACACAACTGTACTTTATGACAGCAACTACCCCCTCAGAATCTGTGCTGTATTGTAACAGACACAGAAAAGATAATCAGGCAGAGGGTAAAAATGGGCAGTACAAAATTAAATGGCCCAGCGGCCCAGAAGGGGAAGCCTTGGGAGACTTTGGGGCCCTTCACCTCCTAGGGAGCAACCATGGGTACATGGAACTTCTACCTTCCCCTCCTCTAAATATCCAGTCCTGCCATGTCCACAATCCATCTTACCCTAAAAATAGCAGGAAGGTAACACAATGTGTAAGAAGCTGGAAAAAGATCAACAAAGACAAGTCAGTGCTGCAGATCATTTTCACATTGCAAGCCTCAATTCTACAGAAAACCAAAAATGTTAGGTATTCCTCCTCCTATGTGCATCTGGTCTGCCTAACTCAACAAAAGCATCTGCAGGTAGGAGCAGTAGAATCAGTGTCAAGGCAGGACACAAGTTTCTACTCAAAGCTCTCTTGTGCCCAGAAATGAGAGGATACCTAGAGGCCCATCCTAGGTCTGTCAAGACAAAACTGCCTGCCTGAAAGTTCCAAATTTCAGAATGTTGATGGTGTAAACCCATTTACCACTGCTGTTCCCCCAGGCTCTGTTGATTTTCCCTAGACCTCAAGGATGCCTACATTCATATACCTATTCACAGTGACTACAGATGTTTTCTCAGATTTAAAGAAGAGGGCTCCCACTTTGTCATTTGCATTGGCTGCTGCACCTATGGTATTTACAAAGTGCTCGTCTCCAGTCATTTCTTATTGCAGAATCAACATTCACATTATCTTTACCTGGATGATAGCTACATGCAGGGATATCCCAGGAGGGGGCAGACAGGGCTCTGCATTTCACCATGGAGCATTTCTAAAATCAGGGATATACCTTCAATATTCTCAGCAAAGTCTCACCCCTTCCAAAAGTGAGGTGCTTTATTCAGTTGTTGACAGGATAACCACAGTGAGCATAAGTGTCTCTCTTCAGGGCAACCTAGTATCACTCTTTGGTTAAGTGACTTGCTCAGAGTAACACAGTATGCAATTGAAGATGAAAGGAACCAAGTCCCATACCCTGGGCTATAGGAAGTAGCTTGTTAACAATTCAGACCCTTAATCCTCTACTCTACCTGCAGAGAGGTGTTTGTTTCTTTACTGTATTCCAGTAACCAGAGGAACTACCTCCCACAAGACATAATGGAATCCTTTGTACAATACTTTCAGTTAAACAGGAAATGATGGTCATTGTGCTACTACTAGTGATGGCACTGGGAATCATGGCTTTCACAGTTCTGTTGGTCTGCCTGACAAGGATGCATATGTGAAAGCTCCACTGGTTTAAGAATTATTTGAAGCTTACACACACTTCTTGGAGGTGAACCCTATGCTATCTTGTATTGCAAAGGACCTAGAACAGTGGTCAAGCTAGGTCATACGGAGCCAATAAGTGCCATTTGTCTGGGACCCCCACATCCTAACCTAGCTTCAGAAGGTCTCATAGGGTCATAGGTGTATACTAGGCCAATGACCCTGGAGCCTTTGCAAGCCTAGCCCATAGAAGTGCCCTGGCATCATGCCTCCATTAGTAGAGCCACTGGAGTGAACCCCCGGGGTGAACTTTCTATTTCCCATCCACTCATAAAGGTTTCTCTTGAAAAGGGCCAGTGGGTGCTGTGCTTGACATGTATGGAAAGTCTATTCCAAAGCATGGGCAGTCTCTGGGTTATGAACCTGTCCCTCCAGCATGTTCTGTTGATTGTATAATTAGGTTGAGGCCCCTGGAGAGTTTGGTGCGGAGGGATTGGGATTTCTTTAGGTGTAACATTTCTGACAGGGCTGAGTCAGACATGATTTTATAAGTCAAGCAGAGATTGCCTCTTAATAGACGATATGAGACAGAGAAAAGCTGGAGTTTGAGTCTGTCCATGTAGGACGTGTTTAAGGGCTAGGATCCTCTTCGTGAGATACTTTTATGGCCTTTCCAGCTCTTTAGTGAGATACATGTCAAATGGGGCATTATACTCGATGATTGGTCTAATGAGGAAAGAGTAGAGAAGAGATGATGACCTCTTTCTTCCTGGATGCAAAACCCTTGGTAATGAGATTTGCCACATAGAAGGACTTTCTGACCACAGTGGCAATGTGATGGTCGAAGGAGAGGTTGCTGTCAACCTGTGTCCCCAGATCTCTTGTAACGCCTTCATTGTGGTAATTAGTGAGAACTGAGTTTTTCCCAAAGGGAATGCCGATGCATTTTTTGGCATTAATTAATTTTAAGGCCATGATTTTGACACCAGTCAGTCTCAGTGAGGCCTTTCTGAAGGATGTCTGCATCACTTGGGGAGTTAATAATGGCTCCCAGCTTGCAATTGTCGATGAACTTGGTCAGCCAGAGTCCCTCCGTGTTGGCCTGGCCTTCTGAGAAGTAGATGCCAAACAGGAGAGGATCCAGGGACTGATCCCTGTGGGACTTCACTGGTCGGCAGTTTGACTTTGAGTCTGCTACTTTCACACTGTGGGTTCCATCTGTGAGCCAATTTGTAACCCACCTAATGATATAGGGGTTGATGCCTAGTTTGGTGAGTCTATCAATAATTCCTGAGTGAGGAATGGTATCAAAGTATCAAAGGCCTTGACCAGATCGTGGTAGGCTGTATGAACTGCCTTGCCCTCATCCACCGCTCTGGTGACTGATTCGAAGTCAACCAGGTTGAGCAGACCTGATCTACCCTTCACAAAACCAAATTGCGTGGGATCCAGAGTTTGGAGATTCCCTATATCCTTGTTAAGTAGGTCCATGATGAGGTGCTCCATAGCCTTGCATATCAGACTCATCAGGCTAATGGGGCGATAATTCCCAGGGTCTGTAGTCACTCCCCTTTATGGAAAGGGATGACTGTAGCATTGCGCCATTCTGTAGGGACAAAGCCTGAGGTGAGGCTGTGATTGAACAGGGCACACAGGTGTGTTGCCAGTTCACGTTTTAGTTCATGTAGAACACAGCCAGGGATATTGTCGGGTCCCATAGAAGCTGTATTCTTGGCTTTGGACAATGCAGCTTTAACCTGTGCTGCAGTAATGCTGGGTGCCTAGCATTCCTCCAGTATTGAGATTAGCCCTTTGGAGGGGAGTGAGGGGTAAAGTTGGCACTGAATCTGTTGACCAGTATGTTGGCAATATCTTTTGGCTCAGTATAGGAGGTACCATTGTGTAGTAACTCAGAGCAAATCTGGGTATTGCTGTGGAGATTCTTGATATAACTATAGAAGGATTTGTGGTTGTTTTTAGTGTCTGCCACAATTCTGCCTTCATAGCTAGCTGTAGAGGTTTTGATGAGGGATCTCAAGTTTTTGTTTAAGCTAAAAAGGGAGTTTTTCCAGTCTTGGGACTTTGCCTTTTTCTGTAGCAGTTTCATCCTTCTGTTGTAGTTTGTTAATGGCAGGGGACCACCAGATTGGGGTAGGAGAACATCTTGGTTCATTGGGTATGGCTAGTTCCGTGCATTTATGTATATGTTCATACAGTGCATTGGTGTATGATTCGGTGGTCATGCACCTATTTTCCATTTGCATGGGTGCCGTGAAGTTAGCCACCTCTGTTTCTAGGAGCCCAAAGTCAGCTTTGGAGAAGTTTTTCATGGTGGTTACCTTTGCTGGGTGGTGTGGGTGAGATGTTGATCTCCATGGTAATTAGTTTGTGCTCGGATCTAACCAGGGAGGAATTTGCATTTGGTGTTGAGCAACAGTTGGCCATGTTAGTAATAACCAGGTCAAGGATGTTGCTTCCTCGAGTGGGGGTAGGAATGAGCTGGTCCAGCACATTGGAATTAATGAATTCCAGGAAGCATTGGGCAAGTGTATTGGTGCATGAGTATTTTTCCCATTTGGAGGAGTAGTTGAAGTCACCCAGTATGAGAGTGTTGGGTTGGACCCTAATAGTTTTCAGGGTGCTTAGAAACATGGAATGAGAGTCTTGGGACATGGTTGGGGACCTATAGCAGGCTACGACCTGAATCGCCGTTGTACCTGAAGTATCTCCAAAGCTTTATGCTTGGCTACTAGTCTGGAGGTGTGCATATCCTTTATGAATATGGAAATGCCACTGCATTTGTAGCTTCGGTCCATTTTCTGGGGCCGAAAGGTGCGGAATGAGTTATAGCCTGGTAGTGCAGGGGTGCTTTCTGCTGCTTTAAACCAGGTCTCCGTTACAGCACAAATGTCGATGTTCTCCATTTTGAGGAGTGCTTCGAGCGAGTGCATCTTGAGATTTACAGTTCTAGCATTGAGCAGCATGACCCTCAGATTGCATTTATTTGTAGCTGTTACAGTGGTAATTTGGTCTTTGGAACACTGCCTAAATAAGGCACTATAGGGGTGGCAAGAGCCTTAGCCAGTGTCTGGAAACCTAGGGGTAACAGATGCAGGCCATCTCTGGTAAAGCATGCATACAGATACTGGATCCCCTTAAAGTGACACCAGAAACTTAGCCAATTGTTGGTCAATCATTTTCTGCTTGTACTGAGGTATCATTCTGGGTGAAAGTAGGATGCTGCTCAGGGCTAGGGTCATACCTGCATGGGCCATATAGTCCGAGAGCTCCTCCATGTCCCTCTTCATGTAGTCCAGGGAAGTACATCTCAGGTCATTCACACCCACCTGGACAATGACAGAGAGTCATACTTGTACTTGTTGTGGAGTGACCTGAGTGCGTGTGTTGTATCAGATCCTGACACCCAACAGACTGCTGACTGTTACCGTCTCCTTATTCAACCTAGTGAGTGGGACATCAGTGTGCCTCACTATTGAGTCATCTATGATTAGTGTATTGGGCAAGCTGTTTTGCCTTAGGGGCTTAGGTTGAGGGGCACACTGTGTAGGTTAGCCATGTCTTGTGGTTTGTGCTGATGTTCATCGTGTTTCACTGTTGCAGGCATTACACTTGGGTTATCCTGCTGGCAGGCTACCCGCAGTCGGCCTGAATTCCAAAGTCCTGGTCCGGCGTCGGTTGCTGTCGCCTCTTCCCTGACGTCAGTGTGCCAGGGGTATAAAAGATGCAGCCGATGCCATTTTCTTCAGTCTTTCTTGCTGCGTGGTGCCCGAAGCAAAAGCAGTTCGCATTTGCCGGTCGGCCGACTCCTGAGATTTTCGAAATCGAATTTCAGATCCGAAGTATACATTAAAGCTGAGTACCCCGTTGGGGAAACTTTTTCTCTTGCTCCAGACCTATGTCAGAAAAAGTTAACAATTGTATTTCTTGTGGGAAGCAAATACCTCATAAGGATTTCCACTCTTACTGTATTCCTTGCCTAGGCCCTGACCACGACGTTGCTAGTTGTCGGTTTTGTGCTAGATTTAACCAATGCACTATTAAGCGTCGGTACGATTTTGCTTTTCATTATTTTGGTAGAAGGTTTAACTACATAATGCCGTCGGAACAACCAACGACCGGAATTCCTAAAAAACGCAGGGATAAAGACAAGGACAAGCATCCAAGGTCCAAGACCAACGATGAAGCCTCTTCTAGGCTAGTTGCCGGTTCGCCGGTGCTCAGTGAGGCGCTTTCGCAGCCCCTGACTCCCGCTACCTCAGAGCCACAGGCCACCTCCGACTCCCATGTGGAGACAGCTAGGCCTCTGGATACTCAAGGTATTGGCCCTTCGGAAATTAACCCCACAGATGGGTCCAGAGCCGCTGAGCAGGCATCGGCTTCTGAGGGGGTCTTCAGACCTACACAACTTTATATAAAGCCTTCTTCAGCATCCAAGACAAAGTCTAAAGTAGTATTAAAGACAAGGAAACCAGTACAGCATTCTCCAGGACAGGCTTCTATGCCTAAGAAACAGATGCTCAAAATGGCCGAAGACCTAATTACTTTGATCAGGGGTTCCCATCCCCCTCCTGATAAGAGGCCAGGGCAAGACGCTGAATATGATTCCTCTGATCAGGTTTCCATTTCCTCTGATTCCTCTTCTGATCAGGGATATTCTGTTCCTCCCTATAAGGATTCTGTTGCTGAAGATTCTATTCCTTCAGCTTCTCCTCCTGAGGACTATTCTTTTGGGTAAACCCTGCATACCATGAGGGAGCATTTCCTTTGGGAGAGCCAGGATTATTCTGATTCTAAGAAAAGACTTAGAGACTTTCTTTTACTTCCTCAGCACAGACCTCTTGCAATTCCCCCTGTTCTAGACAAAGTAGATGATGTTTTTTCAGAGTCCGGCTTGTCTCCAGACTCTTTACGTCCTGCACCTGTTAAGTTGGACAGATACTACAGGGTCCCAGACTCCCATAAATTTCTTTATAAAAACCCTGCTGCTGACCCAGAAACTATCTCTGTGTCCCAAAGGAGTTAAGGCTGCTTCTGCCAAAAACCCTGTTGTCAGACAGACCACAAAGAGGCAGATTCAGATGCCCTAGAGGCAGGCAACAGCCCCAGGGCTCATACAGGCCCAAACAATGGGGTGCTTCTACCTCCAAAAGCAGAGAAGACAAATCACAGCCTTATAGAAAACAGTCCCAATGACTTCCCTCTGCCAATGCCAAGCACATATTTTTTGGCAGCACCCTTAGGGGGAAAGTTAGCACTTTTTTCACAAAACTGACAAAAGATCACCCAGGACAAATGGGTCTTGTCTCTCAGGGTTACAGGTTCCACTTTCACACCCTTCCAAAGGCAAAAGGCATGCCAGACCTGCCACCCAATCAATGGCAAGAGGCACAAAAATAAATTTCATCCCTCGTGGACATGGGGGCTATTCAGCCAGTGCCACACCAGGAGCAGGGACAAGGATTTTACTCAAGACTTTTCTTAGTACCAAGAAAGGACAAAGCCTGGAGACCAATTCTGGGCCTGTCTATTCTAAACACTTTTCTGGAGTCCCAAAATTCAAAATGTTGACTCTACAGCAGCTTCTGCCCATGCTGGACAAGAAGGCTTGGCTTGTAACTTTGGACCTGAAAGAGGCATACCTGCATGTCCCAATCAGACATTCTTGCAGAAGATACCTCAGATTCATAGCTGGCTCACTACACTACCAATTCTCTGCACTGCCCTTTGGCTTATCTACTGCGCCCAGGGTCTTCACAAAATGCCTGGCTCCAGTAATTGCATTTTGCAGACAAAGGGGAATTCAAATATACCCCTACTTGGACAACTGCCTTATTCAAGCAAAGGACAAAGATATTCTACTACAGCATCTGGCGTTTGTAAAAAGATTACTAATTTGCCTAGGGTACACAGTAAACAAAAATAAATCAAAACTAGTACCCTCTCAAGAGATAATATTCCTGGGTGCAAGCTTAAATACAACTGCCCAGATGGCTTATCTCACGCCAGACAAACAAAGGCATCTGACTTCTTACTTCAAACACATGGCAACAAAGACCCAGTTATCTGCAAGAAAAATTCTGCAGGCTCTGGGCTACATGGCATCCTGCATTCTACTAATTCCATATGCAAAACTGCATATGAGGAAACTACAATGGTATCAAAAAAGTGTTTGGACTCAACATTGCCACAGCCTGGAAACAGTAATTACTCTTATTCCCTGCCTGCAACAGGAATTTCTATGGTGGGCACAGGCCTGTCACCACAACAAGGGACAGACATTCACCTTACCCACTGCCAGGCAAACACTAACAACAGATGCATCAGATTACGCCTGGGGGGGGGGGGGGGGCTCACATGACAGGAAAATGTATTCAGGGCACATGGCCCAAAAACCAAATGTATCTTCATATCAATCAGAAAGAGATGCTGGCTGCACAAAATGCCCTGACAGCCTTCAAGGACCTACTTCATCCAGGACAACTACTGATAAAGACTGACAATACTACAGTCATGTGGTACATAAACAAGCAAGGGGGCACACATTCCTACCTCCTCTGAAGGCAAGCCATGACTTTGTGGGACACAGCATTGACTTATCAAGTACATCTGCAAGCAACAATACCTGCCAGGAAACACAAATACTTTGGCAGACAAACTCAGCAGAAACCTCATGGATCCTCACGAGTGGAAACTGGACCCACAAATCTTCAGCATGATAACAGGGAAATGGGGATGCCCAGACATAGATCTATTCGCTTCCCCTCACAACTGCCAGCTACAGAGATTCTGCATTCGGACTTATCACAAGCAAGCATGGAAAGTGGACGCCCTATTCATTCAGCTGGAAAGCCCTTACAGTATATGCCTTTCCTCCTCTGCCTCTCCTCTCCAAGGTACTCCTAAAGGTCAGACAAGCAAAGCCAAAAATGATACTGATTGCCCCAGACTGGCCACGCCAGCACTGGTACCCAATCCTAAAGAGCTTGTCTCAAGGCCCAGCCTGGACATTCCCTCTAATACCTCATTTGCTGACCCAACAGAACAATCAGATCCTGCACAGCCAATTCAGAACCCTAAATCTGGCTGCATGGCGGATAATGTAATCATTCAGAACACACCTCTCTCTAAAGCAGTTATGGATGTTATTTAGGAGACCCAGCACCAGAAAATCTTATGCAGAAAAATGGAAGAGATTCTGTGCTTGGAACCAAGCGCAGGCAATTGACTCGCTTGAACCAAATATTCCTCAGATTTTGCAATTTCTAACTGAGATGGGGGACAAAGGCCTATCCTTCTCTTCAATTAAGATCCATGCCTCTGCCATTTCAGCTCATTACAATACGGAACCACCTATTTTCTCTCATCCACTGCTAAGACAGTTTCTCAGAGGGGCCAAAAACATAAGACCTCCAAGGAGAGCTCCAATTCCTACATGGGACTTCAATTTTGTCTTGGAAAAGCTCACTCTGCCTCCTTTTGAGCCTGCCAATACAACAGAGATAAAATACTTGTCATGGAAAACCGCTCTTCTACTAGCAATAACTTCAGCAAGAAGAGTCTCAGAGTTACAGGCACTAATGGCTGTGGAAACTTTTATTATTTTCCTTCAGGACAGGGTTTCTCTAAGGACAAACCCGACATTTATGCCTAAGGTAGTGGTCCAGCGTGGCTCTTAACCAAACCATACATTTGCCTATCTTTTATCCAAACCCGCAGAATAAGGGAGAGAGATTTCTGCATACTTTGGACATACACAGACAGCTACGCTTTTACTTGGACAAGACTAAAGCCTTCAGAAAGACTGAGCAACTCTTAGTGGCATATGCTGCAGGTTCTCAAGGAAAAGCCATTTCAAAACAGACTATTTCAAAATGGATAGCCCATTGCATTCGTTTCTGCTATTCTCAACATGGCAAGTCAGTGTCCAAGGGCATTAGGCCACATTCTACCAGAGCAGCAGCCACTTCAGCAGCCTTCTTCAGAGGAGTACCAACCAAGGATATTTTGGAGGCTGCAACATGGACTTCAGTGCACACTTTTACAAAGCACTACCATTTACCTCTCTACTCTAAATCCAGGGCAGGCTTTGCCAATGCAGTTCTGCAGGGCCTCATAGCCACTCCAAACTCTATTTAGGCCCAGCCGCCCTACCTCAGCTTTGGGATTCAACCCAAGTGTAATGACTGCAACAGTGAAACACGGTGAACATAGTACAGTTGTGTACCTACCATAAATGTAGATGTTAGAGTGTATTCACTGTTGCAGTTCAGGTTACCCTCCCTCCATCCCCCTTTCTCTTTGCTGGGACTCATCTATACCTATATATCCAATACAACCTATGTGGTGTATTTGCTTGTAGATGTAGGTTATGTGCATGCTTATTTATGGTCATAATTTTTACAACCTACCTTTTTGGGGGCACCTGACATCTGGGGCAAGAAAAACTGAAGAAAATGGTGTCGGCTGCATCTTTTATACCCCTGGCACACTGACGTCAGGAAAGAGGCGACAGCAAACGATGCCGGACCAGGACTTTGGAATTCAGGCCGACTGTGGGTAGCCTGCCAGTAGGATAGCCCAAGTGTAATGACTGCAACAGTGAATACACTCGAACATCTACATTTATGGTAGGTACACAACTGTACATTGTGTGGTGGTTGAGTGCGTTTCTGCCTTGGAGGTCTCTGCTGATTGGGTAGATTTCTATTGATTGCCTCCGCGTAGGTGGGTGTGTGGTTTGTGTTTTTATGTGAGAGCTGTGATGGTGGGTGTTCTGAAGGGCTATGTGTTCCATGTGGTGTGGTGCAGGTGATGACCTTCTCCTCTTGACCAGCTATTCCAGTCTTGGCTAGAGAGTGCACGTCTTCCAGTTTGGATATACAAGTGCATCTCTCACAAGTCTGAGTGTTGGGAGGTAAGAGGAGAGGGTTGTCTGTGTACATGAGGCAGTTGCTGCAGTGCCTCAGAATGCCAAGTTCACCAGGTTAATAGGAGAAAGCACAGGGAACTGACTTTTAGACATACCAGGAGGGATGGTCATCATTAATAAGTACTGGAGCGGTTTCTTTAGTGCTGTTAGCACTTGTGTGCTACAATAATTGTTACAAGAAAGCAGATGAAACGCTAGGCGAATAAGCTATTTAAATGCAAGAGAGAAGAGAACTAGCAAGATCTAAGGGAAAAATTGAAGAGCAGACTTTCTAGCACCGGTAATGGTTTACCCTAACTTAGGGGTGCTGCACGGCGTGCAAACATGGGCTTTTAAAGCAGAAAGTTGAAAGGGAGCTAGAAACCACTCCTCTTGTGGTAGATAGGCTACCTAGTGCTTACCACTCCCACTGATAAGCAGAGAGGCTTCCCTCTAACACGGAAAGGTCTAGGGAACTCAGAAACTACAATACAGTCCTGAATACAGCAGAACTGTATCTGAACTACTCTAGTAACGGGAAAGGTGGGAAAACAAGCTAGAACTTTTTTTTTTTTTTTAATATAACCGTAGCAAGCGAGCAAACTGATTTAAACTGGTGCAGCATGTTTGGGATAGAGGTCAAATAAAGAAGCATATAAATGTGAAGGAGATAATGACCTTGATATAGATCAAACAGATGTGGAAAAATGAACAAGGCTTATTAGAACTTTTTGAATTTCTAATGGTTTGTCATGTGAAGGGAAAAACCATCATCAGAATTATATCGTTGGTGAAGGGGTTTGTTACTTTTGCCCCTGAAAATGAAAGCGTAAAGCTGCCTTCTCTAATTGCCAGTCTTTACTTCTGTTGAGCAGTCATCCTGGTTTGTGTGCGTGTGTGGGGGGGGTGGTAAGCAAAAAAGTTCCATTCTAAGGAAGATACCCTAGTTAAATGTCTTGTAAATATGCCGGGGGCTGTGGAAGGCCAGCTGGTTGAGTGGTGTTGTGTAGTTTGAAACCAGGTAGATTTTTAGTGTGAAATTTTCAGTGGAATATGAATATATGCATCTTCCATGCCCATGATTGTCATAAAGGAACTGTGCTCCATAAAGAGAAAGCGTTCAGTTTCCATTCAAGAAGGCTTTGTGTTTACAAACCTGCTTGGGTTTTTATTATATAGGAATGTTTTTCAGGCCCTGTTCTGTTTTTTACTAGAAATAGTTTGGAATAAAAACATGGATCTCTTTGATCTAAAGGTATCCTTCTATTGCTTCTTTAACTCATTAACCCCGAGTACCTCCTCATGGCGCCTGTGTGTTTAAGCCTGAGCGCGCCATGAGAAGATACAATTTTCAAGCAGTTACCCCCGAGTGCTTCCACAAGCGAGAAAGTGTACTGCTGATTTTTAGTTCATCTTAATGTAAAACACTATGAAATCGTATCTAAATATGTAATTTATCATATCTAGTTACGATTCAATGTGTTTTAACATTAAGGTCACATTGAAGTTTTTTCAGAAAAAGCGTTTGAAAAGTTCTTGCTAAGCAAGTGGTGGCAGCCAATCGGCTTCTTGCATTCCGAGCCACCACTTGCATAACACCTTCACCCCCAACCTAAGCTTCTTTTGTTCTCCCCTAATAAATAGTGGGTCCAGCAGCAGGCATTTCCTTCTTTCTGCAAAGAACTGGAGATTTTACCTGCTACTAAATCCTCTATTTTATTTGGGGATTCTGCATCTATCGCCTGAGCTACAAGTAGTTTCCGGTTCAGCTTTGCCCAAGGAGTTCCCGGTTCAGCTTTTCCAGCCAAGGTAAATATGTGCTTTTTTCACTCTCTGATTCATTTTCAGTTAATAACTAGGTGAATGCAATTTTTTTTTTAAATTACATTGGTGAAGCTGTATTCTGCATTTAGTATGACATTGTGTGTCGAAGGCTGGGTATGAGGGTTCTCCCTCTGCAATTACAACGACAGCAGCAGGTACTCTCTCTGATCTGTAGTGACGGATTAGGTGAACAAGTTTAGAAGCACTGCCACTGATCAGCATATCCTCCGTTGGCACACCAGTTTTTATGTGCTCGCTTTTCTGGTTGCTGTTGAACCGTTTGTTGCTGATAAGACGAAAGTTGTGAGGCATTAATCACTTTCAGTTTCCTTTCCTTTCCAAACAGTGTTTTTTAAATTAAAAAAAATGCACAAGTAACATAGGTATAATCTAAAGGCTTTTGGAAGCACCAGCAACTCGTTACATATAGTTCATCCTTTTGCTGTCTTCAGTATGAGTGCCTTTCTGTTTGTCCATTCCATCTGGGCTGCTAGATTAACTGTAAAATGAGACAGTTATTCATAGATTCATAGATTAGTACTAAGCTAACTGCCCTTGCGAGCCATTTTAAGCCTAGCCAATTATCCCTTGTGAGACTCAAACCCTGCACCTTGTGTTTGTAAGGCAAACACCTTAACCATTATGCCACCCTCCCAACCTCTTGTTTATCACTTGCTAGTAATTGGAGGGTACAGATCTTTATTATTATTGTTGGTTTGTAATAGGAGCTTATGCTATGCCTCTATAGGAATAACTGCTTCAAAATAGATCTCAAACAATACTCAGATCAGTCCTTGTCATGCTGTGGGGTGCAGAAAGGTTTTGATAAAATCACCGCAGTCTGTTTTGGGTATAGTGTGGTAGGTACGTACGATCTGCAAGATATTATCAGGCTTTCCACTGGCAGGTTGTGTTTGGTGGGGAGGGGACTGTGTAGTTACTAGCGTGCGGGGGTGGGAATAGCCAATCGCATCCCGATTTTTTACTTTCACCAAGCAAGCTTTAACTCGAGTTTTTGATACTTGACTGATGTACCAAGGCGAACTGTGTAGTATGGATACCAAAAAGCTAATGTCTCCATCGATTCTCTTCCTGGAAGAAATGCATCAAGTGCTAGCGAAATGGGATAAGTAAAATATAATCCAAGGCAGAGTCGGCAGACCCGTGCATGTGGAATGGTATTTTGCCAGTTATGTACAAGATGAAAGCATTACTGCATTCTCCTAATTATGTAGCTTTGACGGTTTACCAGGGCAGGAAGGGACACGTATGTTCTAACCAAGCTGTGTGCTAATTGTCTATTCTATAGTTATGAAAGTTTTAGTGTGTGTGTACATAGAAAACTGACAGACTTGCACCTAGTTTTTAGTTTGCTTTTTCAGTCATCCTTAGCAGAATGTTCTGATAGGTTCATTCACAGTAGTGTGATAAAAGAAGTGTGCATTTTAATGATATTTTCAAGTAGTGTAGTAACCTAAAATATGGCACCTTGGAAAAGTGTAGTCTACCAAGATGCAAGATGTTGAGAGGGGCTAGAGAATGTGCATGTATTTTTGTCTCTCTTTATTGGGCATACTGATCTTCCTGTGAACATAGCTCTCAATTGTCCAGATTTTTCCCTTGTATTCTGGTTGTCATAAAATTTTGTTTTTCTGGCCCATTTTTTTCAAATTGATGAGGATTAAGGTCAGAAAATGTTGATAGTCATTTGAGTTTCAGACTTCATACTCTTCGTAATAGGGCAAAACCTATTATTCTATCGACTTTTTACAATTTTAAAAGCAATGTTTAAAATTGTCCCTATCTTTGGGCCTTTATCCTCCCATTATTTATGGCTTTGTCCAGATCCCTGAATGGGGCCTGTATGTTGTACTCATAGGCAGATAGCAAAGTTTGTTTGGGACATAGGTTATGGAAATTATAATTTTTTTCCATATTTTGGTAAATAACTTTGCAAGGGAGCATCTGAATGTGCCAAGTAATATCTCATTTTGAAGAAAGTATTGCTGGTTCCAACATAGTAAAATAATTGTTCCTGTATGTTTGGCACATGTGTAGATATCAAAGTTTGTTTGGTACTTATGGTTATGGAAATTGATTTTTTTCATATTTTGGTAAATAACTTTGAAAGGGAGCATCTGAATGTGCCAAGTAATATCTCATTTTGAAGACCCATTATAGCATGATATAAACTGAGGTCACTATATTGTAGGATACCATGCTATATTAAGCAAGTTAGGAAGTAGGATTTCTCTGGAAAAAAATTGTACTTTGGTATAGGAGTATTGAAGGAAGACAAGATGTCTGGTAATGTATCTACAATGCACTGTATACCTATCATGGATGTCAGACACAGGGAGATCAACCAGTACATATGTTTTATATCAAACTCAAAGCTTAGAAAGGCCTTCAAAGAGTTTGTTAACAACAGATCCTAAGTCAAATGCTCTGTCACAGTTGTCCAAATCTCTTTCAAACTATGGAATTTACAATTGTTATCCTGAGTGACATTTATACTTTGTATTGTTAAATGATCTGATTTTTTTTTTTTTTTTGTATTAATGTATGACGGTATAAAATTGTTTTGTGGAGCTTTTCAACTGGGCCTCTGCTGAAAAGGCATTTTTTTCCTAGCTGGACTTTCCCAGTAAAAAATGAAAATAAATAAATACATGTATGCATACATACATACATGTATGGGTCTACTTTATAGGTTCATAGGTTCATACTAGGCTATCTGCCCTAGGGCATTTATAAGCCTAGCCAGAATGTGTTTGGCTTTCGCCACCCATTTTAAATGAATTTTGCTATGCCCTTTTTCGAGGTTAGTATACTCTGCCTCTGTCTAACAGTGACACAGAAGTGATACCCGGGGTAAACCTACAATCTCCCATCCATTTATCAAGATTCCTTTTGAAGATAGTCAATGAGGGACTCTGCCTAACCTGGACTGGGATTTTATTCCAGAGTGAAGGGAGCCTCTGGGTTATGAATCTGTCCCTCCAGCATGTCCTATTTATTTCAGTGCTGAGGTTCAAGTCTCTCGAGCGCATAGCTCGATGGGATTTGGATTTTCTGAGGTGCAGCATGTCCATTAATTCCGGGTTGGACATGGCTTTATACGTCAGGCATAGATCGCCTCTGAGCAGGCGGTATGCCACTGAGTAGAGCTGGAGTTTTTTTAACCGGGCAGCATATGGCATCTGTTTGAGCCCTTTGATCCTCTTGGTGAGGTACTTTTGGGGTCTTTCCAATTGCTGCAGGTGTCTGGTAAGGTACATCCCAAAAGGGGCATTGTGCACAATTATGGGCCTGATGAGGGATGAGTAAAGAGGCACGATGACCTCCCCTGATCTAGATTTGAATCCCTTCATGATTAGGTGGGCTATATAAAATGTTTTTCTAACCACTTTGGCCACGTGGTTGTCAAATGAGAGATTGCTATCAACTTGGGTACCCAGGTCCCTAATTGCTTATTCCATAGTTAATGGATTACCACCTATGTGGTAATTTGTGGGCACTTTGTTTTTGCCAAAGGGATGACTATACACTTTTTGGCGTTTAGCTTGAGGCCATGGCTCTGGCACCAGTTGTCTGTTTCTATGAGGCCCTTTTGTAGGATGCTTGTGTCGGCTGGAGAGTCGATTATGGCATCCAGTTTGCAGTCATCTGCGAACTTGGTCAGCCACAGTCCTTCCGTGTTAGCCTGTACCTCCGAGAAATATATACCGAACAAGAGAGGTCCCAAGACTGAGCCTTGTGGGACGCCACTTGTAACTGGTTTGGAGTCTGACATGGCTCCAGCAATTCTAACCATGTGGGTTCTGTCCTTGAGCCAGTTTGCAACCCATCTAGTGACATAGGGGTTTATATTTAAGCTGGTGAGCTTATCTATAATGCCCGAGTTTGGTATTGTATCGAAGGCTTTTGCAAGGTCCGGGTAAGGTGTGTGGACCACCTTCCCCTCGTCAATGGCCTTGGTGACTGTTTCAAAGAAATCGACCAGGTTTAAGAGGCAGGATCTGCCCTTAACAAAGCCAAACTGGGTAGGATCCAGTGTCTGTAGGTCCCCAATATCTTTATTTATGAGGTCCATGATGATCCTTTCCATAGCTATGCAGACCAAGCTAGTCAGGCTTATGGGGCGATAGTTTCCAGGATCCGTTGAGGCACCACCTTTGTGGAGAGGGACCACTGTTGCTGTACGCCACTCTTTGGGTACATATCCTGTAGTAAGGCTGAGATTGAACAGTGGTTTTATGTTTGGGTTTAGTTCTTCTTGGAGTTCATGTAGGACGCAGCCCGGGACACCGTCTGGTCCCATTGATGCTGTGTTTTTTGCTTTGGAGAGGGCGGCTCTTACCTGAGCATCTGAGATGTCAGGGGGGCAGCACTCTGCTGGGATAGATATTTGCCCTTTTGGTGGGGAAGAGGGGGGGGGTTGCGCTGAACCTGTCAGCTAGGATGTTGGCAATATCTGTGAGTTCGGTGTAATTTTTGTCATTTTGGACTAATTCTGAGCATATCTGGGAATTCCCACCCAGGTTCCTAACATAACTAAAGAAAGCCTTTTGATTATCCTTGGTGTCCTGTGCAATTTTTCTCTCGAAGCTGGCCTTAGACGATTTTATGAGTGCCCGTAGTTTTTTGCTAACACTGATCAGAGATGCCTTCCATTTTTGGGACCTCAGAAGCTGCAGCTGTGAATCAGATATGGCTGTAAATGCTGAAATGAGTTGGCAAGGTTGGTTTGGCAGCAAGAACAATGTTCAACCTCAATGTGGCAAGTAAGGTGCGGGCAGCGTCTATGCACAGGTAAAGCTGGGTGGCAATCTCTGTCATTAAGTAAGGAGATAAAACAGTATAATAGAACTTTATGTTGAAAGACTCAGGGAAAAAGTCTATTCTATAATATTGATGAGGAGCTATCAGTTGACAGTTAATTCTTGGATTCAGAAAGTGCAGATTCTTTGCAGAATGGACTACCTCTTTAGTGTTATGCACTTCTGTGAACATTTGCGAATACAAACTATGCTTGGTTGTAAATTTAGAGAAGGCTTTAGATTATGCGCTCCTACATGTGTTTCTGTAGGTTCTGTGGGAGGATAAGTTCCCAGGTTACTGAAATATGTGATTCAGTTCCTGTATCAATGCAATGAGTATCAGATATCTCCTCTTGGCATTAAGTAATATTTTGTTAGGATTGTTATTGGAATACACTAAGCTAGCAATAATTGACAGGGTATGTGTTATCGTGTAGGTTCAGGGTTTCTATACCCCTGGAAAGGCATTATTTACACAATAACACACATGCTGAAGGGGTCCCTATCACTTTGTTGAATGAACTATTTATGGAGTACCACCTCTCTGTTGAACTTTATTTATCAAAACATAATCCATCAAACACTTGTTTTAGCAAACTTTTTCCCAGGGAGAAAAACTAGTTGGCCATCATTGGGAGTTTGCCCTTTTCCCCACTGTAGTGCGATCTCAGAGTTGGTATATTTAGTTAGGGGGTGGGGGGAACAGCCCCCCACCTGGGTGGCTTTTAAATTTTCTGTTTTTTGTGATGGTGCTAGGTTAGCCGACTAATTTTTCTCCCTGGGAAAAAAATCACTAAAACGAGCATTTGATGGGTTAGGTTTCAATAAATAAAGTTCAAAGAAGTGGTATCTGATAAATAGTTTGTTCGACAAAGCGATATAGACCCCCCTGGAGGGCATTATAGTGTTTAGAGAATAGGCTATATGTTAAATTGTTTAGAATTTATTTTTTATTACTATTTTATATATATTTTTTGTAAATTTGATGTAAAATAATTCCTCTTCCTACTGTTTCAGACTTGTAGTATATGCTGGCAAATCACTGGAGGCTGAAGTCACTAAATAATGAGTTGCATTTCAGTTTTAAACTTTATCATGGCTCTTTACTAATCAAAGACAGATCTCAACAGAATCAGGAACAAGTCCAGAAGTAACCAGGGACACTTTTAAAATATTATCACTATTAATCTGAGACACTGACAGATTACGAGAATATGAATTGGTATACATTTTCTGAAGTAAAAATTCTGTCACTCTATTTATTGTCATTGTGTATTAAGTATAATTACCAGATTTCTCAAAAAGTCCCCAATTTTAGGGGAGATTGAGATGCAGAGCTAAAATTTGAGTCAAAATCAGGGATGCCCCTGAAAATCAGGGGCAGGTGAGAGGTATAGACCTCATATCCAACAGAGATTGCATATTGATATAAATCATGTTATTATAGCAACTTTCTAATTATATAAGAGCAATATTTAAGATCTGTCCTTATTTATAAACATTTGTTCTCCCATTATTTTAGGCATTATCTGGATTTATTGAGCTAAGAGGTTGAGAGATATACTTACCTTTAAAGAGATGCGTCCACTCTTCAATCTTTCTCTCACTCTCTCTCTCTCTCTCTCCTGTACCCCGAGTATAAGGAATGGCTACTCGACAGATAATCTGATGCAATTTCCCACCTGCGCATTGGGTGTTTATTTTTTTCCTATTGGTGCTTGTACATACCAGGAAATGTTACTGAATGGTTGTTTTTGGGAAATCTTTCATTCTGGTGCCTGTGCATACATTATATTGAAGGGCTTGACTGGGTGAATGCTTCATTTTGGTGCTTGTACATACTAGGAAATGTTACACACGTTTCGTTTGGGGAAGTGTTTAATTTTGGTGGTTGTTCATACCTCAACATTCTACTGAAGGGGTTGCTTGGGTGAAGTGTTCATGCTGGTGGTGTCACATACTAGGAAATGTTACTGTAGTGTTTTTCGGGGGAAACATTTTATTGAGGTGCATGTATACCAGGACATAGTAATGTTACTTAGGGAAATAATTCATTGTATTTCAGGGAGGTGCTTGTGGATACATGGTCTGACTGCTGACGTGACCGCTGGGCAAAATAGTTTATTGTGCTTTTTGGTGCTTGTGCATACACAATGCAAACAACTCGATGGGTTACTGGGGAAGCATAGAAATTAAGTGTGACAATTTCATACGGTTACATTACTTAAAATACAGCACAGAAATGCATTTATAGTGTAATATACTAGCATATAAGACATCGGATACACCATTGAGTAAATAGTACAATGTAAAATAAGCAGACAATCACTTCTGCTTGTAGTATTCTATTTGTGATTAGTAGTTTCATTAGTGAGATATTCTTCGTGTGTGTATGTATGTATGTATATATATATATATATATATATATATATATATATATATATATATATATATATATATATATATATATATATATATATATCACTTTGTGGTAATCTAGAGCAATCCATTGGTAGCTGATTTTGTAGTTGAAAATCCTGTTCTTTACCATCAAAGCACTGAACGACTTAACCTTTGGTTCAGTAATAGAAATGGAGTGTCTGAATAGTTGTTGTCAGCTGTTTCAATTTTAGCTTTGAATTTTGCATTCTGGTATAAAAATTAGATGTAAATAATGTGGGCAATTATGTAAAACTATGGCAGAAGACAAGCTATGGCTTGGCTTATTATTATTAATATGATTATAGTGAGTAGTTGCCTGAGAGAGAAAAGGTTATTACAGAGTGACTACTGACAGCATGGAGCTACAGTATTTTTATGCATTTCTCCTGGCTTTGTCAGTCATGTGTGGAATTTAGGTGGGAGGAGGGGCTCAGTAATATGCAAGTGTTATACTATTTGAGTGACTATGGCCTTATAACAGATTATGACTGTGTTGCATAACACCTGCAGAAGGTAATATCATGAATGCCAGCAATTATCACCTGTGTCTGGCCATGCATAACTTTGCAAGTCATTAGCACAGTGGAGTTACAATATAGTACTGAGTCATTGTCACTTTTCAGGTAAAACTGTCAGCAGTTGTCACTGTTATTCACATAAGTAGAATTCGTTATCACATTTGGCTCTTTCTCCAGTTGCAGTGATTGCAATACACCCCCACCCCTCCACACTACTTTCATTTATGTCATGTATACAATTTCAAGAAAGGGAATCAGTCTAGGAGGAAAAATGTATACATTACATCTTCAGTGTCTGTTTTTTCATGAGAAAGTGGCTGGAATAAGAGGATTTGTGGTGTACTGCATGAAGAATTTGAATATATATATTATTATTGACTGCCTTGCATACTCTCATTTGACAGAAAATCATAAATTGTTTTTAACTATAAGGCAATGACAATATCCAAACTCATATGTTGTATTTCTTTGCGACTATTCTGCACTGCTGTGGTAAAATATTTCCTGTGCTTTTGAACTATGAAGTCATTGTGTTGAGTTACTGATTATAGCCTTGCTCTTTTGATACCTCCTTTTGTGGGTGAGATACTAGAGGCATATTTCACCTGTTAAGACTGTTTGCATATCTGTTTGGTGAGTTACCCATGGTGTAAAGTAGCTGGGGACATATATGTATGTGTGTATATATATATATATATATATATATATATATATGTATACATACACATACATACATACATACACACACAGATTTATATGTAGAGATATATATATATATATATATATATATATATATACACACACAGATTTGTGTGTATGTAGATATATATAGATGGAGATAATATATATAGGTGTGTGTGTGTATATATGTATGTGTGTGTATATAT
This sequence comes from Protopterus annectens, assembly GCF_019279795.1. Classification (NCBI taxonomy): domain Eukaryota; kingdom Metazoa; phylum Chordata; order Ceratodontiformes; family Protopteridae; genus Protopterus; species Protopterus annectens. Next base: position 385,623,961 of record NC_056726.1, read on the forward strand.
GTATGTGTGTATATATATACATATATATATATATATATATACATATATATATATATATATATATATATATAGAAATAAGTGCATTGCTTTTCACGTGCTTCTGTGCAGGTATATTACATCAGAATGTTGTATTGCATTGTGTTTTTCAGGTGTGATTTCAAGTGTAAAGCAACACAGCCACCACCAAAGATGCCATCTGTTGAGGAGAAAGCAAGCAGCATTTACCTGTTGGGTGAGGAAACTGACTGTGATGGTTGTAGCAGTGGTTCAGACAATGGTATGCACCTTGATGTACCACATAATGCCAACCAGAGTGAGGATGATGGTTATGACTCAGAGGATGACATTCCACTCGCACGTCTGCGTGAAAAGGCCATTGCCTGTGATACGGATGATGCTCCTGTTCCCTCCATTCCTGAAAGACCACTACGAGTTGCCAAAGCAGACATGACCAGTAATTGACAGTGATCATGACAGTGAGGATGAGGTGCCACTTGCACACCTAAGGAGGGTGCCCACACACAAGTTGGCCACACACAGTGGCCACCAAGTGCATTCAGAGTATGACGCAGACGATGACATGCCTTTATCTGTGTTCACGAAAGCACCTTGTCTGACACAACTATGCAGTCCTCCACAGTGCATGGCACTGCAAGTGCTGATAAGGGTGTGGATGTGCCTTCGACTGTGCATGATGTGGGAAGTAGTCCAGAGTATGGTGATTGTGATGGAGATAATCCTCTAAATATGAGTCCAAGTAGCTCCTTGTCAGAGAATGATATGGGTGTGCCTCAGCAGGGAACATGTGTCAGCAGTTCACTACCAACTGCAAGCAGTACAGTTGCTACTGGCATTGAGAGAGCACCATCTCTCAACCCTTCAGCCCTTCCCATTTCCAGCTGTTCCTTGCGACCCAGTCAGGTACGCCGAGAAGGCCCACCACGTAAGATCATGTGGGAAAAACACCTCCAAACTTTACACATTGAGGAATTTGTGGGGCCAGTAGGACCAATAGATCACTTGGGCTCAGATAGCACAGAGATGGACTTCCTGAATTTGATGTTCCCAGAGGAGCTATACACCCATATTGCTAATGAAACAAATCGCTATGCTGCACAGAGGCAGGCCGCAGCAGGCAAGGTTGATACACGGTGGAGTCCTGTTTGCCCAGGAGACATACGCACATTTCTAGGTGTCAGAATATACATGTCTATTGTACATGTTCCTGAATTGAGGCAGTACTGGGAAATGCACCATGTATACGGTCGCTTCCCAATAGCAGAGTACATGACCCGAGATAGGTTTGAAAAAATTCAGCAGTACTTCCACTGCAACGATAACAGCCTGAGCCTACCACAGGGTTCTGTGGGTCATGACAAGCTACATCACGTACGGCCAATACTGGATGCAGTACTTCATGCATGCAGGACACGTTACAATGTGCATCATGAGGTGGCTGTAGACAAAGCCATGGTTGGCTTCCGTGGACACTTGACATTTAGACAGTTTATGCCTGGTAAGCCTGAGAGGTATGGCATTAAGGTGTGGGTGTTGGCAGACTCGACCAATGGGTATGTACGTGAATTCCAGGTATACACTGGGAAAACGGAGCAGAATACAGAGGTCGGGCTGGCACAGAGAGTTGTAGTTGACTTAACTAGGGGACTGATTGGCAAGAAGCATCACATTTACTTTGATAACTTCTTTACCTCTGTTCCACTAGCACAGCAATTGCTGAAAGATGATCTATACTGTTGTGGAACCATGCGCACCAATAGGTCAGGATGGCCTCTTACATTCAACAGACAGGCCATTGGAAAAGCAGCTCGAGGCTACTACAAGCAATTGCAGAGTGGACCACTGCTAGCTACTGAATGGAAGGATAGCAAACCAGTATTCCTCTTGTCAACTAACTGTAACCCAACCTTGCCAGTCTCCAGCACATACAGGAGAAAGCGTGATGGAAGAAAGGCATCAGTGCCATGTCCACCAGTTGTAAACATGTACAACAGTTACATGAATGGGGTGGACCGAGCAGATCAGCTCAGGACACAGTATCCCAGTGCCAGAAAGGCCCGCAAATGGTGGCTGTACTTGTTCTGGTTGTTATGGGATGTGGCCATTGTCAATGCTTTCATTATATTCCGTGAAAGTATCAGACATCAGCAACTTTCACGCTCTGGACGTATTATTCCGGCAACACAGTTACAGTTCCGAAGGAACCTAGGCTTGCATCTACTTGCCAGTTACACAAAAAGGAAAAGATGCACTGAGATTACTGTCCCAGAGGCTCTGAGCTGATGAAGATTTGGATTTTGGGGGGGGGGGGGGTTGAATCTCTAGCTTATTCCTCTTCCCAGATACTCATCTCCTGCTTTGGTTTGTGATAAGGAGGGTTCTCTTACCCTTATTCCCACATATGCTCATAGGTCATAGCTGAATACTAGGCTAACTGTCCTGAAGGGACATTGTATGCCTAATCAATAATCCAAGATCAGAATCAAACCCTGTACCCTTTGTTTGAGCAAAGACCTTAAACCATTATGCCATATCCACCACAAAACATTGGGCTTGTCCAGAATTTGAACCTGGGACCTCTCACACCCCAAGTGAGAATTATACCCTGGTGGAAGAACTTTTCTTTTCTTTTGGGATACTGTTCTTAACATCATGGAACATTTTAAGTGGGTAAGCTCTCAGATGTCTGAAGTTCAAAAAAAGATGATATGACCTATTATAGATGGATTCCTATAGACATTCTGCAGTTCCTTCTGATGTTCATCGTGTTTCACTGTTGCAGTCATTACACTTGAGTTATCCTGCTGGCAGGCTACCTGCAGTCGGCTTGAATTCCAAAGTCCTGGTCCGGCGTCGGTTGACGTCGCCTCTTCCCTGACGTCAATGCGCCAGGGGTATATAAGATGCAGCCGACGCCATTTTCTTCAGTTTTTCTTGCCGCGCGGTGCCCGAAGCAAAAGCAGTTCGCAAGTGCCGGTCGGCCGACTCCTGAGATTTTCGGTTTTGAATTTCAGATCCGAAGTCTTCAATAAAGCTAAGTACCCCGTTGGGGAAACTTTTTCTTGCTCCAGTCCGATGTCAGTAAAAGTTAACAGTTGTATTTCTTGTGGGAAGCAAATACCTCATAAGAATTTTCATTCTTACTGAATTCCTTGCCTAGGCCCTGACCACGACGTTGCTAGTTGTCGGTTTTGTGCTAGATTCAACCAACGCACTATTAAGCATCGGTTCGATTTTGCTTTTCATTACTTTGGCCGAAGGTTTAACTATATAATGCCGTCGGAACAACCGATGACCGGAGTCCATAAAAAGCGCAAGGACAAAGAAAAAGACAGGCATCCGAGGTCCAAAACCGATGACGAAGCCTCTTCTAGGCCAGTCTCCGGTTTTCAGTGAGGCGCTTTCGCAGCCCCTGACACCCGCTACCTCAGAGCCACAGGTCGCCTCCAACTCCCACGTGGAGACAGCTAGGCCTCTGGAAACTCAAGTTATTGGGCCTACGGAAACAATTCCCTCAGATGGGTCCGGAGCCGCTGAGCAGGCATCGGCTTTTGAGGGTGTTTTCAGACCTACACAGCTTACTATCAAGACCTCTTCAGCCAAGGCAAAGTCTACAACACCTTTAAAGACAAAGAAACAAGTGCAGCATTCTCCTGGACAGTCATCCATGCCAAAGAAACAGATGCTCAAAATGGCCGAGGACCTAATTACTTTGATCAGGGGCTCCCATGCCCCTCCTGATAAAAGGCCTAGGCAAGATACTGACTATGATTCCTCTGACCAGGTTTCTATTTCTTCTGATTCCTCTTCAGATCAGGGCTATTCTCTTCCTCCCTATGAGGACTCTGATGCTGAAGAATCTATCCCTTCAGGCTCTCCTCCTGAGGACTACTCTTTTGGGGAAACCCTGCATACCATCAGGGAACATTTCCATTGGGAGAGCCAGGATTATTCAGAATCCAAGAAAAGGCTCAGAGACTTTCTTTTATTGCCTCAGCACAGGCCTCTTGCTATCCCCCCTGTACTAGATATTGTTGATGATGTTTTTTTCTGAATCCAGTTTGACTCCTGATTCTTTACCCCCTGCACCAGGTAAGCCAGATAGGTACTACAGGGTTCCAGATTCTCATAAATTTCTTTATAAAAACCCTGCTGCTGATCCAGAAACTATTTCTCAGGGTCCCAAAGGGTTCAAGGCTTCCACTGCAAAAAACTCTGTTTCCTCTGATAGGGATTCTAGAGCACTGGACAGATGGGGGAAGAAAGTGTACATCTCTGCTACTTTAGCTGTAAGGGCTTTAAACTGCTAGTTTCATATGCTTAAATATCAACAATATCTAATGTCTTTGCTAAAACAGAAAATGCTTACAAGCTCTGAATGTACTGAAAACAAGGAAATGCAGGACTTATTGCATGCAGCTGAACAAGTTGGAAAGCATACTTTCAATGTGGTTTTGATTCATTAGAGGCATCTTGCAGAGCCGCAGTTACAGGTTCTGCCATTCGATGGCATGCTTGATTAAAAGAAGAGAGTTTACCTGATCATGTTAAAGCAAAATTATTGGATGATCTATTACAGCATGATAATTTGTTTGGTGTTAAGGCAGAAGAGGTGTTAAAGAAAATGGAGGATAAAGCAAAATCAATGCAGACAGTAAAAGATTTCTTAGAGGTTCAGCCACCTAGATTTAGCAGGAACTGGCCTTCTAAAAGCTGGTCCTTTCCAGTGTCAGACAGGCCACAAAGAGGCAGATACAGATGCCCAAGAGGCAGATCTTAGCCCCAAGGCTCATACAGACCTAAGCAATGGGGTGCTTCAGCCCCCAAAGGCGGAGAAGACAAATCACAACCTTATAGGAAACAGTCCCAATGACTTTCCTCTACAAATGCCAAGCACTTACCTTTTGGCAGCACCCTTAGGGGGAAAACTAGCACTTTTCTCACAAAATTGGCACATGATCACCCAGGACAAATGGGTTCTGAATATTGTCTCTCAGGGTTACAGGTTCCACTTTCACACCCTACCAAGGTCAAAAGTTTTGCCAGACCTGCCACAAAATCAATGGGCAGAGGCACAAAAACAAATTTCTGCTCTCATGGACACGAGGGCTATTCAAAAAGTACCACAGCAAGAACAAGGGCAAGGATTTTACTCATGACTTTTCTTGGTACCCAGAAAGGACAAAGCCTGGAGACCAATACTGGACCTGTCTATTCTAAATACTTTCCTGGATGTTCCAAAATTCAAAATGTTGACACTGCAACAACTTCTACCCATGCTGGGCAAGAAGGCTTGGCTAGTTACTTTGGACCTCAAAGAGGCATACCTGCATGTCCGAATCAGACAATCTTGCAGAAGATACCTCAGATTCATAGCTAGTTCAATGCATTACCAATTCTCTGCACTGCCCTTTGGCTTATCTACTGCGCCCAGGGTCTTCACAAAATGCCTGGCACCAGTAATTGCATTTTGCAGACAAAAAGGAATTCAAATATATCCCTACCTGGACGACTGCCTTATTCAAGCAGAGAGCAAGGACATTCTACTAAAGCATCTGGCATTTGTAAAAAGATTACTAATTTGCCTAGGGTACACAGTAAACAAAAAGAAATCAAAACTAGTGCCCTCTCAAGAGATAATATTCCTGGGTGCAAGCTTAAATACAACTGCCCAGATGGCTTATTTCACGTCAGGCAAGCAAAGGCAACTGACTCATTACTTTCAAATGATGGCAACAAAGACCCAGCTACCTGCAAGAAAAATTCTGCAGGCTTTGGGCTTCATGGCATCCTGCAAGACTGCATATGAGGAAGCTACAATGGTATCTAAAAAGTGTTTGGACTCAACATTGCCACAGCCTGAAAACGATAATAACTCTTATTCCCTGCCTGCAATAGGAGTTTCGATGGTGGGCACTGGCCTGTCACCACAACAAGGGACAGCCTTTCACTTTACCCACAGCCAGGCAGACACTAACAGACACATCAGATTATGCCTGGGGGGCACACATGGCAGGAAAATGTATTTAGTGCATGTGGCCCACGGACCAGATGCATCTTCATATCAATCAAAAACTTGCTAGCTGTACAGAATGCCCTGACAGCCTTCAAGGATCTACTACATCCAGGACAACTATTACTAAAGACGGACAATACTACAGTTATGTGGTACATAAACAAGCAAGGGGGCACACATTCCTACCCCCTCTGCAGGCAAACCATGACTTTGTGGAACACAGCACAGACCTTTCAAGTACATCTGCAGGCACAATTCCTGCCAGGAAAGAAAAATACTCTGGCAGACGAACTAAGCAGAAACCTCATGGACCCTCATGAGTGGAAACTAGATCCACAGGTCTTCAGCATGATAACAAGGAAATGGGGATGCCCAGACATAGATCTTTTTGCCTCCCCTCACAACTGCCAACTACAGAGATTCTGCACAAGGACTTATCACTCACAAGCATGGAAAGTGGATGCTCTGTCATTCAGCTGGAAAACCCTAACAGTTTATGACTTTCCACCACTGCCTCTCCTTCCCAAGGTACTCCTAAAAGTCAGACAAGAGAAGCCAAAAATGATTCTGATTGTCCCAGACTGGCCATGCCAGTACTGGTACCCAATCCTAAAGAGCTTGTCTCAAGGCCCAGTCTGGACTTTACCTCAAATTCCTCATCTTCTGATTCAACAAAACAATCAGATCCTGCACAGCCAACTCAGAACCTTAAATCTGGCTGCATGGCAAATAATATAGCCACTCAGAACGCACCTCTCTCTAAAGCTGTTATGGATGTCATTTTGGAAGCCAGGAGGCCCAGCACCAGGAAATCTTATGCAGAAAAATGGAAGAGATTCTGTGCTTGGAACCAGGCACAAGGACTTGAACCACTTGTTCCAAATATTCCTCAGATTTTACAATACCTAACTGAGATGCTGGACAAAGGCCTATCCTTCTCATCAATTAAGATCCATGCCTCTGCCATTTCAGCTCATTACAATACAGAACCTCCTATTTTCTCTCATCCACTGCTAAGACAGTATCTCAGAGGGGCAAAAAACATAAGACCCCCAAGGAGAGCACCAATACCTACATAGGACCTCAACTTCGTCTTGGAAAAGCTCACACTGCCTCCTTTTGAGCCAGCCAATACAGCTTATATAAAATTCCTATCCTGGAAAACTGCTCTGTTCCTAGCAATAACTTCAGCAAGAAGAGTCTCAGAGTTACAGGCATTAATGGCAGTGGAACCTTTTATCATTTTTCATCCAGACAGGGTTTCTATAAGGACAAACCCAACATTTATGCCAAAGGTAGTATCCAGTGTGGCTCTTAACCAAACCACTCATTTGCCAACATTTTATCCAAATCCCCAGAATAAAGGGGAGAGACTTCTGCACTCTTTGGACATACACAGGCAGCTACGCTTCTACTTGGACAAAACAAAAGCTTTCAGAAAAACTGAGCAACTGTTTGTAGCATATGCTGCAGGATCACAAGGAAAGGCTATCTCAAAACAGACTATTTCAAAATGGATAGGACACTGTATTCATTTCTGCTATGCTCAGCATGGCAAGTCAGTGACTAAGAATATTAGGCCACATTCTACCAGGGCAGCAGCCACTTCAGCAGCCTTTCTCAGAGGAGTACCAACCAAGGAAATTTTGGAGGCTGCAACTTGGAGTTCAGTGCACACTTTTACCAAGCATTATCACTTACCTCTTTACTCTAAATCCAGAGCATGCTTTGCCACTGCAGTTCTGCAGGGCCTCATAGCCACTCCTAATCCTATTTAGACCCAGCCACCCTACCTCAGCTTTGGGATTCAACCCAAGTATAATGACTGCAACAGTGAAACACGATGAGCATAGTACAGTTGTGTACCTACCATAAATGTAGATGTTCGAGTGTATTCACTGTTGCAGTCCAGGTTACCCACCCTCCATCCCCCTTTCTTTGCTTCTTTGCTGGGACTTACACCACATAGGTTGTATAGGTTAGAGAAGTATAGGTATTTGCTTGTAGGTGAAGGTATTTTTTCTTATTTTACTGTATGTTTTTATAAGCAATATGTATTGACTACCTTCTTGGGGGCACCTGGCATTGGGGGCACCTGGCATCTGGGGCAAGAAAAACTGAAGAAAATGGTGTCGGCTGCATCTTCTATACCCCTGGCGCACTGACGTCAGGGAAGAGGCGACAGCAACTGACGCCGGACCAGGACTTGGAATTCAGGCCGACTGCGGGTAGCCTGCCAGCAGGATAACCCAAGTGTAATGACTGCAACAGTGAATACACTCGAACATCTACATTTATGGTAGGTACACAGCTGTACTTTCTGGAAGCGCTCTCAGATAATTTTGCATATGCTTTTCAAGCCCTTGTTCTCAATCTGCTGCTCCTAAAACGCCAGATAGGTTATATAAGGTCCCTTAAGCTGAGAAGTTTTTGCATAAAAGTCCCTCAGCAGACCCTTCTGCCATTTCTGTCTCACCTGCCAAGCCCACTGAACTTCTTGCATCTTCCAAACTTTTATAAATAGACAAAAAGAGTAGAGCAATGGATTGGTATGGTAAGAAGGTGTATACCTCTGCTACTTTGACTTTAGGGCCGCCAGTTATCAGAAACATACGACTAGATATGTGCTTGCCCTTCTTGCTAAACGTTGTGTGGAGATGGTGTTAGCTGGCATGCCAGAGTCTGATTCTGAAACTTCAGCTCTCTTCCCACTTGGTTCTGCTTTGCAAGTAGCCATCCATTTCATTAAATGCAGCTATGATTTATTCAAGGTCGCAACATCAAGTGAGGCATTAGATTGCATTCCAGAGTGATATAAAGGTGAAATTATTAGATTGTCCTCTGAAGACCAAGAGTTTGTTTGGTTCTTCCTCGGACTTTTCTAAAGCTTTGCAAGACAAGGGGAGGTCTGGCAGGGTATTAAACAGATTTTTTCTTCTGTTCCTAAATGTCAAAGAAATTTACCCCTCTAAAGCCAGGTCTCTTTGTGGGTAAGCATCCTAAGTGGCCTCTGAAGTGTAAAAGACTTTCTAAGACGGTCAATCCAGTCAAGTCCAGGGGCAAAACTCCTCTTTCAGGACAAGTCAGCTTCCACTTGATGATTCTTCTCCTCTTCCCCTCAGCCAGATTCCTCTTTCGCAAAGGTTAATGCTCTTCTTTCCCTTTTGGCAACAGATCACAATAGATGCATAGGCTTTCTCACTTTTCATGCATTCCTCAGCTCCCCTTGCCAGTTGCCTCACTTTCCCCTCTTCATAGGGAAGTCTGTGTTTAAGGTATTATTCAGCCAGTGCCCCCATGCCAGAGGAGCCAGGGTTTCTACACCAGGATGTTTTTGGCTCACCGGTGGTAGGTTCTTGGAGGCCCAATCTAGACTTTTCCTTTTTCAAAACCTTTCTGATAATGCTTTCTTTTAAAATTTTGACTTCAGTCTGTTCTCTCTGCTTCTTCCTTAGATCTTTGTGGTTTCTCTAGACCTAAAGCATGCATATCTACATATTCCCATTCACCTTCTTTTCAGGAAGCTTTTACAGTTCTGTGTTTTCCGTACATTATCAGTTCCCTGCTTTGCCATTTAGTCTTTCTATAGCACCGAGGATCTTTTCCATATGTGTAGCCCCTGCCATAGCCTTTTGCATGGTGTTTAGATTTTTTTCCCTTATCTGATCAACCTTCTTATTCAGCTTCCTTCTCTGCAGGATCTGAAATTTACAAAACTGCTGCTTCACAGTGCAGGATTCACTCTAAATTTAAAGAAATCAATTCGGATGCCTTCTCAGGACCAATTTTTTTTAGGTTGCAGGATTCAGACCCTTACTTTGACAGCTTTTCTTGCACAGCCCAAGGTCCTGTCTTTCGACAGTTTCTTTCAGTCTTCATTTGCTAGAGATCTCAACTAGGGAGCTTCTGTGAACTCTGGGTTCATGTCATGCACCATCCCTGTGGTTCCCGTTGCCAGACTCCATATGAGGAAGTTCCAGTGTTATTCAAAGACAATCTGGCTTCAGCATTGTCATCTTCTGAATTTCCCCATTCCTTGTGTAAGAATGGAATGTCTCTATTGTATCAACCAGATATCCCCAGAAGGCAGGTCTTCCCTTTCAGGTACTTTATTCCACTCAACAGCTGTTTACATATGCTTCAGATCTAACATGGGGGGGGGGGTCTTTTTCCAACAACATTAGGGTCCGGGGGTCTGGTCTCCATACAAAAGTCACAGCATATCAGTGTCAAGGAAATGAAAGCTCTGATCTTGGCTGTCCAGGCTCTGCATTACCATTTGGATTCAAGGCTTACTCATAGTTTTTACAGATAACACCACTGTCATGGGTTCATAGTTGTGTACTAGGCTTATGACCCTGGAGCCTTTACAAGCCTAGCCCATAGAAGTGCCTTGGTATTGTGCCGCCCGTCGTTAGTTTGTAGTGCCTCTATCAAGTAGAGCCACTGGAGTGATCCACTGGGTGAACTTTGTTTCCCATCCACTCATCAAGTTTTCACTTGAAGAGGGCCAGTGATGTGCTCTGCTTGACATGTATGGGAAATCTATTCCAGAGCATAGGCAGTCTCTGGGTTATGAACCTGTCCCTCCAGCATGTTTTGTTGATTGTGGTAACGAGGTTGAGGTCTCTGGAGTGTGTGGTGCGGAGGGATTAGGATTTCTTTAGATGTAGCATTTGTAACAGAGCTGGGTCAGACATGGCTTTGTAAGTCAAGCAGAAATCGCCTCTTAATAGACTATATGAGAGAGAATAGCTGGATGTTTAATTGAGTCTGTCTGTGTAGGGCGTGTGTTTAAGGCCTAGGATCCTCTTCGTGAGGTACTTTTGTGGCCTTTCCAGCTGTTGCAGGTGTCTAGTGAGGTACATGCCAAATGGGGCATTATACCCTATGATTGGTCTAATGAGGGAAGAGTAGAGAGAAATGATGACCTCTTTCTTCCTGGATGCAAAACCCTTGGTAATGAGATGTGCCACATAGGACTTTCTGACCACAGTGGCAATGTGGTGGTCGAAGGAGAGGTTGCTGTTGACTTGTGTCCCCAGATCTCTTATAACGCCTTCAGTGTTCAGTGGGCTCCTGTTGGTGTAATTAGTGGGAACTTGAGTTTTTTCTATAGGGGATGATGACACATTTTTTGGAATTAAGCTTAAGGCCATGGTTTCGACACCAGTCATTGGTCTCAGTGAGGCCTTTTTGTAGGATGTCTGCATCACTTGGGGAGTTAATAATGGCTCCCAGCTTACAGTCGTCTGCGAACTTGGTCAGCCAGAATTCTTCCGTGTTGGCCTGGACTTCTGAGAAGTAGATGCCAAACAGGAGACTACCCAGGACCAATTCCTGTGGGACTTCACTCGTGACTGGTTGGCAGTCTTACTTGGAGTCCGCTATTTTCGCACTGTGGGTTCTGTCTGTGAGGCAGTTTGCAACCCACCTAATGATATAGGGGTTGATGCCGAGTTTGGTGAGTTTATCAATAATTCCTGAGTGAGGAATGGTATCAAAGGCCTTGGCCAGATCAAGGTAGGCTGTATGAACTGCCTTAACCTCATCCACAGCTCTGGTGACTGACTCAAAGAAGTCAACCAGGTTGAGCAGGCATGATCTACATTTCACAAAACCAACTTGTGTGGGATCTAGAGTTTGAAGATTCCCTATATCCTTGTTAATTAGGTCCATGATGATGCCCTCCATAGCCTTGCATATCAGACTCGCCAGGCTAATGGGGCGATAATTTCCAGGGTCTGTAGTCACTCCTCCTTTAAGGAGAGGGATGACTGTAGCAGTGCGCCATTCAGTAGGGACAAAGCCTGAGGTGTGGCTGTGAGTGAACAGGGCACACAGATGTGGTGCCAGTTCACTTTGTAGTTCATGTAGAACACAGACAGGGATATTGTCCGGTCCTGTGGAAGCTGTATTCTTGGCCTTTGACAATGCAGCTTTAACCTGTGCTGCAGTAATGCTGGGTCCCTGGCATTCTTCCGGTATTGAGATTGGTCCTTTTGGGGGGGGGGGGGTAAAGTTGGCACTGAATCTGTTGGCAATATATGTTCGCTCAGTATAGGAGGTATCATTGTGCCAGTAACTCAGAGCAAATCTGGGTATTGCTGTGGAGATTCTTGATATAACAACAGAAGGCTTTGTGGTTGTTTTTAGTGTCTGCTGCAATTCTGCCTTCATAGCTGGCTTTGGAGGTTTTGACAAGAGAGCTCAATTTTTGTTGAGGCTAATAAGGGAATTTTTCCAGTCTTAGGACTTCACCTTTTTTCTGCAACAGTTTCTTCCTTCTGTTGTAGTTTATTAATGGCAGGGGGACCACCAGATTGGCTTCCTTTTTTGGAGGAGAGTGTCTTGGTTCTGTTGAGTATGGCTAGTTCCATGCATTTATGTACGTTTTCGTACAGTGCATTGGTGTATGATTTGGCAGTCATGCATCTGTTTTCCATTGGCATGGGTGCTGTGAAGTTAACCACCTCTGTTTTTAGAAGTCCAAAGTTAGCTTTGGAGAGGTTTTTCATGGTGGATACCTTTGCGAGGGGTGTGGGTGAGATGTGGATTTCCATGGTGATTAGTTTGTGGTCGGATCTAACCAGGGAGGAATTGACTATTGGTGTTGAGCAAAGGTTGCCCATGTTAGTAATAACCAGGTCAAGGATGTTGCTTCCTCTAGTTGGGGGTAAGAATGAGCTTGTCCTGAGCATTGGAACTGATAAATTCCAGGAAGCGTTGGGCTAGTGCATTGGTGCAAGAGTAGATTTCCCACTTGATGGGAGGGGTAGTTGAAGTCGCCTAGTATGAGTGTGTGGGTTGGATCTTAATAGTTTCCATGGTGCTTAAGAATGTGGAGTGAGAGTCTTGGGACATGGTTGGGGACCTGTAGCAGGCTATAACCTGAATCGCCATCTTACCCAATGTTAGTTGTACCTGGAGTATCTCAAATGCCTTATGCTGGGCTACTAGGCTGGAGGTGTGCATATCCTTTATGAATACGGAGACACCACTGCCTTTGGAGCTTCAGTCCATGTTCTAGGGCCGAAAGGTGTGGATTGAGTTATAGCCTGGTAGCACAGGGGTCCTTTCTGCTGCTTTAAACCAGGTGTCCCTTACAGCACAAATGTTGTTCTCCATTTTGAGGAGTTCTTTGAGCGAATGCATCTTGAGATTTAGACTTCTAGTGTTGAGCAGCATGACCCTCAGATTGCATTTATTTATAGCTGTTAAGGTAGTAATTTGGTCTTTGGAACACTGCCTAAAAAAAGGCAGTGTACGGGTGGCAAGAGCCTTGGCCAGTACCCAGAAACCCAGGGGTGACAGATGCAGGCCATCTCTGGCAAATCATCGAGGTGTGTTAATCATGTCATCCCAAGTAAACCGATACTGGATCCCCTTTGAATGACACCAGAAGGGGGGGGGGGGGACGACGACAATTTCTGACCTTCTTTGCAGAGTAGCTGCCAGTGTGGGACTTTGACATCCACTATCCTCAGTCTTGTGACGCTCTCTTGGCCTAGACAGCATTGTTTTTCCCATCTTTTTCCCTTGGCCAGGGACAGTCATCACAAGTCACCCCACAGGATGGATATACTCACACAGGACAAGGGCTCTCCCCCTCATCTTCTCATCTTGCAGTAGACTCTGAATGGTAGGGTTTTAATTCCTTTTAGGCCTTGTGTTCTGAGGATGTTCTTTAGGTTTTGCAGTTGGGCAGAAAACTCTCTACCAGCAAATCTTGTGGAAGAGATTTTCTTATTGGTGTCACAGCAATTGATAGGACCCTCTTTTTGGTGGTTATTCCTACTGTTTTTCTTTTTTGTTTGAGTTGCTCAGTTGTACTCTATTGTAGAGGCCGTGTAGGTGCAGCGGTTAGCGTTGTCGCCTCACAGCAAGAGGTTCTGCCATTCGAGTCTCGGCTGGAGCGCCTTATGTGTGAAGTCTGCATGTCCTCCCCTGCAGTCAAGTGACGTTTAAAGACATTCAGGTAGGTGCGTGCGTGAATCTGTGTGCCTTCTTTGAAGGTTGTGCGTCGGGCTGGCAACTTGACACCGTAAAAATCCACTGCCAGTCATTAGCGGGCAGGAGTCCCGCTGTGGTGACCCCTAACCGGGAAAAGCCGAAAGACTTTAATGAGTTGTTCAGTTGTGGTCTAGTATACTCTGTTAAAGCTGATTTGTCTACCATTTCTGTGTTTGTGCTTCTAGTTCCACCACTTTCTTCTAGGTTTGATGTTAAACAGATGTTCGTGTTTTACTGTTGCAGTCATTGCACTTGGGTTATCCTGCTGGCAGGCTACCCGCAGCCGGCCTGAATTCCAAAGTCCTGGTCCGGCGTCGGTTGCTGTCGCTTCTTCCCTGACGTCAGTGCGCCAGGGGTATAAAAGATGCAGCCGACGCAATTTTCTTCAGTCTTTCTTGCTGCCCGGTGCACGAAGCAAAAGCAGTTCGCAAGTGCCCGTCGGCCAACTCCTGAGATTTTCGAAATCGAATTTCAGATCCGAAGTCTTCATTAAAGCTAAGTACCCCGTTGGGGAAACTCTTTTCTTGCTCCAGGCCGATGTCAGAAAAAGTTAACAATTTTATTTCTTGTGGAAAGCAAATACCTCATAAGGATTTTCATTCTTACTGCATTCCTTGCCTAGGCCCTGATCACAACATTGCTAGCTGTCGGTTTTGAGCTAGATTTAACCAACGCACTATTAAACATCGGTACGATTTTGCCTTTCATTACTTTGGCCGAAGATTCAGTTATATAATGCCGTCGGAACAACCGACGACCGGAGTTTATAAAAAGTGCAAGGAAAAGGACAGGCATCCGAGGTCCAAGACAGACGATGAGGCTTCCGCTAAGCCAGTCGCCGGTTCTCAGTGAGGCGCTTTCGCAGCCCCTGACGCACGCTACCTCAGAGCCACAGGCTGCTTCCGATTCCCACATGGAGCCAGCTAGGCCTCTGGATAATCAAGGTATTGAACTCTCGGAAACTATTCCCTCAGATGGGTCCGGAGCCGCTGAGGAGGCATCGGCTTCTGAGGGTGTTTTCAGACCTACACAGTTATATGTAAAGCCTACCTCAGCTTCCAAAACAAAGACTAAAGCCTACCTCAGCTTCCAAAACAAAGACTAAAGCAGCTCTAAAGACAAAGAAAGAAGTACAGCATTCTCCTAGACAGACTTCCATGCCTAAAAAACAGATGCTCAAAATGGCCGAAGACCTAATTACCTTGATCAGGGGTTCCCATCCCCCTCCTGATAAGAGGCCTAGGCAAGAGACAGAATATGAATCTTCAGATCAGGTTTCCATTTCCTCTGACTCCTCTTCTGAGCAGGAATACTCTCTTCCTCCCTATGAGGATTCTGATGCTGAAGAATCTATTCCTTCAGCCTCTCCTCCTGAGGATTTTTCTTTTGGGGAAACCCTGCATACCATGAGGGAGCACTTCCACTGGGAGAGCCAAGACTACTCAGAATCAAAGAAAAGGCTTAGAGATTTTCTTTTACTGCCTCAGCGCAGGCCTCTTGCTTTCCCCCCTGTGTTAGACATTGTAGATGATGTATTTTCAGAGTCCGGCCTTTCTCCTGACTCTTTACCCCCTGCCCCTGTAAAACCAGACAGATACTACAGGGTTCCAGACTCACATAAATTTATTTATAAAAACCCTACTGCTGATCCAGAAACTATTTCTCAGGGTCCCAAAGGGGTCAAGGCTTCCACTGCAAAAAACCCTATCCCCTCTGACAGGGATTCTAGGGCACTAGACAGATGGGGGAAAAAGTTTACACTTCTGCTACTTTGGCTGTGAGGGCTTTAAATTGTCAATTTCATATGCTTAAATATCAGCAATACTTAATGTCACTGCTAAAACAGAAAATGTTGGCAAATACTGATTGTGCAGAAAATAAGGAAATGCAGGATTTATTGCATGCAACTGAACAAGTGGGAAAGCATACATTGCAATGTGGTTTTGATTCTCTAGAGGCCTCTTGCAGGGCCGCAGTTACGGGGTCTGTCATTAGGAGGCATGCTTGGTTAAAGGAACAGATGCTACCTGATCATGTTAAGGCAAAATTACTAGATGCTCCATTACAGCATGATAGGCATGAGGCAGATACAGACACCCTAGAGGTAGATCCCAGCCCCAGGGCTCATACAGACCTAAACAGTGGGCCCCTTCTACATCAAAAGCGGAGAAGACAAATCACAGCCATACAGGAAACAGTCCCAATGACTTTCCTCTGCCAGCACCAAGCACTTATCTTTTGGCAGCCCCCTTAGGGGGGAAAACTAGCACTTTTCTCTCAAAACTGGCACATGATGACCCAGGACAAATGGGTCTTGAATATAGTGTCCCAGGGCTACAGGTTCCACTTTCACACCCTGCCAAGGGCAAAATGTATGCCAGACCTGCCACACAATCAATGGACAGAGGCACAAAAACAAGTTTCATCCCTCATGGACATGAGGGCCATTCAGCGAGTACCACAACAAGAGCAGGGACAAGGATTTTACTCAAGACTTTTCTTGGTACCCAGAAAGGACAAAGCCTGGAGACCAATACTGGACCTGTCTATTCTAAACACATTTCTGGACGTCCCAAAATTCAAAATGTTGACTTTGCAGCAGCTTCGGCCCATGCTGGGCAAGAAGGCTTGGCTTGTAACTGTGGATCTAAAAGAAGCATACCTGCATGTACCAATCAGACAATCTTGCAGAAGATACCTCAGATTCATAGCTGGCTCAATGCACTACTAATTTTCTGCACTGCCCTTTGGCTTATCTACTGCGCCCAGGGTCTTCACAAAATGCCTGGCACCAGTAATTGCATATTGCAGACAAAGAGGAATTCAAATATATCCTTACTTGGATGATTGTCTTATTCAAGCAGCGAACAAGGACATTCTACTAGAGCACCTGGCGTTTGTAAAAAGATTATTGATTTGCCTAGGGTACACAGTAAACGAAAAGAAATCAAAATTGCTACCCTCTCAAGAGATAATATTCCTGGGTGCAAGCTTAAATACAACTGCCCAGATGGCTTATCTCACGCCAGACAAACAAAGGCAACTGACTTCTTACTTCATAATGTTGGCAACAAAGACCCAGTTATCTGCAAGAAAAATTCTGCAGGCTTTGAGCTTCATGGCATCCTGCATTCTGCTAATTCCATATGCCAGACTGCATATGAGGAAACTACAATGGTATCTAAAAAGCGTTTGGACTCAACATTGCCACAGCCTGGAAACCTTGATTACCCTCATTCCTTGCCTTCAACAGGAGTTTCGATGGTGGGCACAGTCCTGTCACCTCAACAAGGGACAGCCATTCAACCTACCCACTGCCAGGCAGTCAATAACAACAGATGCTTCAGATTATGCCTGGGGGGCCCACATGGCAGGAAAATGTATTCAGGGCACATGGCCATCAAATGCATCTTCATATCAATCAAAAAGAGATGCTAGCTGTTCAGAATGCCCTGACAGCTTTCAAGGACCTTCTTCATCCAGGACAACGACTAATAAGGACGGACAATACTACAGTCATGTGGTACATAAACAAGCAGGGAAGCACACATTCCTACCCCCTTTGCAGACAAGCCATAACTCTGTGGGACACAGCATTGACTTATCAAGTACATCTGCAAGCACAATTCCTGCCAGGAAAGAAAAATACTCTGGCAGACGAACCAAGCAGAAACATTACGGATCCCCATGAGTGGAAACTGGATCTACAAGTCTTCAGCATAAACGAACCAAGCACTGTGAAGAGGACGAACCGCACCGGACAACTTTCTTTCCAAAAAAACAGCTTTATTATACGTGAACAAACAAAATCACACATATTTCGTCTCCAATACAAGACTTCATCAGACAAGTGAAAACAGGATGAACAACCATTTATATATGCTTGCATGTAATTTGAAATACCCAATGAAAATCTAACAATCCTCATGAATAATATATGAATATACGCGTGTGCAAGGAATAAATGAATTAAACAAGCCAAAGCCAAATATTGTGTTTCTGTACACAATATAAGATATAAAACATGAAATGCATGTGTACCAATGATATATGAACAAACGATGAACCAACATTTTAATGTATATACATACCCAAATGAATAGCTGAACTTAATTTAACAATAGAGATTTATTTATATTAAAATTCCCTAACTATACTCCCATCTAGTGGTTGAAACTGAGAAGTACATAGAATTTCCATCCCAAATAATTATTCTCTGTTGAAGAATAGTAAATGGAAATAAAAAATGGAAAAGTAATAATAGATGTGTAACAGTGATCAATGGTGTGAAAAATGTATATATAAAAAATATAAATATGTATAAAAATATATGATATAAATGTGTTTATATAGAATAAATGTGCATATTTTAAAATGAATAGATGTTATGCACGGGTAAATATATATTAAATATTGAACACATAACTATGACCAATAAAGAATAAAATTACAAACTTGCAAAGATATATATATAAAAATTAATAAATGTATATAAATGTATGAATACACCAAGGCATGACTTATAAAAACAAATATATAAATATAAAAAATACGTCTAAAATCCGTATCTCCTTTCAACCAATGCATAAAAAATGCATGTATATATATAATTTAATAATTTAATAATTAAAAATTCCATCTAAAAAATATATAATCTAAAAAATATATATACAATACAAAATATATGTATATATAGTACAAAATATACTTAAACATGTGCCAAATATATATACATGTGTAAAAATAGTATGAATAAATATAATAATAAATACGAATATAAATATATGTAAATCAGAGATGCTAGCTGTTCAGAATGCCCTGACAGCTTTCAAGGACCTTCCTCATCCAGGACAACTACTAATAAGGACGGACAATACTACAGTCATGTGGTACATAAACAAGCAGGGAGGCACACATTCCTACCCCCTTTGCAGACAAGCCATAACTCTGTGGGACACAGCATTGACTTATCAAGTACATCTGCAAGCACAATTCCTGCCAGGAAAGAAAAATACTCTGGCAGACGAACTAAGCAGAAACATTACAGATCCCCATGAGTGGAAACTGGATCTACAAGTCTTTAGCATGATAACAAAGAAATGGGGATTCCCAGACATAGATCTTTTTGCCTCCCCTCACAACTGCCAACTACAGAGATTCTGCACAAGGACTTATCACAAGCAAGCATGGAAAGTGGGTGCTCTGTCATTCAGCTGGAAAACCCTAACGGTATATGCCTTTCCTCCTATGCCTCTCCTTCCCAAGGTACTCCTAAAGGTCAGACAAGAAAAGACAAAAATGATTCTGATTGCCCCAGACTGGCCGCGCCAGCACTGGTACCCAATCCTAAAGAGCTTATGTCAAGGCCCAGCCTGGACATTGCCTCTAATTCCTCACTTACTGACCCAACGAAACAATCAGATCCTGCACAGCCAACTCAGGACCCTAAATCTGGCAGCATGGTGAATAATGTAGCCATTCATAATACACCTCTCTCTAAAGCAGTGATGGATGTTATTTTGGAGGCCAGGAGGCCAAGTACCAGAAAATCTTATGCAGAAAAATGGAAGAGATTCTGTGCTTGGAACCAGGCACAAGGAATTGACACGCTTGTACCAAATATTCCACAGATTTTACAATACCTAACTGAGATGCTGGACAAAGGCCTATCCTTCTCATCAATTAAGATACATACCTCTGCCATTTCAGCTCATTACAATACGGAACCACCTAATTTTTTCTCATCCATTGCTAAGGCAGTACCTCAGAGGGGCCAAAAACATAAGACCTCCAAGGAGAGCACCAGTACCTGCATGGGACCTCAATTATGTCTTGGAGAAACTCACACTGCCGCCTTTTGAGCCAGCCAATACAGCTGAAATAAAGTTCTTATCTTGGAAAACAGCTCTACTCCTAGCAATAACCTCTGCAAGATGAGTCTCAGAGTTGCAGGCTCTCATGACTGTGGAACCTTTTATCATTTTCCATCCAGACAGGGTTTCTCTGAGGACAAACCCGACATTCATGCCTAAGGTAGTGTCCAGTGTGGCCCTTAACCAAACCATTCATTTGCCTACTTTTTATCCAAACCCACAGAATAAGGGTGAGAGACTTCTGCATTCTTTGGACATATAAGACAGCTACGCTTCTACTTGGACAGAACTAAAGCTTTCAGAAAGACAGAGAAACTTTTAGTGGCATATGCTGCAGGATCACAAGGAAAGCCCATCTCTAAGCAGACTATTTCGAAATGGATAGGCCACTGCCTTTGATTCTGTTACTCACAACATGGCAAATCAATTCTTAAGGGCATTAGGCCACATTCTACCAGAGCAGCAGCCTTCCTCAGAGGGGTACCAACCAAAGACGTTTTAGAGGCTGCAACTTTTGAGTTCAGTGCACACTTTCACCAAGCACTACCATTTACCTCTCTACTCTAAATCCAGAACAGGCTTTGCCACTGCAGTTTTGCAGGGCCTTATAGCCTCTCCTTATCCTATGTAGACACAACCACCCTACCTCAGCTTTGGGATTCAACCCAAGTGTAATGACTGCAACAGTGAAACACAATGAATATAGTACAGTTGTGTACCTACCATAAATGTAGATGTTCGAGTGTATTCACTATTACAATCCAGGTTACCCACCCACCATCCCCCTTTTTCTTTGTTGCGGCTTATCTGTACTTCTCTATCCTATACAACCTAGGTGGTGTATTTGCTTGTAGATGAAGGAAATGTTTATGTTATTGCATGCATACTCATTGGCATAAATTTTTAGCCTAACAATTTGGGGGCACCTGACATCTGGGACAAGAAAAACTGAAGAAAATGGCATTGGCTGCATCTTTTATACCCCTGGCGCACTGACATCAGGGAAGAAGCGACAGCAACCGATGCCAGACCAGGACTTTGGAATTCAGGCCGACTGAGGGTAGCCTGCCAGCAGGATAACCCAAGAGTAATGACTGCAACAGTGAATACACTCGAACATCTACATTTATGGTAGGTACACAACTGTACTTTTCTCAAAGGCAACTTCATATTAGGCATCCAAGAAAAACCCAGTCCTCCTCTTGGGACTTAGTTTGCTTTTGAAAAGTTAACTCCATCACATTTTGAACCAGCAGCTTCTTCCTCTCTCTGATTGTGCACTGGAAAATTCCTCATTTGTGGCTCTGACTTCTGACAAGAGTCTGTTAACTCTATGGCCTTATAGCAGTTCCACTTCTCTAGTAGAGGCATTCTCTCTCTCTCTCTCCAGATTAGTCCGATTTTTATGCCTAATGTGATTAGTGATGTATCTTTGATTCGGACCATCCCATCTGTCTTCCTTCTTTCCATCTCCTCAAAATAATAGTGAGAGATTTCTGCATTCTTTGGATTTCCATAGACAGCTCAGATAGTATTTACACAAGACTAAATAAATGTATTAGGAAATCTTGGCAAATGTATTTCTTGGGATTTCTAAATCTGTTTCCCCTTTGTTATTGTGTTCATGGCAAACAGCTTCCTACTTTGATTCATGCGCATTCTACAAGGGCAGTTGCCTCTTCTGGATTTAAGGATCTGTGTGCTAGATTTATAATGGAAGCTGCTTCTTGGTTTTCTGTGCATTCTTTTACTAAGCACTATAAGTTGGATGTGATTGCTAGGGCCAAGAGTGAGTTTTGTCAAGTCTAATCTCTTTGGGTTTTTGGGGGGCTCCTCCATACCTTCTTCCTCCCATTCTTTATATTACCTCTTACACTATCCCTGTTGTAAGGAATACTCCAGTGGTGATTAAGGAAGGACATAGTGCAGTTGTCTAAGAACTTTGTCCCTCCTTTTTCTAGGGTTTTCTCTTTTTCCCTCTGGCCAGAGGGACTTTTTTCTTTTTTCTGGATATACTTGTATTCCTTTTCTTTTTCTTTCGCCGTTGCTGCTGTTGTTCATTTGGTGCAGTAACATCATGCACAGTCTTAATGTAAAGGACGTGTTTGCATTGAACATATTCAATTGCATTTACTTTGACTATGTCCTGATGAGGTTTAACTGTAATAAAGAAAATGGTCAGACTGAAGTATTCAAAACTGTTTTACATTATGCAAACTTATCCTTCAACCGATGACTCTTTAACATTATCATCACAAAAGAGTCAAGTTGTTTTCATGCACAGATGGCCTCCATACCCAATGATTACAACTGCTTTGCTGTCTGTGCACATCCCCAATATCAGAGTACAAAACAACAGTCACACAATGTATTTCAAGCAGTTTTCTAAAAATGCATAGCCTCCGATTCTTGTGCTAAGAGGTACATGGCTAAGACTCACAAATAAGTGACTAATTTTACATGCTGCTCCTATATACTTAAAAAGTTGGTAGTATAATGGGTTTTGCATAACAGGTATTTTCATCTGAAGGATAAGAAGTTTGCAATTTATATGACTCATTAATTGTCTATAATATAAGGTTTCAAAAAATACCAGATTTTATGAGGAACATACAAAATGACAGGTGCAATGTATGCACACAGTTGCTCACTAGCCAGCCCTCCAGCAAAGTAGTCTTATAGCTCTTGATCTCTTAGATAAAAATCCAGTGCAAAAGGCCAAAATCAAGGGCAGATTTTACATACTTATAAAATTCTTCGTATAACAGGATGTTATGTAGTCCAATCTCGTCTGCATTCTTACCCGTGGTTCGGAGCTGAATGTCGGCTCCGACTCGGCCAACATTTCTAGCTCGAAGTCTTTCTATTGGCTGAGCTAAGATGGTATCCCATGCTGCACTGCTCTCTATCCCCAGATCTCATTTGCTGCTCATGTAGCTCGGACGTGGTCTTGCTCTTGGCTGTGGCTAAGTACCCTTTTTCTTCTTTATCAGAGAATTTGTTGCAAACAAAAAAGCTATTTTAATAGCTATTGTGTGTTCTTGTCTTGTCTTGTGGAAAAGTTGTGTTTTTGATAGTTTTTGTGGTATCCCACTAGCTGTTTCCAGCGGGCTATGCCCATTTCAGTTAGAGGACCTAATCTGTCCCCTTGCTTTCCTTGTGTCATAAAAACTTTACCGGGTCTAAAACCGTTTAAATTAGAGGCATTAGTCCCCTCCCCTTGTGCTTGTGTCTAAGGATCGTTTAAGTTAGAGATCTTGTGGTTTTTGTTTGTGGTAGGCTTTTCCCGCCTTGTGACTGTTGGTCCTTTTATTCAGTGATTCTTTGTCTTTGGTGCTTTTTGTTGTTGATTAACGATGTCCAAAGATACTAAGGAGCACAAGCCCTCGGGCTTCAAGAAATGCTGTAGGTGCAGTTATAAAATGTCCATTACCGATGGATATTGACTGTGTGTGTTGTCTGGGAGCGATTCACCTCCAGAAGTCCTTCAGCTTCTGTCATGCCTTTAGTCCACAAGTTCTTCAGAAAAGGAAGAATAAATTGATTTTGAAGGGACTTCTGAAACCCTCCTTCGAGGAGGGTCTGGAAACCACTTCCAGCTCTAAGGCAAAATCCTCTAAATCAAAAAAGAGATCTCCGGCTCCATCAGTCTCCTCGGAGCCTCCGGAGAAAATAGCAAAATCTGCTGCGACATCCTCGGCTCCATTGTCCTTGGGGCTGCAGGAAGTGGCAGTTGTTATGGAACCTGCTTTGGCTCCAATCATCTTGGAACCTATTCGGAGCCGATCGCCTAGTATTAGGCCAGTATCCCCTCCTCGCAGGTCTCCTTCGAAGAGGAAGCCTCATTCTCCTTCTCTATCCTCTAAATCCTCCAGGACCTTATCAGATGTGGACGTCGATAGAGTGGTGCAGAGACTCCTTCAGTCACCGGTTTTGGCAAAATTGTTCTCGGCTCCGATCCAGTCAGCTCCGGAGCCCGTCCTTCAACCGGCTTCGATACTTCCTCCTCTGAGCATACCTCAGCTTTCGGAGCCGGAGTGCTCGGCTCCGTGTGATGTCCTTAGGTCGGTTCCAACAGCCCCTCCTGGCTTATCAGTGCCGACGTCAGCTCTGACCCCGTCCACGGGATTCAGGACTCAGGATTCTTCAGTTGGACCTGAGGGAGAGACTTCGGGACAGTCCTCAGTTCCTAGTCTCCCTCTCAGTGTGGGGAAGTTTGACTCCTGTCGTGGCTTCGGAGGCTGGTCATTCTTCAGACTTGGGGGGGGGGGGCGGCAGCCTTCAAGGCCATGCAGAGCACGCTGGCCAGGTCTGCTCATTCTCTCCCCTACTACACCGGTGCAGGTCTGTGATCGCCATCTATCTCTAGACAGCGGAGTCCCAAGGTCTCAGGGTACCCCCATGAGTGGTCCCCACTTTTCTGAGGGCCCCTCAGAGTTTTTGCCTGAGAAGCCACCCAGAAAGATGTGCAAGAGGAAGCACATAGATTCCCAGGATGAGTCTCTCACATCAGACACCGACCTCGAGGAATTGGAGGGGTCCCCCAAGTCATCCTCTGAGGATGTTTCTTTCTCTGACATCCAAGAGATTTTGAAACAGAGGCAACTGGCCATCCAAAGCCCCCTCCAAGGAGGAGTCTGTCTTCCTGAAGGCCTTTGGTGCTCAGCCCTCCACCACCTGGCTGTCTCCACCCTTTGAGCTTCTGGATTTGGTTTGTCGAAGGGTGTGGGAAACCCCTGACACTGTGGAACCAGTCCCCAGGAGACCCAATAAATTTTTATCTGCTCCCCCTGATAAGGAATTTCTGTCCAAGGGAGTCCCTGTGGATGCCATGGTGGTGGCAGCTGCCACTCAGAAGGAATTAGCCAAGACTTCTTCCACCATCCATCCCCCTAGCAAGGAGTCTAGGACCATGGACCGGTACGGGAAGCGTACCTTTTCTTCAGCGACCTTTACCCTACGGTCACTGAATTATTTATCTCACTTTACATGGCTCCAGAGAGATCTCCTCAAGGAGCTTGGAGATACTCTCACGGGTAACATTTCTGAGGCGGTGGCCCAGACGGTCAACGCTCAGATGGCTACCCTCAATTCCATTGCAAACTCCTCCATGAGGCTGATTTCATATGCAGCTGAATGTGCGAGTAGGGCAGCAAGTTCAGGAGTTGGTCTTAGGAGGCAGGCCTGGATGCGCCTTTGTCATTTTGCAGAGGCCTTCAAGTCTTCATTCAACAACGCCCCTTTCGATGGTTCCTCTTTGTTCGGAACCAAGGTGAAAGACTCTCTCACCAGGTGCGAGCAGGAGGGAAAAACTCTGTCTGCAGTAGCAGTCCGTTTTTCCCTTCCCTCTAGGCCTTATCCCAAGGCCCAGAGGGGTGGCAAAATGTGGTTCAAGAAATCACAGAGGTTTTTTCCCTGTGCACAAGGTGAGCCCCCCTCCAGAGGCAGGGGAGGGGGTGGTTATTCAGGGAGACGCTGCCCTAGGGGCAGAGGAGGCCCCCGCAACTCGGGAGACCGTGATTCCTTTCGTGGTTCTCCCTACCACCGCTCCTGATGTGAGGCCCGACTGTGCGTTTCCGGAGCCAGTCGGGGGTTGAATCTCGTTATACCTGGAGGCCTGGCAAGAGACCACCCAGGACCAATGGGTTTTACGAATAATTTCCGGAGGATATGTCATCCCCTTCTCATCAAATCCCCCTTCAATCAAGAAAATCTTGGATTTTCCACCCAGTCAAAGGGATTACACAGCTTCAGAAGTTTCAATGCTGCTAGAAAAAGGAGCCATCCAACATGTCCCCTCAGACCAGATCTGATTAGGGACTTACTCCAGATTCTTTTTGGGGCAGAAAAGGACAAGGGGACCTGAGACCCATGTTGGATCTCAGCCAATTGAACACCCACGTGCAAAAGTCCAAGTTCCGAATGGTCACATTGCAGTCTATTCTCCCATTGTTGGGAAAAGAAGTGTGGATGTGCTCCATCAACCTCAAGGATGCTTACTACCACATAAAGATGGACAGGGCATCCAGAAGTCACCTACGCTTCCGGGTGGGAGCCAGTCATTTTCAATTTCGAGCCCTGCCCTTTGGTCTCAGCACAGCCCCCAGGGTGTTTACCAAATGCATGGCAGTGGTGACTGCTCACTTGTGACGTCAGGGATTCCAAGTGTTTCCGTATCTGGATGACTGGCTCCTTACTGCCACCACCAGGCATCTACTAATTCAGACCAGGGACGCTACTATCAACCTATGTCAACAGTTGGGCATCACCTTGAACTGGGAAAAATCTGCCTTGTTGCCCTCACAGCATGTCACTTGTATAGGCGCCGAACTAGACACCGTCCTCATGCAGGCATTTCTACTGCAGGAAAGAATCAGAGTCCTACAACAAGTTCACGCCTTGATCGCTCTGAGAAGAGCGAAGGCAAGATGGGCCCTCCAGTTGTTGGGGACAATGGCTGCTACGATTATGTTAGTCCCTCTGGCAAGGTTACATATGAGGCTCCTTCAGTGACTCCTCTTTGCCCAGGGGTTGGGAGGATGGCCTAATGGTTAAGGTGTTTGCCTTACAAACACAAAGTACAGGGTTTGAATCTCACAGGGGATAATTGGCTAGACTTAAAATGGCTTGCAAGGGCAGTTAGCCTAGTACTAAACCTATAAACCTACAAGAGCGAAGGCAAGATGGGTCCTCCAATTGTTGGGGACAATGGCTGCTACGATTTAGTCCCTCTGGCAAGGTTACATATGAGGCTCCTCTTTGCCCAGTGGTCTCTTCAACGTCTTCCACTTTCTCACCGTATTCTACTCAGACAGGTGCAAACAGGATCTCAGTTGGTGGCTTCGCACCAACAACCTAAATGCGGGAAAGTCCTTCGATGTCCTTCAAGGATGCATCTGCAGTCATAACATATGGGTTGTCCTGTCTCAGGCAGCACTTCGGTCGGCCGGATTCCAAAGTCTGGGTCTGGCCTCGGCTGATGTCGCACTTTCCCCGACGTCAGAGCGTCTGGGGTATAAAAGCATCAGCCGACGCCATTTTCCTCAGTCTTTCTTGCCGCGCAGTGCCCGAAGCAGAAGCTGTTCGCAAGTGCCGGTCGTTCAGATCCAGAGATTTCAGCTACCGAAGACTTCGAAAAAAGCTAAGTACCCCGTTGGGGACTCTTTCTTGCCTCAGCCGATGTCAGACAAAGTAAATAATTGTTTAACTTGTGGGAAACAAATACCTCATAAGGATTTCCATTCTTACTGCCTTCCTTGCTTAGGCCCAGACCATGACGTATCGGCCTGTTTAGCCTGTGCTTCCTTCAACCGACGAACTCTTAGACGTCGGTCGGAGTTTGCAGAGGAATTTTTTGGAGCCGCTTTTGCTTATAAAATGCCGTCGGAGACTCCGACTTCGCATATGGTCAAAAAACGCAAGGAAAAGGACAGACACTCGCGGCCCGTGGTTTCGGCTGAAACCACGGCTAGGCCTACCGCGAGTGTCTCAGTTTCGGCTGAAACAGAGTCCTCGGCGATTCCTTCTTCCGAAACCATACTTCTGACCGCCGAGGCCCGAGAGGCCCCGGCTGAGTCGGCTTCAGAACTACCTACCGAAGCTAGTGTTCAGGATTTGTCCGACACCATACCTTTGGACATTTCTACCTCTGCACGTGGGGCTGCTAGGCCCCCAGCTTCTATGTCCATTAAGGCCTTTTCTAGGGCTAAAGCTGCCAAACTTTCAAAAGCTTTGCCTGCCAAATCTACACCCCAGAGGCCTTCCTCTAGTTCACAGATCCTCAGCCTGGCTGAGGACCTTATCTCCTTAATTAGGGGTTCACAACCTCACCCATACAGGGCCTCTCAACCTCCTCCAGACAAAAGGCCCAGGACTGACCCCTCTGAACCCCACTCCTCAGATGATTCCACGGATGGATCTGAGTTGTCAGACCACCAGGAAGGGGCTTACTCGCCTTATGAGGATTCAGATGCAGAGGAATCTATCCCTTCGGCCTCCCCTCCTGAAGAGTTTTTCTTTGGGGAGACTTTACACTCCATGAGAGAGCACTTTCAATGGCAAGGTCAGGATTTCTCTGATTCTAGAAAAAGATTACGGACCTTTTTGCATTTGCCTCAGCATAGGCCCTTAGCTATACCTCCTGTTCTAAATGTAATTGATGATGTGTACAATGATGTCAGTACAGCCCCTGATACTCTTCCTCCGGCCCCTGCCAAACCTGACAGATATTACAGGGTCCCGGATTCTCTTTTCCATCTGTATAAAGCCCATTCTGCAGACCCAGAAACTATTTCTCAGGGCCCTAAGGGGGTTGCAGCCGCTACTGCCAAAAATCCCCCACCCTCTGATAGAGAGTCTAGAGCTTTAGAAAGATGGGGTAAGAAGGTGTATACATCTGCAACTCTTTCTGTCAGGGCATTAAACTGTCAATTCCATATGATACAGTACCAAGAGTATTTGTTAGATGAACTGAATAAGAAACTTTCTTCTCCTGAACCCCTAGACCGTAAATCCCTTCAGGATTTGGTACATAACTCACAACAGGTTAGTAATCATTTCTTAAAATGTGGCTATGATGCACTGGAGGCTTCATTTATATCAGCTATGACTGAGGCAGTTATTCGTAGGCATGCCTGGCTGAAGGAGCAATCTTTGCCAGACCATGTCAAAGCTAAACTCCTCGATGCTCCAATGGAGAAACAAAATTTATTTGGCTCCCCTGCTCAGGAGATTCTAAAAAAGGTTGAAGAAAAAGCAAAATCTGTGCAAACAGTTAAAGATTTCCTGCAAGTTCAACCACCGAGATTCAGCAGAAACTGGCCTACAAAGAATTGGTCCTTTCCAGACTCGGACAGAGCCCAGAGAGGCAGGAACAGGCGCTCTAGAGGCAGAGGTCAATCGAAGGGCTCCTACAGAGGCCGTCAGTGGCAGCCTGCCAACCAGAGGAGTAGTGCAACAGCTACAACAACAAACACTACTACAGGACAGACTCAATGACTTGACTCTGATTCCGCCTACCAGGGATCAACTGGAAGCACCCTTGGGCGGAAAGCTGGCTTTATTCTCAAAAAACTGGCATTATATTACAAAGGATACATGGGCATTGGAAATAATAGACAAAGGATACAGGTTTCACTTCCACACTTTGCCAAAAAGAAGCGGAATGCCAAACCTTCCACCAAATCAGAAGGCAGAGGCTTTAAAACAAATCAGCAATTTACTTCAGATGAAAGCTATAGAAAAGGTACCATGTTCAGAACAAGGCCAAGGATTTTACTCCAGACTATTCCTTGTACCAAGAAAAGAAAATCAATGGGGGCCTATTCTCGACCTGTCAGCACTCAACACTTATCTCATTGTGCCAAAATTCAAAATGCTGACCCTACAGCAACTTCTTCCCATGTTGGGCAAGGTGTCTTGGCTGGTGACTCTAGATCTCAAGGAGGCATACCTGCACGTCCCTATCCGACCAAGTTGCAGAAGACACCTCAGATTTCTTGCAGGATCAGAGCATTATCAATTCTCAGCATTGCCCTTTGGCTTATCTACTGCGCCCAGAGTATTCACGAAATGCCTGGCATCAGTAGTTGCACATTGCAGACTACAGGGAATTCAAATTTATCCATACCTGGACGACTGCCTAATACAAGCGGACAACAAGAAGAAATTGTTAAAGGACTTGGCCTATGCCATACACCTGTTACAGGCCTTGGGATACACAGTCAACATCCAAAAGTCAAGACTAGTACCATCCCAAAGGATCACCTTTTTGGGTGCAGATCTGGACACAAACACCCAAATGGCCTTTCTCACAGAAGAAAAGCAAAAACAACTTCCAGATTACTTCATGATTTTGGCAAGACAAACTCAGCTTACTGCAAGGAAAATCCTGCAGGCCCTGGGTTACATGGCATCCTGCATAATTCTAATCCCACATGCCAGACTGCATATGAGGAAATTACAATGGTACCTAAGGAGTGTATGGTCTCAACACAGTCACAGTTTAGAAACCATGATACCAATCATTCCATGCCTTCAAAAGGAATTGCTGTGGTGGGCTCAGGCCTGCCAGTCCAACAGAGGGTTGCCTTTCAACAAACCAAAAACAAGGCAGACCATCACCACAGACGCCTCGGACCGAGGATGGGGAGCATACATGGAGGACAAATGCATCCAAGGCCTATGGCCTCAAGGGCAGCTAAGCATGCACATAAACCAAAAGGAAATGCTGGCAGTGAGGCATGCAATCGAGGCATTCAAACCCTTCCTCCAACAAGGACATCTGTTAATAAGGACAGACAACACCACGGTCATGTGGTACATAAACAAACAGGGTGGCACACATTCTTACCCGCTATGCCGGATGGCTATGAATCTGTGGGATCTATGCCTGAATCTCAATATCCAACTACAGGCCCAATTCGTGCCAGGGAAAGAAAATGCACTGGCGGACAGCCTAAGCAGAACTACTATGGATGCACACGAATGGATGCTGCACCCAGACATCTTCAAGCTCATAACAAAGACATGGGGAATGCCGGCGATAGATCTGTTCGCCTCCCCACTCAACCATCAACTGAAGACATTCTGCTCAAGGACATACTACCCAAAAGCTTGGAGGGTGGACTCTCTCTCTTTCAGCTGGAAAGCCCCTTCCCACCTCTCCCATTGATGCACAAGGTTCTACTGAAAATCAGGGAGGAACAGCCAAAAGTGATACTAATAGCTCCGGACTGGCCAAGACAACACTGGTATCCACTATTGAGAAGCATGTCTCAGGCAAAATCATGGCCTCTCCCCCTATGGCCTCTTCTTCTAACGCAGAACAATTTCAAGACCCTGCATCCCAACTTGAAAACATTGCAGCTAACTGCCTGGAAAATTCCTTAAATCCCAATCAAACTGTTTTATCTCAGAGGGTGAAGGACATTATCCTGGAGGCTCGCAAGCCTTCCACAAGGAAGACATACTCAGCTAAATGGAAGAGATTTCTCATTTGGAGCACATCAAAGGGCACAGATGTCACAGTGGCAAACTTAGCACATATCCTAGAATATTTAGCAGAATTGTTCCACAATGGCCTGTCCTATTCTTCCATTAAGATTCATGCTTCAGCAATTTCAGCAGAATACAATGTGGATCCACCTATCTTCTCACACCCTCTCCTCAGACAATTTCTGAGAGGGATCAAAAATGTTAAACCTCCAATAAGACCCCCTCTACCTGCCTGGGATCTTAACTTTGTGCTGGAAAAACTGACACTACCTCCTTTTGAACCAGCAGCATCAGCGGATCTACAATTTCTATCTTGAAAAACTGCATTCCTTCTGGCAATCACTTCAGCAAGAAGAGTATCTGAGTTACAAGCATTAATGGCAGTGCAGCCTTTTCTTATTTTCCACCAGGACAGAGTGTCACTAAGAACCAATCCTACTTTTATGCCAAAGGTGGTATCTAGGGTATCCTTGAACCAAGCTATTCACTTGCCTACGTTCTTCCCTAATCCACAGAATAAAGGGGAAAAACTTTTGCACACCCTGGATATACACAGACAACTACACTACTACTTGGACAGAACAAAAACTAGCAGAAAAACTGACCAACTTTTTGTAGCATATGCAACTGGGGTGCAAGGAAGAGCAATTTCCAAACAGACAATTTCAAAATGGATAGGAAATTGCATTCGCTTTTGCTACTCCTTTCATGGAAAGACAGTTCCTGAAAATATCAGGCCTCACTCCACAAGGGCCACAGCCACCACTACAGCCTTCCTACGGGGGGTGGCTACCAAGGACATTTTAGAAGCTGCTACTTGGACCTCCGTGCATACATTTGCCAAGCATTACAATCTAGCTTTATACTCTAGATCCAGAGCAGGGTTTGCAACTGCAGTCCTGCAGGGGATCTTAACTACACCATCCTTTTCTTAGTACCTCCACCCCAGATTGGCTATGGTATTCTACCCATATGTTATGACTGCAGATGCATCCTTGAAGGACATAGTACAGTTTTGTACCTACCATAAATGTAGATGTCCGATAGGTATGCATCTACAGTCAGGATTACCCTCCCTCCTTCCCCTCTGTGGTATTCCTAGGGTGCTTACCCCTCTTTTAGCTAGCTGGGGGAATCTATTATGGTGCATTTGTTTGTTTATTCATGTATATAATTTGCAAATGTTTGGAACTTTTCAGCATTTATCCAAATTTAGCCTTCCTAGAGGGCACCTGGCATCTGGGGCAAGAAAAACTGAGGAAAATGGCGTCGGCTGATGCTTTTATACCCCAGATGCTCTGACGTCGGGGAAAGTGCGACATCAGCCGAGGCCAGACCCAGACTTTGGAATCCGGCCGACCGAAGGGCTGCCTGAGGCAGGACAACCCATATGTTATGACTGCAGATGCATACCTATCAGACATCTACATTTATGGTAGGTACAAAACTGTACTTTCCTGTGCCCCGATTGCCACGGTGACCACGGATGCCTCCCAGATGGGGTGGGGGGGCATTATCTAGGCAGGACAGTCCAAGGCACGTGGCAAGAGCACGACATGCATCTGCATGTCAATGTCCTGAAGATGAGAGCTGTGCTACTAGCGTTGCAAGCACTTGAGAGTTTTCTTCCTCTCGGGACTGTTGCAATCCACTCAGACAATATGTCAGTGGTGTGGTATCTGAACAAGCAGGGAGGAACCAAGTCTTACCCCCTTTGCAGAGAGGCCATGCGAGTGTGGCAGTGGGCAGTGTCTTCCCAATGTTTTCTGGTGACAGTGCACATTCCGGGGAAGTCCAATGTGATTGCAGACAGGCTAAGCAGAGCTATGCTGATGCCTTACGAGTGGTCCTTGAACTGTCAAGTTGCGAAACAGATCTTCCGCAGGTGGGGTCAGCCTTGCTGCGACCTTTTTGCCAGCCCCCTCAATGCCAAATGCAGCAGCTACTTCACGTTGATCCCCCCTCAGGGGGAGTCACCCAGGGACGCTCTAGTCCACAACTGGCCCTCTGGTCTACTATATGCTTTCCCTCCAGTCCCCTTGCTGTCAAAGGTTATTCAGAAAGTGCAATCCTTGGGAAGCAGAATGATTCTGATTGCCCCGCACTGGCTTCGTCAAATTTGGTTCCCCTTTCTCCATCCCTATCTCATGGACTCTCCTTGGATTCTGGACCCACAACCAGACTTACTGACACACATGTCAGGGTAGCTCCATCCCTCTCTTCTGACCCTCCGGTTGACAGCCTGGCTACTCCACTTTTGTCATTAGTTAGGCTTCATCATTTTTCACTGGAGGTGGTTCATATTTTATCTTCCTCTCATAAGCCCTCGACCAGGAAGATTTATTACAGTAAACGGAAGAGGTTTTCAATCTGGGCGCATACCAAAAAGATTGACCCTTACACAGCTCCAATTTAGTCTGTATTGGAGTTCTTGTCTATGTTCTTTAACCAGGGTTCAGCGGCCGCAACCATTAAAGTCCAATTGGCGGCGATTTCTACCTGTCATGTTGCAGACAAGCCTAGCCTGATGGCACATAGACTCTGTAAGGCTTTTCTGAAGGGCACTCTGTTACTTCGTCCTCCGGTTTCAGAACCCATCATGCCTTGAGACTTAAACTTTGTTCTACAGGCTCTTACTTCACCCCCCTTTGAGCCTGCAGCCACTTGTGATTTCATATTCCTAACTTGGAAGACTGTCTTTTTAGTAGCCATCACGTCAGCCAGACGTGTTTCGGAGCTTCAAGCTTTATCAATTAAACCCCCTTATTTGATTTTTCATAAGGACAGGCTTTCTCTGAGACTGAACCCCTCCTTTCTTCCCAAACTGGTGTCAATCAGTAACCTTAACCAATCTATTGAATTGCCAGTGTTTTTTCCCCAGTTCTCAAACAAGGCAGAATTCAAATTTCATCATTTGGATGTCCACAGACAATTGCGGTTTTATTTGCACAGAACAAAAGACCTCAGAAAATCTGATCAGTCGTTTGTTTCCTTTTCGGAAAACAGAATTGGGTCTCCTGTCTCCAAGGTCATGCTGTCCAGTTGTATTTCTTTCATTTATTCCTCAGGGGGTAAAGATTTACCGTTCCGGGTGAAGGCTCACTCTACTCGGTCTGTATCTACATCTACAGCTTTTCAGGCCAGATTGTCGATGGATGATATTTGTGCTGCGGTTACTTGGACATCTCCTCACACCTTTGTTACTCATTATAAGTTGGATGTGGTATCTAGGGGCAGGTCTTCCTTTGGTTCCACAGTGCTCAGGAGTATTTTCCACTGAGCCTCCCAGGATTTAGGTGCTAGGGACGCTGTCCCACGGGTAACTATTTAGGAAAGATTGAACTACATAACATCAAGAAGTTATGTACTCACCATAACGTTCGATGTATGTAGTCCATCTCGCCTCACATTCTTACTTACTCCCCTCCTTCCCCCGTCCTGGAGGATCTGGAGGTTAGGTCTGTTCAGAGCTCCCTTCATTGTTGGTTTGTTCTTCCTTTCCTTAGGTGGTGTTATGCATGGAGAATGAGTGCTGGGGCTCGCAGCAAACTAGATCTGGGGATAGAGAGCAGTGCAGCATGGGATACCATCTTATCCCAGCCAATAGAAAGACTTCGAGCTTGAAAAGTTGGCCGAGTCGGAGCTGACATTCGGCTCCAAACCACGGGTAAGAATGTGAGGCGAGATGGACTACATACATCAAACGTTATGGTGAGTACATAACTTTTTCCTTTGCATACTATGCATTTTCTTCTGAAATTTAAATGTTACCATTATTTATTGATTGCAACCCTCCTTGGCTTTCCAAAAAAAGCACAAATTTTATGATGAACAGACAAAAAGTATGACATTTCAGAGGTATGCAGACAGCCACCCAACCCCACCCGTGTACATTCATCCAGGAAAATAATCTCGTAGCTCTCAATATTTTAGCACAAGCAACAGACAGTCAACAAAATAATGAGGGACAGATTTTAAATACTGCTCTTAAGTCTCAGAAGGCTGCTTGAATAACAGGTTTTACATCACCATACATTTTCTTAGACAGATCTTAAACCACAAAAGCTGATGTCATTTTCATTCATTCCTCAACCTGTGAGTTCGGATCTGAACCTTGGATCTGACTCGGGCTTTTTTTTTTTCCCCCTACCCATAGCTTAGGAACTGACTCTCAAGCTCCTTTCTTACCTATAATGCCCCTTCCTCCAAATTACCTCAGATCTCGTTTGCCATGCTTCTAGTGAGCTGGGATTTTCTCTCTCAGCTCCTCATGGGTCGTGAGTGTTATAAGTCAAACTTTTTGTTTTCTCCTACCTTCTATTTGTAGCCTGTCACCTTCCTTACCCTTCTACAAACCTTTATTATTTTCAAGTTTCTTTGTTAGTTCTTTAGACACTTTCATACCCTATGGTATTTCTTTCCCTATCATTGTCGGTAGATTTTTCTGTTTCCTTCCCAACAAAAAAAACTTCTATCTCAACCTTTTTTGTACTGCTGAAGAGTGTAGTTAAAATTGAATTATGGCTGACAAACCTGACAAGCCTGTTGGGTTCAAAAAATGCACTTCCTGTGGACACAAGATTCCTCAGTCTGATGCCCACAGGGAAGGCGTGTGCTGTCTAGGACCAAATCATTTGGACGAATCCTGTGACATTTGTTTCGGGTTTAATTCCCATGCTTCTGTGGAACACTGAAACTCCTCTTCAAGGGTCTTCTTCCTTAGTCGTCTTCTGTTGCGGAGTCATCTCGAAAGTCAGGGGCTCAGAACCCCACAGGAAGGCACAAGGAGCCCAGGGAGCACAGGAAACACTCTCCTGCCTGGTCTCCTCCTAAAAGAGCAACTTCTGAACCACCAACTAAGATTGTCAAGCTTTTGGATCCGAAACAAGCTTTGTTGTCACCTCTTCGGTGCTGAACCCAAAGTCCCTCCCTGGAAGTCATATCTCACACTATGAGCTCGCCCTTCCTCCAAGCTACACAGAAATTATTGTCAAGACCGTCCTCCATCAGATCTTCCTAGAGTCTTTCAGAAGCAGAGGTGGACAAGATGATGAGATTCCTCAGGACACAGATACAGATGGGAGTTTGCCGGATGTTCTTCGTGTTTCACTTTTGCAGTCATTACATTTGAGTAATCCTGCTGGCAGGTTTCCCTCAGCCGGCCTGACCCGCGTGGTGCCCGAAGCAGAAGCAGTTTGCAAGTGCCGGTCGGCCGACTCCTGAGATTTTTGTGTTCGAGTTTCAGATCCGAAGTCTTCAATAAAGCTATGTACCCCACTAGGGAAACTTTTTTCTTGCTCCAGACCGATGTCAGAAAAAGTTAATAATTGTATTTCTTGTGGGAATCAAATACCTACCTCATAAGGATTTTCATTCTTACTGTATTCCTTGCCTAGGCCCTGATCACGTTTCTGGTTGTCGGTTCTATGCTAGATTTAACCAACGCACTAGTAAGCGTCGGTATGATTTTGCTTTAAACTATTTTGGACGCCCGTTTAATTATCCAGAAATGTCGTCGGTTAGCCATCCGACTACTGGAGTTCGCAAAAAAACGCAAAGAAAAGGAAAGAGATAGACAACAGAGGCCCAAAACAGATGACGAAGCTTCTCCTAAGCCAGTCGCCGGTCCTCAGTGAGGAGTTTTCGCAGCCCCTGACTCCCACTACTTTAGAGTCGCAGGACGCTACCGACTCCCACGTGGAGTCAGCCATGCCGCTGGAAACTCAAGGTATTGGAGCCTCGGATATTATCCCTTCAGATGGATCCGGAGCCACTGAGCAGGCACCGGCTTCTGAGGGTGTATTCAGACCTAAACATCTTTACATCAAACCTACTTCAGCTTCAAAGGCAAAGATTAAAGTACCTTCCAAAGCAAAGAAACAACTCAAGAGCCACGTGGTCATTCCGCTATGCCCAAAAAACAGATGCTGAAAATGGCCGAAGACTTGATTACCTTGATCAGGGGTTCCCATCCCCCTCCTGATAAGAGGCCTAGGCAAGAGATTGACTGTGAATCTTCAGATCAGGTTTCCATTTCTTCTGATTCCTCTTCTGATCAGGAATACCCCCTGCCTGCAACAGGAGTTTCGATGGTGGGCAAAGGCTTGTCACCAAAACAAGAGACAGCCATTCACATTACCCCCAGCCAGGCAGACACTAACAACGGATGCATCAGATTATGCCTGGGGGGCCCACATGGCAGGAAGATGCATTCAGGGCTCATGGACCTCAAACCAAATGCATCTACATGTCAATCAAAAAGAAATGCTAGCAGTTCAAAATGCCCTGACCTCCTTCAAGGACCTACTTCATCCAGGACAGCTACTGATAGACCGACAACACCATGGTCATGTGGTATATGAACAAACAGGGGGGCACACATTCTTACCCCCTTTGCAGACTAGCCATGACTTTGTGGGACACGGCATTGACTTACCAAGTACATCTGCAGGCACAATTCCTGCCAGGAAGGAAAAATACTCCGGCAGACAAACTAAGCAGAAACCTCATGGATCCCCACGAGTGGCACCTGGATCCACAAGTCTTCAGCATGATAACAAGGAAATGGGGATGCCCAGACATAGATCTATTTGCCTCCCCTCACAACTACCAACTAAAAAGATTCTGCACAAGGATTTATCACAGACAAGCATGGAAAGTGGACGCCCTATCTTTCAGCTGGAAAAAACTATCAGTATATGCATTTCCCCCTCTGCCTCTCCTCCCCAAGATACTCCTAAATGTCAGACAGGAGAAACCAAAGATGATACTAATTGCCCCAGACTGGCCCCGCCAGTACTGGTATCCAATGTTAAGGAGCTTGTCTCAATGCCCATTTTGGACCTTACCTCAAATACCTCATCTACTGTCCCAGCAAAACAGTCAGATCCTGCACAACCAACTCAGAACTTTAAATCTGACAGCATGGCGAATAATGTAGTCATTCAAAATACACCTCTCAGTAAAGCTGTGATGGATGTCATTTTGGAAGCCAGAAGGCCTAGTACTAGAAAATCTTATGCTGGAAAATGGAAGTGATTCTGTGCTTGGAACCAGGCACAAGGAACTGATACAGCTGTGCCAAACATTCCTCAGATTTTGCAATATTTAACTGAGATGCTGGACAAAGGCCTATCTCTTTCATCTATTAAAATTCATGCCTCTGCCATTTCGGCTCATTACAATGTAGAGCCACCAATTTTTTCTCATCCCTTATTAAAGCAGTACCTCAAAGGAGCCAAAAATTTAAGACCTCCAAGGAGATCACCAATGCCTGCATGGGACCACAACTATGTCTTGGAAAAATTCACCCTGCCTCCTTTTGAGCCAGCTGCTACTGCTGATATAAAGTTTTTATCTTGGAAAACAGCTCTGCTCCTAGCAATAACTTCTGAAAGACGAGTTTCAGAGCTACAGGCACTCATGGCTGTGGAACCTTTTATCACTTTTTATCCAGACATGGTCTCTGAGGACAAACCCAACATATATGCCTAAGGTGGTGTCCAGTGTGGCTCTCAACCAAACTATTCACCTGCCAACCTTTTATCCAAATCCACAGAAGAAGGGGGAGAGAATTCTGCATTCTTTGGACGTACACAGACAGCTTAGATTCTACTTGGACAGAACCAAAGTTTTCAGAAAGACAGAGCAATTACTAGTTACATATGCTGCAGGTCACAAGGAAAGGCTATCTCAAAGCAGACTATTTCAAAGTGGATAGGCCACTGCATTCGTTTCTGCTTTGTACACCATGACAAGCAATTATCTAAGGGCATTAGGCCACACTCAACCAGAGCTGCAGCCACTTCAGCAGCCTTTCTCAGGGGAGTACCTACCAAGGACATTTTAGAGGCTGCTACTTGGAGTTCAGTGCACACCTTCACAACGCACTATCATCTGCTATTCTACTCTAAATCCAGGGCAGGCTTTGCCACTGCAGTTCTGCAGGGCCTCATAGCCACTCCTAATGCTGTTTAGCTCCAGCCCCAGCTTTGGAACTCTACCCAAATGTAATGACTGCAACAGCGAAACACGAAGAACATAGTACAGTTGTGTACACTTACCATAAATGTAGATGTTCGAGTGTATTCATTGTTGCAGTCCAGGTTTCCCACCCACCGCCCCCCTTTTTCTTCTGATGGAACCTATCTTTCCTTCTCTGATTTATACAACCTATGTGGTGTATTTGCTTGTAGATGAAGGTAAATTTTATATTGGTGCATGTAATTATACATATCTAAATTATGGTAACCCTCTTGGGGGGCACCTGACATCTTGGGCAAGAAAAACTAAAGAAAATAGCTTTGGCTGCTTCTTTTATACCCCTGATGACCTGACGTCAGGGAAGGGGTGACAGCGACTGACGCATGACCCAAGACTTTGGAATTCAGGCCGGGTGAATACACTCGTACATCTACATTTATGGTAAGTGTACACAACTGTACTTTCTGTCCCCCACTGGATCTGTGAGCCACCCTGCCTTTGTGCCTTTGATTTCTCCTTCTGTGATCCAACCTCCCATTTCAGTGCCCTGTGATCCCGAGGTATCCAGAGTCGACATGTCAGATCCATGGCCCTTCTCTCCTCGACTCCAACAACATCTCTGATCCGATCAGCCCTGTCCTTAGAGCAGGATGGATCTCTAAGGCGAAGTGTCCTCGACTCCAAAGGTTTTGGCACCATCACTTTCCCTCACAGCCTCTGCACATGACAGCTCTGCTCTGACTCCCTCTTCAGGGGCCGGGTATCTGCAAGGGATTGGAGTTGTCTGCTCATAGAACCGTCTGTTCAGGTGAGATTGCTGTTGGCTCCTCTGAGACCTCCTCATTCAAAGTAGTGGAGAGGGTTTTGTCCCAGTGGAAAACTACCATGATTCTACTTCCTTTGGATATCACTCTTTCCCTGACTTCTGCGCCAGACCTTAATAGCTGCCGAGCAGAGACTGTGCAAGAGGAGGCACTTGGATTCCCCTCAGGAATCTGACGGAAAACACAGATTTTGATGAAGGGAAAGGGACCCCAAGATTTCCACCTGATGTTTCCTTTGGAGATATCCTTGATGTCCTGAGCCAGAGAAGTGGGAGGTCTACCAAAACCCCTTCCTCAGAGGAGTTGGTGTTTTTGCAGTCCTTCAGGTCTGGCCCAGCTACATCTTGGGTGCCCCCCCCCCCCCCCCGCGTGGATGACCTTGTCTCCGCAGGGCATGGAAGGAGCTGGACACTGTGGACCCCATTCCAAAGAGAGCTGGTATGATCCTTAGTGCCCTGTCTAATAGGCAACACTGGACCAAGGGTTCTGTGGTAGATACCATGGTTGTTGTGGCAGCCACTAAAAAGTAGTTGGCCAAACAGAGCTCCTCTGTCCATCCCCCTAACAGGGAGTCTAAGGCTTTAAACAGATTTGGGAAGTGGGTGTATGCTTCAGCGACTTTTGCACTGTGATTGCTGAATTACCTGGCAGACTTCAGCAGACTACAGCGGGACTTAATTAAGGAACTATCTAGTTCTGCCTCAGGGCCATGTCTGCAGAGGAGCAGAAAATAATTTTCATCCAGATTGGCCACCCTGTTGTCCATTTCTAACACGTCCATGAGGCTAATTTTGCATGCCACAAGAGGGTAAATCAAGGGCTGTCGGTTCAGGCATTGCTATAAGGCGTCATGCCTGGATGCAGCTTTGTGACTTCGCAGAACCTGTCTTCATCAGTGCTCCTTTTGATATATCATCATCATTTGTACTCACTGTTAGAGACGTTGTCCTGTAGTAAGAAGGATGGAAAGACCTTGTCTGCTATTGGAATACGATTTTCTACTGCACAAAGACCATGTTGCAGGAACTAGCGTGATGGTAAAAAATTGTGGTTCAAAAAGTCTCAAAGTCCTTCTCAGGAATCACAGGGAGAATTTCCCCTAGAGGCAAAGGGGGAAATGACCGTAATGGTAAACACCACCCTCGCAGCAGATTGGGGTCAGCAAAATCAAGGATTACAAGATTCCTTCTTAGATATGTCCTTTCAGCGCTTCCGAGAGGCTGCCCAACTGTCCATCTCTGGAGGCAGTCGTGGGGGGAACTTGTCCTTGCAACCAGGTGCCTGGTTAGCTATCACAGATGATTGTTTGGTGCAAAGGATCATATCCAGAGGATATTCCATCCCATTTTCCAGTATCCAAAACCAAGCAAAAATCTCCTGATTTTCTACCCAATCAGAGGGAGGAAGCAGCATTACAGATTGCGAAACTGCTAGAAAAAGTCATCCAGGTTATCCAGGAGGTCCCACCAGACCAAGCTGGATCTGGAATTTGCTCAAGGTTTAGTGCCAAAGAAGTCAGGGGACCAAAGGCTAATTTTGGACTAAACCCTACTAAACAATCGATACACAGTAGAAGTTCCGGATGGTCACGTTCAGTCCATTTTACCTATGTTATGAAAGGACAGCTGGATGTGCTCCTTCAATCTTCAGGATGCATACTATCACGTCAAAATGAATAGGCACTCCAGAAGGTTTCTTTCCTTCCAGCTGGGAGTCCGTCATTATCAGTTCAGAGTACTGCTGTTTGGTCTCACCACAGCCGGCAGGGTGTTTACCAAATGCATGACAGAAGTTGCAGCTCACTTGAGACTGCATGGATTCAGTGTGTTTTCTTATCTAGATATCTGGCTCCCGACTGCATCAACCAGGCATCTACTCTTACAAGCCACCTTGGGCATCGTAATCAACATACAAAAATTTCAGCTACAGCCCATACAGTTGATGGACTTTAAGAGCGCATCTAGACCCAGCCAGTTGTCTAGCCTACCTGACTCCAAACAGAATTTACACTTTAAGGTCACACATCAGACAAATTCTGGCCATCCCAATACCTCCAGTTGCCACAGTAATTTTGATTCCAAAACACGTTTACACATGAGAATCCTCCAGTAGACTCTGGCAGTCCAGTGTTCTTTACACTTCTATTTGTTGACTCACCCCATCTGGTTGTCTCGCATGTGTGAAGACTGTTTTCTATGGCGGCTCCACTCGGAAGAAGTTATGCAAGGATGACCCTTTGTTTTGTCACCTCAGCACCACATTGACCATGGACACTTCACAGCTGGGGGAGGGGGGGGGCATTACCTGGGTTGCACAGTCCAGGGCACATGGTTGACGCAAGAGACCAATCTGCATATCAGTGTCTTGGAGATGAGAGCAGTGCTTCTAGCGTAAGCATTTCAGAGCCTTCTACCTCTAGGGACTATTGCAATACAAATGGACAATATGTCGGTGGTATAGTACATCAGCAAACTGAGAGAAACCAGATCTTACTCCTATGTCGAGAAGCAGTGAGGATTTGGCAGTGGGTGACCTCTTCCAACTGCTTCTTGATTGCAACTCACATTCTGGGTAAATCCAACATTCTAGCAGACAGGCTCAGCAGAGTTATTGTGATACCGCATGAGTGGTCTCTAAGTCAGTCAGTGGCAAACATGATCTTCCACAAGTAGTGTCAACCTTGCTGTGTGCTTTGTCCTTCAACAAGTGCAGCTGGTTCTTTGCCCTGATCCCTCCTCAGGGACAGTCACCCAGAGATGCTGTAGTCATGCCTACCCTCCTGTACCCTCATACCCAAATTTCTTCAGAAAGCTCGGAGGTTGAAGAGCAATGTGAGCCTGATTTGCTCCCTTCTGTACTCTACAGATTTGGTTCCCATTCCCTTGGTCGCACTTAGTTTGCCCTCCGTGGACGCTGGAACGACATCCAGATCTTCTGTCCTATCCGTCAGGGCAGGTTCACCTGGATCTCCCCGAACTGAAGTTAACCACATGGTTTTTCCAATTCCATCGATGGCTCGAGATACAAGGCTTTCATCACCAGTTCAAAAGATTTTAATATCTTTTCATAAAGTCTCTACTAGAAGAATTTGTAAAAGTAAATGGAAGAGATTTTCAGTTTGGGCTCATCAAAAACATTTGGATCCTTTTTTACAGCTCTTATTCCTACAGTTTTAGATTTTCTTGCTTCAATTTTCCAAAGTGGGGCAATTTTTTTTTTTTTTTTTTTTTTTTTTTTTTTTTGACTAAGGTGCAGCTGGCAGCCATCTCAGGCTTGAGAGTCTGATCCTAAGCTATGTAAAAAAGCAGCAGTCAGATCTTAGATTCAGATCCGAACCACAGGTTGAGGAAGAATGAAAATGAACAACACAGATGGAATGTTATGGTGAGTACATAACTTTGGGAAAATGGACAACACAAGATGGAATGTTACGATGAGTACATAACTTTGGGTTTGCTTCTTGTAAAAAAAAAAAAAAAAAAAAAAGTAAAAAAAACTTTTACTACCGGAACCGGAATAATATCCAGAAGTAATCATGAACAAATTTATACTTTTTTAAAATATTAGTGCCATCAAGTTGAAAAATTGGCAGAATAAGACTGTGAATTAATGCACATTTTTCTGAAGTAAAAGGTGTTCAGAACTATACAAATTGATACTATTTATTACCTGTAGTCCACCACCTTGTTTCCAAAAATTGCCAGTTTCATCAGGGATTAGGAGGGACAGAAAAAGATTTGAGCCAAAATCGAGGACCTCCCTGAAAATTATAAATAGTATAAAAGTATGAACAGACAGAGGAGGAATGAGGCAAAATCATGTTAGGAACAGATGGGCAATTAACAAGTGTACACTGCTTGATTACTATACTATGGTCATGCAAAGTCTAATGCTCAACCTTAAAAAAAAAAAAAAACAACCTTAAAAAAAATACAAATTCTATTAGAAGACCAAAAATATGAGGCAAAATCAGGGACAGTTGAGAGCTATGCTTTCATTCAGTCACTCTGCAAAGTTGTTCACCAGTATCTGGTCCCCTGTCAGTTTGGCTAAATAAAAAAAAAAAAAAACTTTCCTCAGACTCCAACATCTGCATCCACCTTCAGCAGCCATCCCTTCACTGTGTATTAATCGCAGATTGCAGACTTTAAATCTTTCAAACTGATTAGTTAAGGGCACTGATAATCCCAAAGGTCAGTGCACTTAACATCATCTCTGCCTTATGGTGTTGCAAGTGCATCTGTTTTCAAAAGGAGCTATGCGAGATGGTTTGTAATTTTTTTTTTTTTTTTTAGTAAAATTTATT
This sequence comes from Protopterus annectens, assembly GCF_019279795.1. Taxonomy (NCBI): domain Eukaryota; kingdom Metazoa; phylum Chordata; order Ceratodontiformes; family Protopteridae; genus Protopterus; species Protopterus annectens. The sequence goes on from NC_056726.1 coordinate 385,667,989, forward strand.
AAAAAAACGGTCCCTGTGCTTATGTGCTGGCCATGGTTAGCAGAACTGCTATACGTTTTTGCAGAACCCACTTAAGAAGCACGACATGAGAAGATTGCCATTTCACAGGCTGCTGATCTGTTTAATACTCTGCATTTTCACTAGCTGACACTGTTCTCCCTGCCATGATGACCCTCTACAACACTTCACAGACCTTTTGGAACCTTGCCTGTTCGCAAAAGAATTTATATAGTTTCGATAAAATTAAACTAAAGTGGTTGAACTGAATCCTTATTGTACATGACTGCTTTTAAAACTGGCATGAGTACCAAAGGCTTGCTTATGTGCATGCACTGTTACCCCATCTAGGATAAAGTTCTCTCTCCCGGGCTCATTGAATGCCTGGATAGTATCAACCTTCCTCACAGTGCTGAAATGAGCTGAGCAGGTAAGGTTAGAATACATGGATGTTTTTGAAGTATTTTTTTTAATTTATAGTTTCTGTTGTCATTGATTGATTATTTTTAGAGATTAAGTAATAGTATACAAGACCAAACTTGTAGCCTAAAAGCTAAGTTTTCTTCTGCTTTTTCCTGTTAGCTGCAAGAAGGGAACACTGCAGTGTAGAAATGTATGACGTGAAAAAACTTGCTGATGCGTACTGCAGCCCAGTCTTCTTTATGGAATTAGAGGTATGAGCATTTGCAAACAAGTCATGCAGTACTCACAGAAAACAAACGTATTCCTTTTTTGACTGCTTGGTTACTGCATGTAAGTTAGCACTGTTAGCTAAACTCTCTAAAAAGTCTTAAATGTAACTTTAAGCTGTTTTTATAGACATAGGAGGTGACTTCCCACTTTTACCAATTTTTCGTTTTATTAAAGCTCTCCTGTAGCTTCTTTTGCAGCTGATTGTGTTTATCTTGAGACTAGCCTTCAGTTGCTTATTTAGAAATTCTTTCGGACTGGATGCTGCCAAGTGTCATGACCTTATGTTCCCTCATCCACAGTTTCCTGTGACTAGAGTTACCTGTCATGTAGCGTCAGCACAGAGTGATGTCACACTCCGGCTTCATATGTATCCCTGTATCTCTAGCTTTCTCCTTTACTGCTAATCTCTCAGTTCAGATTCTGTAACACCTTAATAAAAGACTTCCGTTGTTTGTTACCTAGACTTAAGACTAAATAACCCTGTGGCTGACAAATTGTCAGTCTAGATTTCACACAGCATTGCTTATACTGTCTTAGAGTTGCATGTTGTCAGACAGTGTCAGAAGTGCCAGCATTTTAAACCCACCACTCTGAGTGTTGGAGAGAAATTCATGTCCTACTTCACTACCAAGATCATGACTGCATTTGTGAGCTTCTCATTGTGAGGACCCTTAGTATAGCCAGAGGACAAAGCCAGAGCACTGCCACAAAGACTGAAGGTCAAAGGGTAAGGCAGAGCCTAACCCTCCTAGAGGTAAATTCATTACTGAAATTGCCTTCTGGGTAATACAGATGTTGATTTTGTCTTCCAACTATTAAGGATGAGAAAGTCCTCCAAGAGCTGTGCCTGGCTCCCTCCTTTGGATGCTTACATTCTTGGATGGTAATGCTGCCCAATCATCAGCTGACTGACGAAAGCTCAAGGCAACTGAGGATTACTTCCCGGAGTCATTTTGACAAAGTTCAAAAGTTAAAGGGTACTCAGAAGAGCTTTGTCTTCTTCAGGTCTCCACTAGGCTTAGCAAACTCTGACGCAGCAGTGAATGTTCACTGTTCCTGTACCAGGGCTTGTGGCTTAAAGCATAGACACTATGCAAGCAGTTGTAAGTTTGATGGTTGCACAAGTCCTGGGGTGTAGCATTACGCCCGTGGGAAGTATAACCTGATTGTAGCACTGTACACGGTGCAGGCCTCTTTACTCCTTCCGTTACTGTACTGGGCCCATACACTCCTACTGTTTCCATTTTGCCTGATATCCAGTGTTAGCTACTCGTATGTTTTCCCCAGAGTGAGTTCATGCCCGGATCAGTGAGCAGGCATGGGGCTGTCTCTTTCCTTTGCTTTTACTAAGGAGTGTGAAAACCTGGAAGCTATTTTTGCTTCAGATGGCACCTAGACAGTGAACTCTGTTCTCCCTGTTGGCTCCCCAGAACTGTCATTTCATAAAACAGTGAATGTAATGAGATGAATTATTGCTTGGTCTCAGCCACCCCTCTCTTCTTTCCTAAAATGTATAACTGAGTACAGGGTGGTGAAGGCACTTGTGTCCTGGGTTGTTCTACAGTAGAACTAGCCATTAAGGGTGCTGTTTGGGCAGCTTGGAAGCACACTGATTCCTCTCGGGCTCCCAGTAAGGTGAAAATGCTTTAAAACTCAGCTGGGTTTATAGATTCTCTCAGCAGACATATTGAAACTGATTTGTACATGATCTCTTTGGTCCTGTGTAGGTCCCATAGACTGGCATATTTTGCTGCTGTCTCTCCAGACAGTGAATCCCTGGTGCAAGCTTTGTACATGTATTGTAAGAGTGTGATCCTGCTGTAGTGAGAATGGGGACACTTGCCTGTTCACCTTGCCTGTCTAAATTCTAGTTCTTAGTGAAGCAAGCACTGAACAACTTCTTAGAACTCTGGTCACAAGAAAAAACTGATTGAGCCTCTGTCTACAGCTTCTGTGGTGGGCTTTTATATAGCCCACTGAAATTTTGTTAATGCTGACACTGTGGTTGTAGCTTTAGAAGTTTACCTGATTGGGGCTTCCAAGATGGGTGCACGCTGATCAACAGCTTAGTTTAAGATCTGTGTGTGTGAAAACAGAAACTGAGAAAAGGAAGCAAGTGAAATTGTAATTTTGAGTAAAATTCAGTTACTGGGTAATAAGTAAACTGCCTAGACACCAGCAAAGATAGCATTTAGAGAACCTGAAAAAAATGTAACCAGAAAAGGTGAAGAGAAAAGATTGGCTGGAAAGAATCCTGCGGCTGTTCAGCAAAAAGCAGTTCAGACTTCAGCTTTGGTACAAGAGATGGATTTCAGTAATTTAGAGGGGAAAAAATGAAATGTACTTAGAGGGATTAAAATTAATGAAACATTGGAGTAATATATTATCTCAACTAACAAAAAGGTTAGAAAAAATAGAAGCTTTAACTAGCTATTCAGATTAAATAAAACTGCAAAAATCAGATTTTGAAATAAAAAGAGAGTATGAGGCTTCTCAAAAGAGCTGTTTCAAAAAAAATGGCAGTGTTAAAAGACAGAGCTGGCAGAGAAAACCTAAGATTTTCTGCTATACCAGAGAAAGTGGAAGGAATGGACTGTATTAAGTGTACTAAAGCACAAATAAGCATCTGGATTGGTGTTCTACATCAAACCTGTACACGAGAAAGCAGCCAAGACCTGTATTAGTAAAGATCCAGTCATACCAAAAGAAAGAGCTGATCCTGACAAAATTTTGGCAGAAAAGAAAATTTAAAAAAAAAAATGGAGACTGCAGAGAGTTTGTGGAAAATGATTATTCACTGTATACCAGGCAAAAAAGGAACAAATTTAGCCCTGCAATCAGGGAATGTCAAGAGGCAGGCATGAGATTTAAGCTGCTTTGTTCAGCTGTCTTCAGAATATTTTTTTTCCTGGAGGGTGAATATATTTTTGAATGCAGAACAGGCTAAGGAGGGGGAAACAAAAAAAAGTTGAGCCAGCAAGCTGAAGGGAACTCGCGTCTCATTCTTCTAAAAAGAAAGATCATGGAATTTCTTTCCTATTTTCCCAATATAAATGCTTGAGAAAGAGAAAGCACATGAGCTGACTAGAAGAATCAGGAATACCTTGTTGATAGATGATTATCAGGAAAAAGACTAGCAACATTGAATTAAGTGAATTTGTCTAATATGGTTTTGCAAGAAAATGTTGCTGAGACTGGAATTCTGTTGACCTTGTTAAACTTGTGTGTGGACTATAAAGCATATACCCTACTTTGTCATTAATGTTCAGGACGTCAGTTAAGGAGAATTGTATGTAAAATAATTTTTGTTAGTATTTGTAGAAAACATCTCATAATTTATAAACTGCATGTTATACTGTAAATCAGTTTTGCACAGGGTGCACTTGGGCATTTTAAATGTGGGTTGTCTTTTCAGTGATTGTTCTGTTAAAGTAAACAAGTGATCTGAAGTTGTTAATCATCTTCCTATTCATCATTGATGGGTCCGGGTCCGAACCCTCGGAACCGAGTCGGCCTTATACCAAGCTTGCGTGCACCAAAAACACTCAGGCTAAGCTGCTACCCACAATGCCTTTAACTCACTCACCTCAGATCTCATTTGCTGCGCAGCCATATAGCAGCATTTCACCGAGCTCTCCAGCTAAGTGTTATATTTTTCAAATTTTATAAGTGTTTGTGTGTTCTTTCCTGTCAAATTATTATTTTTCTCTGTTTTCACACTCAGCTCTATCCACAGGCATCTCCTTTATTGGTACCATTGTTGGTATTTGCCCTTTTTACCCTTGTGGTATTCCCAATACCATTGTTGGTATTCCCCCCCCCCTCTCTCTCTCTCTCTAACTTTCTTCCTAGTTAGCGTTGTGTGTGTTTCTATCGTTATGTCTGAAAAGAAAGGGACTACAGGGTTTAAACACTGCTCTTGCAGTGGTAAACTTCCATGTAGTGATCTTCATGAGGAATGTGTGTATTGTTTGGAGGTTCCACACTTATCGGCGAAACCTCCCTGTGACATTTGTGTCAGCTTCAGTCAGCGGACGCTGAATGAAAGACAAAACAAGTTACTCCTCAAGGGCCTGCTTCCTTCTCCTTTTTCGGAGGCTATTTCTGCATCAGAGGTCTCATCCCTTCCTTCTGTGGACAAAAAGCATCCTCATTCTGACCCCTCTTCACTGGACAGTGATATTGGCAAAACTCATAAGGACAAGGCCCATAAAACTTCTACCGAGCATCGAATCGCCTCCTGGGTTCCGACCACCTCGGCTCCGAGCTTGGCTCCAGTGGTTCATTCAGAAGTTGCCATGATTGCCTCATCGGCGCAGACTACGGCTCCCAGTGCAACTTCGGTTCCGGCCAGTTTGCCTGCCTCTATCTTGGCACGGAGTTCGGTTCCAGACAGTTTGCCTGCCTCTACCTCGGCACTGTCGTCCCCCATCTCCGCTCCGATGTCTGTTCCGACAACATCTTCAGAGCCGATATTGACCTCCACCCCAGCTGTGACTTCGGCTCTGAGCCCATTCTCGGCTCCGATTATTCTCCTGCTACCAGTTTCTAAACTGGAATCCTCTGTGCCATTTTTCAATCCACCACGGGCCCAGTACTCCAAGTCTGTGGATCCATTTGCCGGACAAGCCATCCACCCCTTTTTGGACTGGCCAGATTTCCCCTCAGGGGCATCGGTAAGGTTCACCAGGAGCCTATCTGAATTGGACGTGGTGCACCTCTTTGTTCAGCTGCTGACCGCCCGGAGAATTACAAATTTTCCTGGAGCCCACCACACTCCGGGTTTTAGGTCCATTGCCCCGGTGACCCCCACATATTCTTCTTCCTTGGACCCCTCGGTTTCGAGGCTCATATTTCTGACATCTACGAGAGGACCCCTTGCCTCGGTGCCGACAACGACCATGTCTGAGGCCCCTTTGGGTGTCTGTTCCGTCGGAACCCACCCTTCCTCAGTCTCATGCTTGGAGGGTGGAACCCTTGGTTCCAGCCATGGTTCCAGTTGTGTCACCGGTTCCGTCTTCGGGTCCGAGGGTGACTTCTGCCCTGGTTTTGCTTGAGGCTCTGTCCCCGGGAGCGGACCGCGTGGAGCAGGTTGTGACTCTGGTTCCGAAATTGTCTTCTTCGGTTCCGGGCTCCGGTTCCAGGCTCCCATTCCTCTTCAGGCAGGCCTGCTTTCTGGGTGATGGAGAGGGTGCTTGCTTCGAGCAATCCTCCTACGTCGGAACTACCACCTGTTCCCTCTGAGCTGCAGCTATCAAAGGCCACCGCCCCCTCCCCAGGACTCCAAGAGTGCAAGACCCAGGAAACCCCTGTACAGGGTATTTCCCTTTGAGTCTTCTCCGGATGCTCCCACCGAAGAACCCCCTGGGAAACGGACGTGTAAAAGGAAACACATGGACTCCCCAGAGGAGTCCGTCATGGAAGATACGGACTATGATGATGGGGAAGGGTCCCCACGGTCACCCCCTGATGATGTCTCATTTGGAGACATTCTGGAAATCTTGAAGCAGGGGGGTGACTGGAAGCCCTCCAACCCTTCCTCGGAGGAATCCGTATTCCTGCAGGCCTTCCGCTCTCAACCCTCTACTTCTTGGGTGACCTGCCCCCCCACCGATGAGTTAGTTAAACTCATCGTGCAGCGGGCATGGAAGAATCCCTACACCATTGAGGCCATCCCCAGGAGATCAGATAAGATACTCTCCCCTCCAGAGGATCAACCCCATTGGTCTAGAGGTTTGCCAGTAGACACTATGGTAATGGCGGCGGCCAAGGAAAAAGACCTTGTGGAGGAAAGTCCTACTGTGTCTACCCGCCCAACAGAAAGTCCCAAGCTGTGGACAGGTTAGGGAAGTGAGTTTTTGCTTCAGCGACCTTTGCTGTCAGGTCTCTGAACTTTTTGGCACATTTTACGAGGCTCCGGAGAGATCTCATCACCGAGCTGTCTGGAACCCTCGCGGGTCAAGTTTCGGATGGGGCACGTGATAAAGTTGCTTCCCAACTTGCCACCCTAGAGTCAATTTCCAACTGGTCCATGAGGTTGCTGTGCCATGCAACTGAAGGGGCGGCTAGAGCTGTAGTTATGAGACGCCACGCCTGGATGCGCATTTGTGACCTCGCAGACTCCAAGTCTTCCTTTTTAAATGCCCCTATCGAACCATCAGCTTTGTTCAGTTCTAATGTCAAGGACACATTAGTCAGGTGCGAACAAGACTGGAAGACCTTGTTTCCCATGAGTTTGTTTTTCGAAACCTCAACGTTCCTTCTCCAGGAACCAGAGTTGTGAAAAGATGTGGCACAAAAAGTCTCAAACTCCCTTCTGTGAGGCATGTGGTGTTTGCTCCCCCAGAGGCATAAGGGGTTCCAATAATGGAAGACACCCCTTTCAGGGTAGAGGGTGTCCCCAAAGTCAGTACTCCAGAGATTCTTTCTTGGGAAGACCGTATCAGCACTCCTGAAGCGCTGCCCGATTGCTTTCCTCAGGAAGCAGTCAGGGGTCATTTCTCTCTGCACCTAGCTGCCTGGCTCTCTATTACAAATGATCAATGGGTGCAGAGAATAATTTCCAGAGGCTATCACATTCCCCTAATATCTTACCCAAGACCTCCGAAATCCCTTCCCCAATGTTTCACCCAGTCAAAGGAAGGAGGCAGCTTCCGAAATAAGAAATCTATGTCTAAAACGAGTCATCCAACAGGTCCCCCCAGGCCAGTGTGGATCCGGTATTTACTCAAGATTCTTTTTAGTGCCAAAAAAGACCGGGGACTGGAGGCCCATTTTGGATCTCAGCCAGCTAAACAAATCAGTGGTTCAGACCAAGATCTGCATGGTCATGATTCAATCCATCCTCCCTTTTCTTCGGGAGGATGTGTGGATGTGCTCGATAGACCTCCAGGATGCATATTTCCACATCAAAATGGACAAACGCTCCAGGAGTCTCCTTTGCTTCCAACTGGGAGCCAATCAATACCAATTCAGAGCCCTGCCATTCGGTCTCTCGACGGCCACCAGAGTGTTAACGAAATGCCTAGCAGTGGTCACAGCTCATCTAAGACTTCAGGAATTCCAGGTGTTTCCGTATTTAGACAATTGGCTCCTCTCCGCCCCCACCAAGCCTCTCCTGGTCAGGGCCCTCCGCTACACTCTAGTACTAGCGGAGTCGCTGGGCATCATCATTCACAGGAAAAAGTCCAACCTTCAGCCCTCACAACAATTGAAATTTATAGGGGCAGTACTCAACACTCTAGTCTGGTCTCTCTTCCCTCTCACAGGCTTCGGAGATTAAGGGCAGAAGTTCAAGTGATACTCTATCGAAGAAAGGTGTCTGCAGGGGAAGTTCTTCAGGCTCTGGGGTCTATGGCGGCAGCCATCCCAATTGTTCCCCTAGCCAGATTACATATGAGATTGCTACAATGGCTCCTTCTGTCCCAGTGGATATCCAATCTTCATCCCCTGACCTCACAGATTCTCATCACCAGCTCCTGCAAACAAGATCTCCTCTGGTGGATGAGTACAGATAAAAATCTTTGGTGTCACCCCTTCCAGGCACCCCAACCCAGCGGACGCTTCCCTGATAGGGTGGTGGGGGGGGGCACTTCCAGGGAAAGTCAGTCCAAGGCATGTGGTCCAGCATAGAGGTCAACTTGCATATTAATGTCAGGAATTAAGAGCGGTGCTATTGACGTTGCAAGCATTCCATCTGCTCCTTCCATCAGAATGATTGCTATCCAGTTGGACAACATGTCCATTATCTGGTACATAAACAGGGAGGGACCAAATCCTACCCCCTCTCTCGCACAGCCATGAGAATCTGGCAATGGGCGATACTTCCAACTGCTAACTAATCACAAAGCATATCGCGGGGAGCTCCAACGTGATTGTGGACAGTCTGAGCAGATGCATCCTTTGTCCTCACGAGTGGTCTCTCAATCCAAGTATGACGGCAGAAATCTTAGCCATTGGGGCCAGCCATGCTGCGACCTTTTTGCCTCCCCTTCGAACACAAAATGCAGCAGCTACTTTGCCCTCTTTCCCCCTCATGAGGAGTCACCGAGAGACGCTTTGACTCATGATTGGCCCATGGGTCTCCTTTTTGCTTATCTTCTGATACCTCTGATCCCTCTTTTTCTAAGGAAAGCTATCCGGTTGAGAAGCAAAGTGATCCTCATTGCCCCGTTCTGGCCACATCAAGTGTGGTTTTCCTTCCTCCGACCTCACCTGTTATAACCTCCTTGGATCCTGGACACTCGTCAGGACGTCATATCTCACCCACAAGGGCTGACTCCACTGAATCTTTCCACTCTGAAGCTGCCGGCTTGGCTTCTCCACTTCTGTTAGTTGACAGGCAGGAAATCCTCTCCTCATCTGTCCGTGATATTATCCTGTCCTCCCACAAACGATCCACCAGAAAACTTTCAGGGACAAATGGAAAATATTCTCTGTCTGGTGACATGATCAGATGCTAAATCCGTTTTCAACTCCCGTAGCTACTATTCTTCATTACCTGTCTGAGTTGTTTGACAATGGTGCATCAGCTTCCACCATTTGAGTTCATTTAGCAGCTATTTCTAACTCCCATAATGGTTCAGGAGGAGTCCCGCTTATTTCCACCTGACTTTGCAAGACCTTCCTCAAGGGAATTTTCCATAGCAGACCTCCTATCAGGCAACCGGTGGAGGCATGGAATCTCTCCCGGGTTCTCCAGTCTCTCTCTCTCTCTCTCTCTCTCTCTCTACCCACTTTTGAACCTGCTGCGACATGTGATCAAAATTCCTGTCATGGAAATCCTTGTTTTTGGTGGCAAGTCACTTCAGCCAGACGGATATCTAAGTTGCAAGCCTTATGCATTGAGTCCCTATTTGATCTTCCATAAGGACAGAATATCACTTCGTACTAATCCATCCTTTCTCCCCAAGGTGGTTACCGACTTTTATTCAAACAAGGGAGAATACTGCCTGCATTCATTGGATGTTCATAGACAACTATGTTTCTACCTGGACAGAACTAAGTCTTTTTGCAAGTCGGACCAACTTTTCATTTCCTTTTCTGGTTCTAGAATGGGGTGTGCAGTATCTAAAGTTACTTTGTCAGAATAGCTCAGGGATTGCATTACCTTCTCAGATTCGCTTATGAATGAATCGAAGCCTGCTCAAATCAAAGCTCACTCAACTAGGGCTGTCGCAGCGTCTGTTGCCTTCCACTCTAGAGCCTCCATGGATGATATCTGTGCAGCAGCCATTTGGGCTAAACCCCCATACCTTCATCAAGCATTACAAGTTGGATCTGATCTCCAGGGGAAGAGCGGCCTTTGGCTCAATGGTGCTCAGGAATGTTCTTCTGTAAGGGCCACCCAGGTTCTCCAAGTAGCTTGGGATTCTGTCCCATCGGTGATGAATAGGAAGAAGATTAACAACTTCAGATAAAGAAGTTATGTCTTACCATAATGTTCCATCTGAGTTGTTGATCTTCCAGTCATCACACCCTCCCATCGGCTCCCACCAAAGGCTCCTGGCGAATCGTCTGGGTCTTTGTGGTGTTTTAGGGGTTCTGCGCAGAGATGGCCTCTGACTTTGTTTCTTCTATATGTTGCATGCAAACTCAATCTGAGGTAACTGAGTGAAGGGCATTGTGGGTAGCAGGTTATCTCGAGAGTTTTTGGTGCACTCAAGCTTGGTATAAGGCCGACTTGGTTCCGAGGGCTTGGAACCGAACCCATCAGTGATGACTGGAAGAAGGTCAGCAACTCAGATGGAACGTTATGGTAAGACATAACTTTTTTTTTCTTAGTTAAAAGAAATATCTTTGTACTGTAGCAGTATATGCAAGACTGAACAAAAGCGGATTTATGTTGATGTAATGCTTTGATCTTGGGCTGCTGGTGGGGTGGGGGATATAAAAGTATACTGATTCATATTATAAGTAGAATTAAGGTAATAACTTCCCTTGTTTTTACAGGGGTATATGTCTAGATTATCGTCCTTGGCTTAAGCTATAAAACAAGTTTTTTTTTTGTTATGTAAGCAAAGAGGCTTGAAAAATTAGACAAAATGATGAAGGCTTGAAAAATGCTGAGTTTTTAGCATTAGCTTTTTGTTTTTTCCACTAACAAATGTTATAGTGGGAGCTTTTTGTTTTTTCTATTAACAAATGTTCTTAATGGGAGACAAAACCCTTAATCTTACTTTTCAGGTTAACAGATGCATTGTTTTTGTGTAATAACTTTCCTGCAAATGTCTTATTACATAAATAAAATGGATACAAATTGCAGTATTTGCAGTTTCACAGTATTTTAAACTTATGACTTTGTTGCCCTTAATTTTAATAAGTGTATAATAGACACTTATTAATATGCTGGAGGGGTAGGTGCATTAAGTTTCAACTGCCAATACAATTATTCGTCTTGTCTCCCAACTACTACCCCAAAATCCGTTTCAACCTGGTCTGTAGTGGCAAATTTAAAACCAACAAAAGCAGAACAAGTAACAGAGTGCATAAATAGGGCATTTATTGTTTATTATTTACTGAAATTGTTTTTGCACATTAAGGGGTTCATTCATTTTAGATTTTAATATTTGTATCTATTTGATTCATTTGTTTGCCATTTTGCATAGCCAATTCAGTCTGATGTTCATATTCCATAGGGCTTGTTACATAGAACATTATTGTCTATTTGTTGTAAAGAAAAATAATTTATGATTATTTGTTAATAAATGTGTACTTGGAGCTTTTCTCCCCAGGCCTGCAGTGAAAATGGGCTCACTCCGGGCCCAGTGGACACTCCTGGTAAACATATGTAAAATAAATAAATTTCCCTTTAAGAAGTTCCTTCAAGAGCTCTCTAAGAAGGAAATATTAATTAATTAATTGTTAAATATTTTAATAGTTGATTTTATTTTATGAAAGTTAAAGGACCACTATTGTGGTGGAAATTTTAGTTCTGATGAAGTCTGATTTTAACTATATAGTGTTTAAATGTGTGTGTGGTGAATAAATCTACAGTTACTAGTGGGCTGTCTCCTCGACCATTCCAGCACACTTGTATTTTGCTTTTTTTCTTCTTAATGCAAACTACTTTTAAATGAAATTGAGCTGCCTGCAGGTTCAAGCAGTTAATCTTGAGTTTTGAACATTATTTACTGAGTTAAATGCAAAATTTAAAGGTACAATGGCAAGCAGTTTAGTAAAAAAGTAGTCCGGCATTTTGGGAAGTGAATAAAACAGATTATCTTCCCCAGCAGCCTTAATATATGCATTAATAGAATAGTGAACAATTTAGTTTTATTTAAAGGTAGCCAGTACCCTTTTTCTTTGGTCTAAAAGTTAGTGTTCTGAAAGCATGCAAACCGTTTTCCACATCTGGGAGGTGAGTAGAGCTAAGAAAAATGCACAGTATACACTGTAGGGATATAGCTGTAACATGCACTTTAGCATGACTAACCTTAATTTTAGATTAGTTAATGCCTGTGGGTGCAGCTTTCAGTTTGTTCAATTTGTTCCTGTCTGGTTTGAAAATGTATTTAGTTTTGTGTTTGTTCCAAGTTAATAGGGGATAAGGTTGTTCGTAGTGTAATTAGTGTTTTAATTAAAGCAAAAGTAGTGAAAAAAATTAGTTAAAGGTTCAAATGGAGATGATAAGAAATGTGTAAAAAATATGCCTGTCAAACTCTGTGCTCATGTAAGAGGAAGGTTTGAAATACAAATAGGTGGGAACAGCAACTGTAACAATTGCTGCTGTGTCAGAACCATCTTCAAATGTAAATGGCCTTACAGGTACAGACAACATGGAAAGAGTACTGAGTTGTATTAAGGAATGCAGAGTGCCAATAGTAGTGCCACAGGAGACACATTTGGAAAGAAATAAGCATTTAAATTTGACAGAAGATTTTAGGGTAGATATTCAGCAGAATATTCGAGACAGGGGAAAGGGGGGGGGGCTAATACTGATTTGCTAGATGGAATCCAATAGAGATAGAAGACAGGAAAAAAAGACAATGGTAGATGTGTGGTAGTAAGGGGCTGTTGGCAAGGGAGGATTACTCTGCATTTATTTACAGTCCACCAAAACTGCTGTTATGGCACTTAAAAATAGTTTGGGAAAATAATCTGCTTCCAGATTGGAATATTATATATAGGAAGGGACTGGAACTTGTTTTGCAATAATGAGTATGTATCTGGGGGCGAGGTAGGTGTATATATGACAAAAGAGGGTACAGTTTGGAAGAAATTCGTGAAAATATTCGGTATGGAAATATGAATTCTGTGGTAGGTACTCTGACGGAATTTAACAGTATTCCCCAAGGTACATTAACTAGGCTAGAGTGTATGGAATTTAAATTTCATAGAAGCATATGCATTTAATTGAAAACTTCGACACCCAACCAATAACAGTTTCAGAGCATGCATAGATAAAAATGAAGAGTGTTGTCTTTTCGTTTTTTCCCGGTTAGGGGTCGCCACAGCGGAACTCCGGTCCGCTAATGATTGGCAGTAGATTTTCATGGTGCCAAGTTGCCAGCCCGATGCCCAACCTTCAGCGAAGGCACGCCCATTCGCGCATGTCTTTCGGAGGCCACTCGACCACAGGGAGGACATGCAGACTCCACACAGAAGGCACTCCAGCCGAGAATCGAACAGGAGAACCTCTTGCTGTGAGGCAACAACGCTACCGCTGAACCACAGCGGCTTCTAGATAAAAATGAAGAGTAATGAAGTCAAAATAAGATGCTGATGCTTTTTCCACCTACCTGTTAAACAGAGAGGAATTCAATGAATGTGTAATGGAAATATTCATGAATTCATAGGTTCATACATAAGTACTAGGCTAGCTACCCTGTAGACCATTTTAAGCCTAGCCAGTTTCCATCAGATGTGAGAATCAAACCCTGTACCTTGTGTCTGTGAGGTAAATAGAGAAAAGGCAATCCCTTCAGAAGGGATAGCTACTGAATGGGATAAAGTTGAAAAATAGGATAGTAATAAGATAAAAAGAGTGATGGTTAAGAAGCAGTAGGAATAATTTAGCGGGGCTGACAAAGGTTAAAGTATTGCACAATAAGAGGAATCTCATGGAACAAGAAGAGGAGCAACTGCAGACTGCCAAAGAGAAAATAGGAGTATGTGGATGATACGCATGTATTTAGAAAGACTGCTGTTAAGCAACTGGTTGTTTTTAATAACTCCAGAAATTAAAACTTTATGGCATAATGACTTAATCAACAGAAAGTAGAAAGGATTGTTGCCAGACTTTGGGAGCCTATGACAAGAAAAATAACCAGAGATCTTACAGCAGTATTGGAGATATTTTGAAAATGTAAAGAAAACTTGTGTAAAGCAGAGGAATGTGGAATCCTATAAAGAATACACACAGAAATATATATGGAAGACTTCAGTCTCAGCAACTAATAGTTAAGATAGAAAGAGACCATATTAAAATTATGTAAAATCAATTTGTTATGGAAGTCTGAAGGAACAGATGATATTCCTGTAGAAGTTTGGAAGATGACAAGGAAAAAAGTGATAAATATCTGGAATTTTTTGTTCCTTAGTATTTGAAAAGGAGGGGAAGCACTGTTACCTTGGAAGAAGGCTGTGGTGGCTGTTATTACCCAAAGAAAGTAAAAGCTTGTCAGACCCAACTTCATATAGACCCATTTCAATTTTAAACCATGGTTATACAGTATTTATGTCTGTACTAGCTAAAAAAACTGCAAAGGCATTACTAAAATTGATGGATATATGGATCACTATGGTTTTGTGGAGGAGAGGCAAGCATTTGGCAACATTAATAGAACAATCCTGATTCTTGTACAATAATGGGGATAATTAAGAGGATATATGAAGGACCAGAAGCAAGAATTTAAAGTGGAAAGATTCCTGTCTTAAAGTTTTGAACAGAGGAACCAGGCTGATGTGTCCTTTTCCCATTTGTCATTTGCACTGTATTTAGACACATTGGCAAACAAAATAAGGGACTCCGAAATTCAAGGATGTAATTGGTATGGTAATCAAGAGAAGTTGGCTTTATTTGCAGATATTATTTTATACTTGATACATCGAGAAAAGCACATTTCGGTGTTGTGGAACATTTTGTGATCAGTTCGTCTTTTCAGGATATAGAATTAATGATGATAAAACAGAAAGGTTATTATGTACTCTCACACATTGGTTCAACAGCATTTACGGAGATACAATAAGATGAAGTCTTAGGAGTATGTATTAAAAAGGCTTCTGTTAAACTAAGGATGTGACAAGAAAACTGTACAAAAAAATGAGAAACTCTCCATGGATCGGTTAGTAAAATACAAACAGTGAAAATATTTTGGTCCCTTTAGTTTTACACAGGTCAGGCATATTTTCATCAAACAGTGGTGAAGTTGTGGACAATAATTTATAAAAAAGTTGAAGGAATTTATCTGGGAGGGGAACAGGGAAAAGAGTTAAGTGATATAATCTGATTTTTACAATAGATCACTGATGTTCTTCGTGACTGTTGCAGTCATCACACTTGGGTTATCTGCCTGCAGGTAACCCTCAGTCAGCCCGAATACCAGAGACGTAGTATTTCTGCATCGGATGCTGTTGCTCCAGGACTGACGTCAGGTCGGCAGGGGTATAAAAACAGGCAGCCAACACCATTACATCAGTCTTTCTTGCCGAGGAGCCCGAAACAGAAGCAGTTCGCAAGTGCCAGTCGGCCGCTACCTGAATTTTCGTTTACGAATTTAATAATCCTGAAGTCTTCTAAAGCTAAGTACCCCGTTGGGAATCCTTTTTTCTTGCTCTAACCGATGTCAGAAAAAGTTAACAAGTGTCTTGCCTGTGGAAAGCAAATACTTCACAGAGATTTTCATTCTTACCGCGTCACCTCTGTAGGCCCAGACCACGACGTTTTGTGCCTTATTTAACAGCCGAACTATTTGTCGTCGGGCTCTCTTTCTCGCTAAATTCTTTCACTCTCAGTCTCCGTATTCTAAAATGGCTTTGGTAAGCTATCCGACTACCGATATTCAGAAAAAACGTAAAGATAAAGACAGAGACAGACTGCATAAGTCTAAAACTGCTGACGACGCTTCCGTTAAGCTAGTCGCCAGTCCCGCCGGTACTCAGTGAGGCGCTTTTGCAGGCCCTGATGCCTACTTCAGTGGATTTGCAGGCTTGTACTGAGACCCATTCTGAGTCCGGTATGCCACGAGACTCTTCTTCGACTATGGAACATGTGGATGTCTCTACTTTGGATGGGTCCAGAGCCGCTGAGCAGTCACCGGCTTCTGAGGCAGTTATTCGCTCAACCAATGTTCGACTCAAACCAACAACTTTTTTAACCAAAGCTACTGAGTTTCGTGGACCCAGAGTATGCACTTTGCCTAGAAATCTGACTACCAAAGTGCATGCACCTGCTCCCATGCCACAAAAACAAATGCTTGGAATGGCTGAAGACCTTATTACGCTGATTAGGGGAAGTCAGCCTTCCCCTGCTAAGAGACAGTCCAGTCCCCTTCAGCTTCTACAGACCAGGAGTCCAATGACACTGAAATTTCTGATTATGAAGACATGCCCTTATCTGCTTATGAGGATTCAGATGCAGAGGAATCCATTCCCTCTGCCTCCCTCCAGAGGATTTTTCTTTTGGTGAAACCTTGCATGTGAAGTTGTTAAATCTCGCCGTTTATTCTCACTGATGGATTCGGAGCCGATCCTCGGTTCCGACACGGCCGATAGCAAGCTCAAGGTTTGCCAGTAGCTCGAGACCAAGCCCCTTATCCCACAATGCACTGCTGGAATTACCTCAGATTTAGTTTGCCGTGGCAAGAGAGATCTCTGTGTTCCAGTTAGCTCGGACCATTTTAGAAACAAATTAACAGCAAGTCTATAAAAAAAGTTTTCTTTTTTGTTTAATATATATAGTGTGTGTTAGTACTGTTATATTTATTCTCTGGATAGTAGAAATAGTTTAAAAGTTAGGGCCTTGTTGGCTTCTTAGTTTGTGTGGGCCTTAAGCCCCTTTTCTCTACTATTAATCTTTATTATAGTCAGGTTTTTCTGTGGGCATCTTAGCCCTATATTTGTATCTATATTTTTTGTTCAAAACTTATATATACTGTTATAGTTAGTGCCCGGTTTGGGCTTTGTTGTTGTGTATCTTATTTACTGCTTTTTTCACTTAACTGTGTCGGATGATGGGGAGAAATCCCATCCCAAATCGGGTTTCAAAAAATGCCCAGATTGTGGGCAGAAAATGTCTGTTACTGACGCACATTCAATGTGTCTACTGTCTGGGGGCTAAACACCTCCAAGACACCTGTGGCATTCGCCACTCCTTTTCTTCAAGAGTTCTCTTGGAGAGAAGGAGGAAACTTATAGACAGGGGATTGCTACAACAATCTTTTTCGGACGTCTTGTGTAGCCATGAGGGTGCTAGTACATCATCCAAATCCTCAAAATCAAAGTCTTCAGATAAGGTCTCAAAGATTTCAGAAGGAGGGTCATTGGTTCCACAGTCATCGGAACCAAGTGTACCTTTGATTTGGAGCCAGCTCTCAGTATTGGAGCCGGTCTCTGAAGTTCCTTCTTCATCTCTGCTTCAGTCTGCACCTTCGGTGCATTCAGCCAAGTCTTCAGTCAGCCTTTCAGATTTGGACATGGATCGGCTAGTGCAGAAGCTTTTACAGGCACCAGGACTTGCCAAATTGTTTTTTGCCCCGACCAGCTCATTGGTACTGAAGACCATGGAACCAGATTTGTCTACTCCTCCTCCGAGCCATACTATACTCTCGGAGCCTAAGGAAATTGAACCGATGGTGGTCGAACCCTTGGAGCCGATACCCGCACCGGTGTTATCGGCTCCATCTACTCGGATGTCCTCTGTGCCGAAAGAGGACTCTAGGAGCCGACGCTCTCCCGTCGGGTCCGGTGGGGATAGTCGCACCAACTTGTCGGTGCCGACTCTTCCTCTCGGGGCTTCGGCTCGGATGAGCTTGGCTCTTACCTCGGGCTCTGGTTTTGGTGCAGGAGGATCGGACGGTACCCCCGGGTCCGTCCACTCCTTGTCGGAGCCATGGTGCCTTCGATGCTATGAGGAGAGTTTTGTCTCCAAAGACAATGTCAGCATCGGTTCAGCTTTCCCTCTCCCCTCAAGCTCCTGTGTCTGCTTCTTCATCTACTGATCCCTCTAAGCGTAGAGACCCTGAGCCTTAAGTACCCCCCAGGGCGTGCCCTGCTCTTCTGAGACCTCCCCAGATCCCCCCCACTGAGGAGGTGCCCAGGAAGAGACTGTGCAAGAGGAGGCACTTAGACTCCCCACAGGAGTCTTTGACATCTGACACGGGCTTAGATGAGTCAGAAAGGTCCCCTCGATCCCCCTCTGAGGATATCTCCTTTGCAGAGATACTAGAGATCCTTAGTCAGAGGGGGGATTGGCAGTACAAGACCCCTACTGAGGATGAGTCCGTGCTCTTGAAGGCTTTTGGGTCTCAACCTTCCACTTCTTGGGTGTCTCCGCCTTACGACGAGCTCATGGAACTGATCTCTCGTAAGGCGTGGGAGTCACCGGAGGCCATGGAACCTGTCCCTCGTAGACCTAATAAATTCATATCTACCCCAGTGGACAAGACATTTTTGACAAAAGGAGTGCCTGTTGATGTCATGGTGGTAGCTGCATCCACCAAAAAGGAAGTATCTGAGACATCCTCTTCTATCCATCCCCCTAACAGAGATTCTAGGGTTATGGATAGATATGGGAGGCGCATGTTTAGTTCAGCGACTTTTTCTCTGCAATCACTGAACTACTTAAGCTATTTTGCAAGACTACAGAGAGATCTCCTGAAAGAGCTAGGAGATACTGTCCAGGGTACGGTAGCTGCAGGAGTGGCCGACAAAGTCAACGCCCAGCTCGCTACCCTAAACTCAGTAGTGAACTCATCCATGCGTCTCATATCATATGCAGCTGATGGTTCGAGTACAGCCGCTAGTTTGGGCATTGCTCTTCGAAGACAAGCCTGGATGCATCTCTGTTCCTTTGCGGAACCCTTTAAGTCTTCCTTTATTAATACCCCATTCGATGGCTCATCACTGTTTGGGCCCAAAGTAAAGGAAACTTTAACCAGGTGTGAGCAGGAAGACAAGACCTTATCTGCCATTGGGGTCCGTTTTTCCACCCCCACACAGCCCGAAGGGGGGGGGGTGTGGCTCTGAAAAACTCAGGCAGCCTTTCAGGACACACGTGGAGAAACCCCCTCTAGAGGCAGAGGAGGGGGTTATAATGGAAGATGCCGTCCCCGTGGCAGAGGGGGTCCACAACAACAGGGTGACAGGGGTCCGTTCTCCGGTCAGTCCTACCAGCGCCCCTGAAAGAGTCCCGACTGTTCGGCTCTAGAGGCAGTCGGGGGTCGCTTGTCTTTATACCCAGAAGCCTGGTAAATGTAACATCGGATACTTTGGTACAAAGCATCATTTCCAGAGGATATTTCATACCATTCTTCACCCCTCCCATTCCTATAAAGAAAATCCCAGATGTTCCACCCAATCTCAGGGAACAAGCAATCGTAGAGGTCCGCAGATTGCTAGAAAAAAGAGTCATCCAACCAGTCCCAGCAGACCAAGACGAATTCAGAACTTACTCAAGATTCTTTTTGGTACCAAAGAAAACAGGGGACTGGAGACCTATCTTTGACCTCATCAGACTCAACCAGTTCATAAAGAAAGAGAAGTTCCGAATGGTCACGCTTTAGTCCATTCTTCCCTTCTTAGAAAAAGGCGATTGGATGTGCTCCATAGTTCTCAAAGACGTGTACTATCACATAAAGATGAACAGATGCTCCAGAGATCTGCGCTTCCGGCTGGGAGCCAGTCATTACCAGTTTCGAGCCCTGCCCTTTGGTCTCACTACAACCCCCAGAGCATTCACCAAATGCATGGCAGTGGTCACAGCTCACCTGAGGCGTCTAGGATTCCAGGTGTTTCCATACCTAGATGATTGGCTCCTCACTGCTACCACCAGGCATCAATTGACCCAGGCAACACAATGCACTCTGCCATCAATTAGGCATTACAATCAACTGCCTTATTGCCATCTCAGCATACTATTTTTATCGGAGCAGAGTTAGATACCTCAACTATCACTCTACATCTCCCTATCGAAAGAGTCTCTCTTCTCCGCCAAAATGTCATCTCACTGGTGTCGAAGAACAAAGCTACAGCAGCAGAGGTATTGAAAGTACTAGTTTTGATGGCGGCAGCAATCCTCGCTATATCACTCGCAAGGATATGCATATGCGAATGCGAATTCTTCAATGGCTCCTCTTCGCTCAGTGGTCTTACCAGAAACTACCAATGCACCACATGATTCTTATCACGGATTCTTGCAGGAGAGACCTTCGGTGGTGGTTGAAGTCTCTTCATGTCACAATCGGAAGACCCTTTGTCCCCCCCCCCAGTAGCCACTGTGACCATGGACGCTTCCCTGATAGGGGGGGGGGGCATTTTCAGGGAAAGACTGCCCAAGGCACATGGATATATCAAGAATCACATCTGCACATCAGTGTTCTAGAGTTGAGAGTGGTACTTCTGGCGTTACAGTACTTTCAGGACTCTCTCCCTCTAGGGACTATTGCAATTCAGACCGACAACATGTCAGTAGTCTGGTACATGAACAAGCGGGGCGTAACCAAGTCCTACCCCCTTTGTCGAGAAGCCCTCAGGGTCTGGCAATGGGCTGTGTCGTCCCAGCGTTTTCTGTTAGCAATGCACATCCCCGGGAAATCCAAGGTGATAGCGGACAAGCTAAGCAGGGCAATATTACTCTCGCACGAGTGGTCTCTCAAACAACAGGTTGCGGAGTTGATTTTCCGCAAATGGAGCCAGCCTTGTTGCAACCTTTTTGCCAGCCACATCAATTCAAAATGCAGAAGCTACTTTGCCCTAATACCATCTCCTAGTCATCCCCCGAGAGATGCACTTTTACACGATTGGCCCCCGGATCTCCTTTATGCATTTCCGCCCTTCCCATTAATACCCAGATTTTTACAGAAAGCAAAATTGCTGGGAAGGACTGTTATCCTCCTAGCCCCCTACTGGCCTCGACAGATTTGGTTTCCGTTTCTCCACCATCATCTGTTGGAAGATCCATGGATCCTGGACCCAGTTCCAGACCTTCTGACTCGCCCATCAGGGGATATTCATCCTTCTCTGCAGTCCCTCAAACTGACTGCTTGGCTAATCCGCTTCCCCTAATTGCCAGGCTTTATTCAATTTCAGAAGATACAAGCCAGATTATTTTGTCTTCTCACAAGCCATCTACCAGGAAATTATATGGCAGTAAATGGAAAAGGTTCTCAGTTTGGGCCAAAGTGCAGAACATTGACCCTTTCCGAGCTCCGCTATCTTCGATCTTAGAATTTCTAACAAAGATTTTCAAGGAAGGGGCAGCAGCTGCTACAGTTCAAATTTTCACCTTGGTTTTAGTGGCTCAAATATTATGAGCCATAAATTATCTAAAACCTTCCTTAAAGGCGTTCTTCATATGAGACCTCCGATCAAAATTCCCTTTTTCTCCCTGGGATTTAAACCTTACGCTGTCTCAAATTATTCTTCCCCCTTTTGAACCAGCATCTTCTTGTGATTTAAAATTTTTATCTTGGAAAACAATATTTCTTGTGGCCATTATGTCTGCCCGCAGAGTGTCAGAACTTCAGATCACCCTACATGATCTTCCATCCTGATAGAGTATCTCTCAGAATAAACCTCTCATTTTTACCTAAATTCTGTTCTGAGTCTAATATCAATCAGGTCATTGAACTGCCAGTCGTTTTCCCCAACCACTCAAGCAAATTGGAATATATGCTGCACAAACATGATGTTCACAGACAGCTCAGATTTTATCTTAATAGAACTAAGGATATTAGGAAATCAGACTAACTTTTTGTATCCTTCTCAGAAGCAAGAAAAGGCAATCTAGTGGCTAAAACAACTTTATCTAAATGGTTATCTGATTGTATATTCTTTGTTTATGAGAATATGAGCATGTATTTAACGCATAAACCAAAAGCTCATTCTACCAGAGCTGTCTCTACCTCTTCTGCCTTTCAAGCTAAATTGCCCCTTGACCATATTTGCGCTGCAGCCACTGGGTCTAAGCCTCATACCTTTATCACACATTACAAAGTAGACAGGTCTTCCTTTGGTTCTACGGTGCTGAAGAACACTCCCATGAGCCACCTAAGGTTGAGGGTCCTAGGGACGCTACCCATCAGTGAGAATAAATGGCGAGATTTAACAACTTCACATATAGAAGTTATGTACTTGCCATAACGTTCCATGTGAGTTGTTTATCTCGCCTTTATTCTCACGTCCCTCCCTCCTTCCACCCCCGGCTGACTGTTGACTTAGAGGCTAGTAACATCCTGGTTATTCAATACTTCCTCTTCCCCTTTGGGAAGTGTTCTTTGTATGTATATATATGAGGGTATGTATATGTTGTATATATGTATATACTATTATTCGCTGCAAACAAGATCTGAGTTAATTCCAACAGTGCATTGTGGGATAAGGGGCTTGGTCTCGAGCTACTGGCAAACCTTGAGCTTTGCTATTGGCCGTGTCAGAGCCGAGATCGGCTCCGAACCCATCAGTGAGAATAAAGGCGAGATAAACAACTCACATGGAACGTTATGGTAAGTACATCACTTCTATATACCTTATGAGAGCATTTCCACTGGGAATGCCAAGACTATCCTCAGTCCAAAAAGAGACTTAGAGAATTTCTAGAGTTACCTCAACACAGGCCCTTAGCAATACCCCTTGTCCTGGATGTTGTGGATGATGATTTTATGGAATCCAGTCTTACTCCTGACACTTTAGCTCCTGCCCCTAGGAAACCAGACAGATACTACAGAGTACCTGACACACACAAATTTCTTTTCAAGAATCCTACTGCTGACCCACGGATCATTTCCCGGGGGCCTAAAGGTATCAAGGCTACTACAGCCAAGAATCCCACCCCTTCGGACAGGGATTCCAGAGCTTTGGACAGATGGGGTAGGAAGGTATATACCTCTGCAACTCTTGCTATTAGGGCATTGAATTGTCAGTTTAACATGCTGAAGTACCAGCAACATATTATGGAACTTATTAAACAAAAAGTGGCAACGTTTTCAGACTGTGCAGAAAATAAAGAATTGCAGGAGCTTATGCAGTCTGCAAACCAAGTCAGCAAGCATACTTTGCAGTGTGGCTTCGACACCCTAGAAGCATCTTGCCGGGCAGCTGTCACTGGCTCTGTACTGAGAAGACATGCTTGGCTGAAGGAGCAGACCTTGCTAGACTATGTCAAATCAAAGTTACTAGACGCTGCTTGGAATAAGGACTGTTTGTTTGGCACCAGAGCAGAAGAGGTTCTTGAAAAGATGGAAGAAAAAGCTAAGTATGCAGACTGTTGAAGAATTATTACAAGTGCAACCCCCTAGATTCAGTAGGCATCTAGTCTTTTCCAGCCCCCTCCAGGCCTTCTCAAACCAGACCCAGGGGGAAACAGACCACACCCAGACTACAGTCTCAGATTTTGCAGAGATCTAAGCAATGAAGTGCCCCCACCCTTAAAGCAGGGAGTGGTAAGCCACCTCCTTATGGAAAAAGCTCACAATTACTTCTTTACTCCACTCCCCAGCCCTGCCCAATTGCTTGTGCCCCTAGGAGGAAAACTTGCCCTTCATGCAGAAAACTGGATGTCCATCACTCAGGACCGGTGGGTCCTCAACTTTGTATCCCAGGGGTACAGATTTTATTTCCATTCACTGCCAACCCCAAGCGGGTTTCCAGACCTTTTTTCAAACCGCAGAGGCTCAAAACCAAGTACTTTCCCTACACAATATCAGAGCTATTCAGCCAGTTCCAATAGAAAAGAGAGGTCAAGGATTCTACTCCAGACTCTTCCTGGTACCCAGGAAAGAGGGCACTTGGTGCTCAATCCTGGATCTTTCCATTCTCAACACCTTCCTGGTGGTACCAAAATTCAAAATGCTTAACCTGCAACAGCTTCTTCCTATGCTAGCCAAGGATGCCTGGTTAGTCACCCTAGACTTAAAAGAAGCCTATCTGCACATCCCCATGAGGGAGTCATGCAGGCAGTATCTACATTTCAGAGTAGGATCTATGCATTATCAGTTCTCTGCACTTCCTTTTGGCTTATCTACTGTGCCCAGAATATTCACAAAATGCCTGGCTCCAGCCATTGCATACTGCATGCAGAGAATTATCCAAATTTACCAGTACTTGGACGATTGCCTGATTCAGGCAGACAGTCAGGAATTGCTGCTGCAGCACCTGACATTTGTGAAAAACCTTCTCACCTCCTTGGGGTACACCATCAACGAAACAAAATCAAAAATGGTACCCAGTCAAAAGATTGTATTCCTCGGAGCAAGCTTGGACACAACTTTCCAGATAGACTTATTTTTCTGAGGTGCGGAATACTGTCTGACAGACTACTTCAAACAAATGGCCACCAGAACCGAGCTATCTGCAAGTAAAATACTGCAAGCCCTAGGATTCATGGCCTCATGTATACTGCTGATTCCATATGCAAGACTGCATATGAGGAAACTCCAATGGTACTTAAAAAGTCTTTGGTGCCAACATTCTCACGACCTGGAAACGGTCATTCCCATCATACCCTGTCTAAGGACGGAGTTCTTCTGGTGGGCAGAAGCATGTAACCACAATAAGGGACTGCCATTTACTCAACCCCAAGTCACCCAGACCCTAACCACAGATGCATCAGACTATGCCTGGGGGGCACACATGGACAGAAAATGTATTCAGGGCCACTGGAGCCCAAGTTAAATTCATCTGCACATCAACGAAAAAGAGATGCTAGCTGTACAGAATGCCCTGACAGCTTTCAGATCCCTAATCTTTCCAGAACGACCGCTAATAAAAACAGACACCACAGTTATCTGGTATATCAACAAGCAGGGGGGAACATATTCCTACCCACTCTGCAGGCCAGCCATGGCCCTGTGGAACACTGCCTTGGACATTCAAGTCCATCTGCAAGCTCAATTCCTGCCATGCAAACAAAACTTACTGGCAGACGACTTAAGCAGAAATCTCCTAGACCCACACGAGTGGCAATTGGAGCACAGCACCTTCAACCTTCTGATTCAGAAATGAGGGACCCCAGAGGTGTATCTCTTTGCCTCCCCCTACAACCATCAGCTCAGCAAATTCTGCACCAGGACTCCTTACAGCAGGACCTGGAAAGTGGATGCCCTATCTTTTCAGTGGGTAAATCTCTCAGTCTTTGCCTTTCCCCCTCTGCCCCTCCTTTCAAGAGTAATACTCCAGATAAAGCAGGACAGACCAAGGACAATTCTGATTGCCCAGGACTGGCCACGCTAGCACTGGTACCCACTCCTGCACCGCCTGACATCGGTGCCACCCTGGCACCTACACCAGAATCCAACCCTCCTCTCTCAGCAGGAGGGACAGATTCTGCATCCAGAACTGCAAACCCTAAATCTTGCAGCCTGGCTTATTCCCTGAATTCACCCCCAGCAACCTTAAGCAAACAGGTGCTAGACATCATTCTTGAAGCCAGAAGATCCAGTACAAGAAAATCCTATGCTGATAAGTGGAAAAGGTTCTGCTCATGGATTCAGTCTAAAGGAGATGAGACAACACTACCCTCTCTGCCTCGTATCCTGGATTACCTAGCAGATCTACTCCACAAAGGCCTGTCCTTCTCCTCCATTAAGATACATGCGTCAGCCATTTCGGCTCATTACAACACTGAGCCACCTCTCTTCTCGCACCCTCTTATCAAACAGTTCCTGAGAGGGGCAGACAACTTAAGTCCACCAAGGAGAGCAACCACCCCTGCTTGGGACCTTAACTTTGTACTGGAAAAGCTCACACACACAGCCCCCCCCCCCCCCCTTGAACCTGCTGCATCAGCAGAGTTAAAATTCCTCTCTTGGAAAACAGCTTTGCTTCTAGCCATCACTTCAGCTAGATGAGTGTCTGAGCTACAAGCATTCATGGCTGTGGGAATCCTTCATTATTTTCCATGATGACAGGGTTTCCCTCAGGACTAACCCTTTCTTTATGCCCAAAGCAGTGACCAGTGTGGCTCTCAATCAATCCATCCATTTGCCATCCTTGTACCCTAATCCTCAAAATACAGGGGAAAGGATCCTGCACTCCTTGGATGTGCACAGATAGCTCAGATCCTACCTTGATAGGACTAAGTCCTTCAGCAAATCTGACCAGTTACTAGGTCAGCTTTGCAACAGGGGCAGAGGGCAAGGCCACTTCAAAACAAACCATCTGATGTTGTTAATTTTCATTTATTCCTTACTCTTGGGATTTGGTTCCGACCTCGGAACCGAGCCGGCCTTTTTTTCAAGCTCGCATCAGCCACAAACCTCTCGTGCTAAGATTTTACCCATCATGCCCTTCTCCCTGTTACCTCCGATCTAGTTTGCCACGTTGCTGTTCAGCCGTGTCAAGCCTTTCCTTTCCAGCTACGTGTATATTTTGATAATTTTTTGAGTTTTTCCTCACAGAATTCTTAGTTTTTCGACTTTATTAAGTCGTAGCCTCGTTTTCTTTATTACCTGTACCTTTTTGGTATCTTCTACTACCTTTGTTGGTAGTCTTTCCTCGCCCTCACTTGTGTCTTGCAGCAGTTTGTGTGAGCCTAGTTTTTGAATATTTTGTGGCTATAATGTCTGAAAAGAAAAGGAGTTCAGGCTTTAAGAGGTGCTCGGAGTGTGGACACAAACTGCCTCACTCTGACATGCATGATTTGTATGTTTACTGTTTGGGCGTGCCTCATCTCACAGTGAAGCTGCCCTGTCAGATTTGTAGAGATTTTTCTGACAGGACTTTGAACGAACGTAAAAATAAATTAGTACTGCAGGGTCTCCTTAAGACTTGTTTCTGCGAGGCTATTTCTGGGTTGCAGGAATCTTCTTCTTTCCAACAACATAAAAGGTCTAAGTCTCTTCCTTCTTCTCACTCTGGAGACCCTAAGAAATTGAACCATAAAAAGGCTAAATTGTCAAGTCAGTGCCAGCGGCTGCTTCGGCACCGACTCACTTGACTCTATCTCCGATTATGTTTGCTGGTCCCTCTACACCATTGCTTTCGACGCAGACTTCAGCCTTCATGGTGCAGACTACAACGGCACTGTCTAGTTCAGTGCAGACTTTCTCGGCACCGATTGGTATATCAGCGCAGTCATCTGTGGCACCAACTGAAGTCAGTGCAGACTCCTTCGGCACTGTCCAGTTTCTCAGCGCAGACGCCTTTGGCACTGACAGTTTTCTCGGCGCAGACCCCCTTGGTACAGTCAATTTCTTCGGTGCAGGCTTTTTCGGCACCGATGGTTTTGATGCAGCCAACTCCAATTTTGACAACACCATTCTCGGTGCAGGAATCCTACACACCGTTGATTTTGGTGCATACCGCTTCTTCACCGGCTTTAGTGGAGCAGACTATACAAACACCGCCAGTTTCGGTGCAGACATTACCTATTCAGACACCTTCTTTCAGTGGTCGTGCTAGTCACTTTTTGGACAGGCCCAAATCGCCTGCAGGGCTTTCAATGAGGTCTACCAGAAGCCTTTCTGAACATGATGTGGTGCGTCTTATACACCAGCTGCTTTTGGCTGGAGGAATTACTGCCCCTTCAAAAGTGTCTGTCCCCTCTGGAGTTGATCACCCTTCAGACTCCTACCTATACTCCTTCGACCTCTGTGGAGGTTTCGAGGCAACCCTTCTCGGGCAGACTGACCTTCCTGGTCTTGGAGAGGACACTGGCTGCTGCTTCTCGGCCACTTCTGTCGGCGACTTCAACTACCTCTGAGTCTCAGATGTCTCAAGTCGCAACCCCCGGACTCCGGGTGCAAGAGTCTCGGGCCATTCTCCCCCTGGAGACACCATCCTTGCAGCCTTCCCCAGAGTCTCCCACTGAGGAAGTCCACCGCAAGACTACGTGGAAGAGGAAGCACATGGACTCCACGGAATAGTCAGTGACCGAAGACACAGATTACGATGACAGGGAGGGGTCCCCACGTTCACCTTCTGATGAGGTTTCCTTTGGTGACATCCTCGAACTTTTAAAGCAGAAAGGTGAATGGAAGTCCTCTAACCCTTTCTCAGAGGAGTCTCTGTTCCTGCAGGCTTTTCGTGCCCGGCCCTTTACCTCCTGGGTGACCCCACCTGCCGATGAGCTCAACAAGCTCATCGTGCAGCATGCGTGGAAGGCACAGGACTCTGTGGAGTCCATACTTCGTAGGCCGGACAAAATCCTTTCTCCCCCAGAAGAGTGCCCCCATTGGTCGAAAAGTCTCCCAGTAGACGCCATGGTGGTGGCTGCCGCTACAAAGAAGGAACTGGCAGAGGAGAGCTAGGCTGTTCACCCGCCCAATAAGGATTCCTGGGCGGTGGACAGATTAGAGAAGCGAGTCTTCACGTCATCGACCTTTGCTGTTAGGTCCTTGAACTACGTGGCATAATTCACAAGGCTACAGAGAGAGCTGCTGTCTGAACTCTGAGACATTGGCAGGAACAGTTTTTGATGAGGTCCGAGACAAGGTGGCCTCTCAGTTAGCAACCCTAGAATCGGTTTCCAATTCCTCAATGCGTTTGATATCACACGCTACTGAGGGAGCGGCGAGAGCTGTGGGTGCAGGCATAGTCATGAGATGGATGCACCTTTTTGACTTTGCGGATCCCTTCAAAGCTTCCTTCCTTAACGCCCCTATTGAGACCACTACTTTGTTTGGCTCCAAGGCAAAAGATACATTGGCCAGATGTGAACAGGACGGTAAGACCCTATCTGCCGTTGGTGTCCGTTTATCTTCTCCTCAGCGGTTCTATTCTCGGAATCAGAAGAGTGGGAAAATGTGGTACAAAAAGTCTCAGGGTCCTTTGCATGACACTCAGGCGAGTTTTCCCCTAGAGGTAGTGGGGAACACTAACGGAAGATGCCCCATTCAGGACAGGGGAGGTCCGCAAAACCGGGGTTACATGGAATCTTTCTCTGGGCAGCCCTATCAGCGCTGCTGAGGAGCAGCCCGATTGCTTTCCTATGGAAGCAGTCGGGGGTTGTTTTTCCTTGTACCCTTCTGCCTGGCAAACCATAACCACAGATGCTTGGGTACAAAGGCTCATCACCAGAGGATACCATATTCCTTTCTTATTCACTCCCCCCTTACCCAGATGCTTACCTGACGTACCACCCAATCAAAGGAAAGCTGCAGCTATAGAGATATTAGAGCTGCTTCGAAAAAGAGTCATCCAAACAGTTCCCCCAGACCAGACCAGATTCGGCTTGTATTCAAGATTCTTTTTGGTTTCAAAAAAGACAGGGGACTGGAGACCAATTCTGGATCTCAGCGCCCTAAACAAATTCTTAAAGCCAGAAAAATTCTGGATGGTCATGGTTCAGTCTATACTTCCATTTTTGGAAAAAGATGATTGGATGTGCTCCATAGATCTTCAAGACGTGTACTACCACATAAAGGTAGACAGGTGCTCAAGAAGATATCTTCGCTTCCAGGCGGGAGCCAGTCATTACCAGTTTTGTGTACTGCCCTTCAAACTCTCTACAGCCCCCAGAGTGTTCACAAAGTGCATGGCAGTAGTCACAGCTCACCTGCGGCTTCAAGGATTCCAGGTGTTTTCCTACCTAGACGACTGGCTCATTACTGCCCCAACAAGACGTCTACTGGATCAGGCCTTGACTTACACCTTAAACAATGCACAGCAGCTTGGAATATCGATACACTGGAAGAAGTCAAACCTCACTCTGAGTCACTCATTATAGTACATTGGAGTGATTCTGGACACAATGACTTGTACAGCCTCTCTACCATATTACAGACTTTAGAGGATCAAAGAACCGGTTCAGGTAGTACTTTCACAAAATCTAGCCTCAGCTCAATCTGTTCTTCAACTGCTGGGATGGATGGTAGCCTCCATCACCATAGTCCCTCTAGCAAGGCTATACATGAAGCTTCTTCAATGGCTGCTTCTTACTCAGTGGTACCCATCCCAGCACCCCTTAACTTTTCCGATTCGAATAACCAAGATTTGCAAACAGGACTTGCTCTGGTGAATGTCAAACAACCCTCACCAGTGGTCTTGCCCCTTCACCCCTCATCAGCCCAACACCACAGTGACCACGGACGCCTCCCTCATGGGGTGGGTGGGTTGTTTCAGGGAAAGACGGTCCAAGGCACTTGGTCACAGACAGAGGCCCATCTGTATATCAATGTCCTAGAACTGAGGGCAGTACTACTAGCGTTGCAAGTATTCCAATCGATCCTTCCATCAGGGACTGTTGCAATTCAGTCAGACAACATGGCAGCAGTCTGGTACATCAACAAACAAGGCGGAACCTCATCATACCCACTCTGTCGAGAGGCCATGAGAATATGGCAATGGGCGATAGCCTCCAACCATTTTCTGATAGCAACGCACATTCCCAGGAGCTCCAACGTGATAGTGGACAAGTTGAGCAGATGCATTTTACAGCCTCACGAGTGGTCTCTCAGTCCTCTAGTGGTGGCGAAGATTTTTGACCACTAGGGCCAGCCTTGCTGCAACCTATTTGCGTCCCCGTCCAATCACAAGTGCAGCAACTACTTTGCCCTGATCCCCCCTCAGGGACAGTCACCGAGAGATGCTGTAGTCCATGATTGGCCCTCAGGTCTGCTATATGCCTATCCTCCGATACCCCTCGTTCCCCTGTTCCTCAAGAAAGCACGTCGGTTGAAGAGCAAAGTGATCCTCACTGTTGCATATTGGCCTCGACAAGTTTGGTTTCCCTTCTTGTGGCCTCATCAGCTAGATCGACCATGGATTCTCAATCCAACTCCAGAGTTGATCTCACCCGCAGAATCTGGTTCATCCAAACCTATCCAGCCTGAAACTGACAGCTTGGTTTATCCACTTGCAATGATTGCCAGGCAGCATGATCTGTCTTCCCCTGAGTGTGACATCCTGATTGCCTCTCATAGATCATCCACCAGACTACTCTACCGCAGCAAATGGAAGAGGTTTTCTCTCTGGCTACAAGATAAACAGATGGACCCTTTTTACAGCCCCTGTTTCTGTTATGCTAGAATATCTTTCAGACCTTTTTATATTGGGGGGGTAGCAGCTTCCACAGTTATTTGGCTGCGATTTATAATTTTCATAATGGCTTCCAGGGCTCTTCCTTAATGTCACACAGACTTTGTAAGACCTTTCTGATGGACTTAACCCAACTAAAGCCTCCATTCAGAGAACCTGTTCAACCTTGGGACCTGGCCTTAGTCCTTCAAGGGTTGACGGCTTCTCCCATTGAACCTGCATCTACCTGTGATCTAAAGTATCTGTCATGGAAACACTGTTCTTAGTTGCTATTACTTCTGCCAGACGTATTTCTGAATTACAGGCCTTGTCTATCAAACCCCCCTACCTCATCTTTCACAGGGATGGTTTCATTAAGGACCAATCCGACCTTCTTGCCCAAAGTCATTTCTGAGTTATCTATCAATCAGACTATTGATTTGCTAGTGTTCTTCCCTAGTCATTCTAATAGAGGGGAATATTGCCTGCATACCTTGGATGTACATAGACAAATTTGTTTTTACCTAGACAGGACTAAATTTAATAGAAAATCTGACCAGCTGTGTTTGGCCTTTTCTGAATCCAGATTAGGTTGTCCAGTTTCAAAAGTTACTTTAGCCACTTGGTTAATAAATTTTATTACTTTCATTTATGGCAAGAATGGTACCCCTTTACCTGGCAGAGTAAAGGCCCACTCTACCATTGATTGACATTTGTGCAGCCGCAACCTGGGCTAAGCCTCATACCTTCATTGCTCATTACAAGTTGGATTTGGCCTCCAGAGGCAGAGCTTCTTTTGGTTCTGTGGTGCTCCAGGATATCCTTCCATAGGGCCACCCAGGGAACAAGATAGCTGGGGACTCTGTCCCAAGAGTAAGGAATAAACTAAGATGAACATCATCAGATAAAGAAGTTATGTCTTACCATAACATTCCATCTGAGTTGTTTCATCTTCGTTTATTCATTACGGCCCACCCGCCTTCCCCCTCAGAAGGTTTCTGGTGGATCTCATTTGTCCATCTTTCCAGTTGTTAGGTCATGTCTGACCAGAGGTAGCCTCGGCTTAATTTTTCCAACTTGCAAACTAGATCTGAGGTAACAGGGAGAAGGGCGTGATGGGTAAAATCTTAGCTCGAGAGGTTTGTGGCTGACACGAGCTTGAAAAAAAGCCGGCTCTGTTCCGAGGTCGGAACCGAATCCAAGAGTAATGAATAAATGAAGATGAAACAACTCAGATGGAACATTATGGTAAGACATAACTTCTTTATTTCCAAATGGATAGCACACTGCAATAATTTCTGCTACAAGCACCATGGGAAACAAACCCCTCAGGGGGTCAGAACACATTTCACTTGGGCAACATCTACCTCTACAGCATTTCTCAGGTGAGTCCCCACCAGGGATATCCTGGAGGCTGCTACCTGGAGTTCTGTTCCCACCTTCACCAAGCATTACCACCTGTCTATCTTTTCCAAATCCAGGGCAGGATTTGCTACAGCAGTCCTGCAAGGCATACTAGCCAGCCCTAACTCTTGACTGCCTCCACCCTTCTTCAGCTTTGGGAATCCACCCAAGTGGGATGACTGCAACAGTGAAACGCGAAGAACATAGTACAGTTGTGTGCACTTACCATAAATGTAGATGTTCACTGTTGCAGTCCTGGTTTCCCTCCCTCCAGCCCCCTGGTTTTCTCTGTCTCTCTCTCCTATCTATGGCTATTACTAACCCATTCTGGGGTATTGGTATTGGTATTTACTTTTTACTGGTGGTGTTTTCCCCACCATAACCTAGTTCCCTATTTGGGGGGCTCCTGACATTTGGGGCAAGAAAAACTGATGTAATGGCCTGTTTTTATACCCCTGACGACCTGACATCAGTCCTGGAGCGACAGCATCCAACACAGAAATACTAAGTCTCTGGTATTGGGGCCAACCGAGGGCTACATGCAGGCAGATAACCCAAGTGTGATGACTGCAACAGTGAATACACTCAAACGTCTACATTTATGGTAAGTGTACACAACTGTACTTTTTAGGGTTAACCAATTTGAAGGGATATTTTAAGGCTCAGCACTTAAGGCTTCATATACATAACAAGCAAAAGGTTATATTTTAGAGTAGAAATCTATGATGATGAAGCGGGGGAGGGAGGCCCAAGAAATAGTGTGGGATTTTGGATGCAGATCCTTGAGAAGAATAACAGCTATACAGAATGTTTTATTCATAAAGTTGCAAAAGGTATTCTAAGAACTAAGAATTCTAAGCCAATGCCAGATCATGCTCCCACCACTGCCAATCCCTAAATAAACTACGCTGGTTAGAATTCCCAAATTTACTACAGTACCACCAACTCAATGTGGCACATCACATCCTATACTATCCTGAAAAAACTCCTGTCCTGATCGGCCTCATAACTTTCCAGAATACTAATAGGCAGTTGCGGTCTACAAACAAAGCTCTAATAGAAAATATCCAGTGTAAAAAATAGCTCAGGTGAAGCTCTCTTCACTAACCAAGTTGCAAAAATCTGGAATACCCTGCCCTCTGACTTCAGGCTACAAAAACTTAAAACCACCTTCAAAACCCAGTTAAAGCCTACCTGTATGCCAGCCTTTTATGTGCCTGCAAAGGACCTCCCTGAAACTCCCATCCACCTGAAAGAGGGTTCTTCCCTTGCTTTTACACCCTCTCTCTTTGTACAATCTGTAATATAGTCTGCATCCCTATACTATACTAAACTAACATTTTTATTTGTCTATAAAGACATGATGCATCTCTGTATTATTAGCATGTTGATCTTTCCATACTTAGTACCTGAATTTATCTCTGTATTATTAGCTTGTTAACCTCTCTATAACTGTAACTTGATTGACATTGTATACATTGCTCATATTATTATGTAATCATTTTTCTGGAGCTTTTCTTCCCAGGACTCTGAATACAGACACTAGCTGCCCAGCCGGATCATCCTGGTAAACAAATAATAAGTAAATAAGCTATCACAGGAATTGGTGAAAGGGAATTTTGCCAATAGGAATGACTGCAAGTAGGGCCTACAAAAAATAGGCAAGAGGTGGCTAACGTTTACTGGAGAAAACTTGCAAAGGAAAGGTAAATAGAGTAGGAAGTAGCCAAGAATAAGCTTTGACTACAGATTAGAGACTGCCATCCGTACTAGGGACTGGTGTCAGAGTTTAGTCAAAGGGAAAGGGGAGTCTTAAGTTAAATGCCTGCAGTGGTAGACTTTTTAGCTGAATCCAGAACAGAAGCTGCTTGGAAAAGGGGTATAATTAGTAGGGCATGTAAAATATTGCGTAATAACATTAAGAATCAATTACAGGAGGTTGGAAAAGACTAAAAGAACAATTTTACAAAGGAGCAATGGGGGAGGATATGTATACAATGATGTCCAGAACATTTAAGATTTTTGCTTGCAAGTATTTGTGTACCCCAAGTAGACTTGAAAGAATGTTTCTTCATTTAGACAGCAAATGTTAGAGGAATAATGGGGAAGAAAGACTTAACTGGGAATATGTTTTGTGGAGTGTAATGAGCTGGCAGTCTTTAAAAATGTGCTAAAGAATACTCTTGTCAGAAATATTTTGGGGAGCAAATGGCTATAACTGCTGAATGATTCTTTTGAGATGCAACATAATGTCTGAATTGACTAAACACAGTAAGACATTCTTTTGGCTGCCAAAAAAGCAAATACTAGAAATTTAAAATTGGAACTAAACCAAGCATTGAATATTGTAAATGATATAAAAGAACTGGAAGTGGGATCTTATAAAAGGAAAGGAACAAGTTACATAGAAAAAACGGAGTTTATGGGAACGATGCATGCAGTAGTGTTCAGGAGGAGTGAGGTTTAAGAAAAGGCAGCTTTTCTCCCCCACTCTCAAAAATCCTATAAAAGTATATGCACTCACATACTCAAGCACCTACTTGACGACAAACTTCTATTAACTGGTGCAGCCTGGTTTCCTTTTGGGTCACAGTCCTAGCACTGCCTTATTAATCTTTACTAACTCAGTCAGTCAAAATCACAAGGGCAAACTGTTCTCTGATCTATTTCTTGATCTTTCAATAGCTTTCAGCACCATCTCCCACCACATGGTATATATCAAACTTCAGGAGCTTGGTCTAACCCACTCTCTCCTATCCTGGTTTCAAAGTTACCTATCTGGCAGATCTCAAGCAGTAAAATGGCAATCATATTTTCTCCCAATCACTGTTCGAGTATGCCAGGAATCCATCCTTGCCCATTTACTATATAGTTTGTTTGTAAATGACCTTCAGACTGCTGATAACAACTCATCCAATACGCCAGTGACTACCTTGATTCTGTCTGCCCCAACTCTGCCAAGACTTCAAACAGCTTACACATGACCATTTTCACTCTGTAAAAAACTAGCTAAATAACTCTAAGATAATTCTAAAAATTAAATGACATTCAGCAAGTCACTTAACTAGACAGTGTTAAAGGGCAGCTAGGAATTTGGGTTGGGCTTTTCTGTGGTCCCCTGGATTGCAAGCCTAGTAACTACTTATGAACCTGAATCCCAGTTTACCAAAGGTATCCATAAGTCTCTGTACTAATCACTCTTGATTATCTTAATGAAGTTGCCCGTATATATCCCTTGCATTCAATAGTCATTTATGCAGATGACAGTTTATATTTCATCCCCTCACATAAAAACATTCCAATACAACTGGGGAAAAATGACCTGTTCTGCTCACACAGTGGTTAAAAGGCACACATTTCTTAACAACTCTAAAGCTAAACTAGTGCTATTTGACAGTAGGTAAAAGCTTGGGTAACTCCACACATGTTGCATATTCTAGACAACAAGAGCCATTAAGTATTTGGTATCTGATAATAGCCAAAGCTTAAACTTTCATTTATGCATAGAAAAAGCAGGAGACAAAGTAAATGCATTTTTCCTGGAATATATCACATTTTCTGTCATCAGGTGCAGGGTCCACAACTGGAAAATCCATTCTTCTGTCTCTGCTTGAGTGAGCTTTTCTATAATAGCCCTTCCCTTAACATAGACAATTGCAGCATTACCAACATATAGCTAAGTGGCTGCTAATAAAACACAGAGCCAAGTTTCTCCTGTGCTTCTCTTGTTCATATTTTTTAAAATCTTCCCCTTCCTGGCAGGCAGGATAACTAATAAAATGTGTATCCTGCAGTCAAAGAACCCTGTCAAGTAATGCTATGCCCTCATACCTTTAACTGTAGTCCGACTACATTGCAGTAACAACCTTCCATCTTAGGTCCAAAATTGTGGGTAACCTTTCAAGTACATAAAAAAAAATCTGACGTCTTATACAGAATTCCACACAGTCTTCAAAGCACATTTCCCCAACGAAGCTCAACATGACTGCTTTATTTCAGATTTCATAACATAGCATACAGCTTCCAAATTAAGAGGTATCTACAGAATGTAAAAGACTACCACAAAATCTGTAAGCCATATGTTTTCCCATTATGGGATTAATAACTATCGAAATTTTATTACATAAATCTGAAGTAGTTACTTCATTTGCTCTGCAACCTGTGGGTATCGGATCCGACTTCGGATCCAAGCCAGCAGCTTTCCAAGCTACAAGATCCGAGCTCCTAGCTCCTCCCCCTACCCATAATCCCCTGCTACCTGCTGTATTACCTCAGATCGTTTTTTGCCGCGGCTGAAGTAGCTATCTTTTGAAGAGCTCCTGCCTTGGTGAGATTGTTAACTTGTTGAGATCCTTTTCTCTAGCGTTTTTGTAAAAGTATATAGTTAGTGTACGTGTGTGTAGTGCCCCTGAGTTTATCTACGAGTTTGTAGTTAGTTTTTTTTTCTTGTAACTAGCCTTTTTTCTCTGTGTGACACCCCTCCCCCCTTAGTGTTTGGGTGTGAGTGTGTGAGTGACTCAAAATGGCTGAAGGGCCCAAAGCTGTTTTTTCGAACTGTACTGAGTGTGGCCATGCTTTCACCAGCTGATGGCCACACTCCGTGCGTTTTATGCCTGAGGGTGGCCCATTTATCTGTGGCCTGCCAAATTTGTGCAGCCTTTAACCCACGGGCGCTTAAGGGATAGGAAGAATAAGCTGATTCTGGCGGGCAAGCTGCCCCAGGAATCGGCTTCTTCTTCCTCTCCCTCTCAGGCTCAGGCTGCCTTGGCAGCTCCGGTGCCTTCTGCGCCCCTTGCTCAGCCCGGGACTCAATCTCCTTCTTTGGGTTCGAGCTTGAGTGATGCTGGTGCCTCTTCCACCAGAGAGAAGAGGCACAAGGATAAGGAGGGACATAAATCCCTAAAAGGCGAGCTGAGACTCAGCCCTCAGCCCCGCTATCTAAATTGGCTAAGTCTCCCTTGAGGGTCCCCGGATCCTCTCCCTCTCGGCTCCGTTCACCCAGCTTTTCGCTGGAGCCGGATGAGGAGGACCGGTCTCCCTCGAGGTCATCGAGACGGCCCTCTCGGCCTGCCTCGACGACTTCTAGATCGACCAGAAGCCTCACCGGAGCGGACATGGATCAGATGATGCGTCGATTCATACAGACCCAAATGCAGATGGGGGTGCTCTTGCCTCCCCCCCCCTCTGGGAGGGAGTGCGGCCCCCATTTTTGCTCCGATCACTCCTTCTCTGACTCGTTTTCGGATCTTGGAGTCATTGGATCGGGGCCCTTTCGTAACCGGGGAATTGTCGGCGCCGATAGCGCTGGTCTCTTCGACGCCGACTATACCCTCGAGCCTGTCGGATCTGAGTTCTCAGGGCCGAGGGCTGAGCATCGGATTCGGGGGAGTTGGTGTGTCTTCGACGCCGCTGGGTTCGGAGCGCACCTCTCTCTCGGCGCCGACTACATCGGCCCCGATCCTTACCTCGGAGCCGAAGAGAATGCTTTCAGAGCCTGGCGAGAGTAGTTCTCCTTCGGCTTTTGAGGTAGTGGAGAGGGTACTGTCGAGGTCTTCCAGGTCCCCAGTCCAGGCTTCGGATCCTCCCGTACCCCCCACTGCATGAGGGTCTATCCTCCATCATCCGACCATCGGGACAGCCTGCTCAAGCCCTCCAGCTAGTTCCCTTGGAGGAACAAGGACCCGTGGATGAGCCCTCTTCGGATAGCCCCACCGAGGAGGTCCCTCGGAAATGTAGGTGTAAAAGGAGGCACCTGGACTCCCCTGAGTCCGTTACCACCGACACAGATTTAGATGAAAGGGAAGGTTCCCCAAGGTCACCCCCCCAGGATTTCTCCTTCGGAGACATCATGGAAATGTTGCGTATTAGAGGGGGGTGGTCTGCCCAAAAACCTTCCGTGGATGAATATGTGTTCCTGGAGGCGTTTGAGGCAGGCCCATCTACCTCCTGGGTGTCCCCTCTGGCTGACCCCCTGGTAGACTTAATTACTACCAGGGCGTGGAAGGAGCCCGACACCGTGGAGCCAATTCCTAGGCATCCTGATAAAGTCCTTAGCCCCCCTACAGATAGGCAGTCTTGGGCCGAGGGATCTCCCGTTGATGCCATGTTGGTGGCGGCTGCCATCAAGAAAGAACTCATACAGGAGAGTTCTTCGGTCCACCCGCCAGATAAGGAATCTTGAGCACTGGACTGCACTGGGAAGCAGATGTTTGCTTCAGTGACCTTTTCGATAAGGGCGCTGAACTACATGGCACATACCATCAGGCTACAGCGAGACTTGATCAAGGAATGCGCTGCATCCTCCCCCCCGGGGTCCATGTCGGTCGGAGACAAGAATGTTTTTTCGACTCGAATGGCCACTCTAAAATCCATCTCTAACACATCTATGCGGCTTCTCTCCCATGCGACGGAGGGAGCCGCTAGGGCCAGCGGAGCCGGGGTCGTCTTGCGACGTCACGCCTGGCTCCGTCTTTGCGACTTCGCAGATCCCTTCAAGGCGTCCTTCGTGAATGCACCCTTTGACGGATCTTCGCTTTTCGGCAAAACCGTTCGCGATACGCTAGTCCAAAGCAAAAAGGACGGGAAGACGCTGTCTGCCATCAGAGTCGCTTCTCTAATCCCCAACGATCCTTCTCCAGGAATCAGAGGGGACAGACCGCAGAATCCTTTATAAACGCATTCTATGAACACCTTCAGGAATGCATGGATCATGCAATCCCAAATAAAACCAAGACCCAATCCTCCAAAGGCAGACGTCCTGTCTGGTGGACCCCAGCCATAAACAAACTATACAATAGAAGGAGGAAGCTACATGATAGGGCAAAATCCCAAAAAGGGAAGGCATCTCTGATCAGTATTAGCAAAAAACTACGGGCACTCATAAAATCGTCTAAGGCCAGCTTCGAGAGAAAAATTGCACAGGACACTAAGGATAATCACAAGGCTTTCTTTAGTTATGTTAGGAACCTGGGTGGGAATTCCCAGATATGCTCAGAATTAGTCCAAAATGACAAAAAATACACCGAGCCCACAGACATTGCCAGCATCCTAGCTGACAGGTTCAGTGCAAACTTCTCCCCCCTCTCCCCACCAAAAGGGCAAATATCTATCCCAACAGAGTGCTGCCCCCTAACATCTCAGATGCTCAGGTAAGAGCCGCCCTCTCCAAAGCAAAAATACAGCATCAATGGGACCAGATGGTGTCCCGGCTGCGTCCTACATGAACTCCAAGAAGAGCTAAACCCAAACATAAAACTACTGTTCAATCTTAGCCTTACTACAGGATATGTACCCAAAGAGTGGCGTACAGCAACAGTGGTCCCTCTCCACAAAGGTGGTGCCTCAACGGATCCTGGAAACTATCGCCCCATAAGCCTGACTAGCTTGGTCTGCAAAGCTATGGAAAGGATCATCATGAACCTCATAAATAAAGATATTGGGGACCTACAGACACTGGATCCTACCCAGTTTGGCTTTGTTAAGGGCAGATCCTGCCTCTTAAACCTGGTCGATTTCTTTGAAACAGTCACCATGGACATTGGAGGGAAGGTGGTCCACACAGCCTACCTGGACCTCGCAAAAGCCTTCGATACAATACCCCACTCGGGCATTATAGATAAGCTCACCAGCTTAAATATAAACCCCTATGTCACTAGATGGGTTGCAAACTGGCTCAAGGACAGAACCCACATGGTTAGAATAGCTGGAGCCATGTCAGACTCCAAACCAGTTACAAATGGCGTCCCCAAGGCTCAGTCCTGGGACCTCTCTTGTTCGGTATATATTTCTCGGCGGTACAGGCCAACACGGAAGGACTGTGGCTGACCAAGTTCGCAGATGACTGCAAACTGGGCGCCATAATCAACTCTCCAGCCGACACAAGCATCCTCCAAAAGGGCCTCATAGAAACAGACAACTGGTGCCAGAGCCATGGCCTCAAGCTAAATGCCAAAAAGTGTATAGTCATCCCCTTTGGCAAAAACAAAGTGCCCACAAATTACCACATAGGTGGTAATCCATTAAGTACAGAACAAGTCATTAGGGACCTGGGGACCCAAGTTGATAGCAATCTCTCATTTGACAACCACGTGGCCAAAGTGGTTAGAAAAACATTTTATATAGCCCACCTAATCATGAAGGGATTCACATCTAGATCAGGGAGGTCATCGACTTCTTTACTCATCCCTCATCAGGCCCATAATTGAGTACAATGCCCCTTTTGGGATGTACCTTACCAGACACCTGCAGCAACTGGAAAGACCCCAAAAGTACCTCACCAAGAGGATCAAAGGGCTCAAACAGATGCCATATGCTGCCCGGTTAAAGAAACTCCAGCTCTACTCAGTGGCATACCGCCTGCTCAGAGGCGATCTGTGCCTGACGATAAAGCCATGTCCAACCCGGAATTAATGGACATGCTGCACCT
Source organism: Protopterus annectens (assembly GCF_019279795.1). Lineage (NCBI taxonomy): Eukaryota > Metazoa > Chordata > Ceratodontiformes > Protopteridae > Protopterus > Protopterus annectens. Next base: position 385,708,619 of record NC_056726.1, read on the forward strand.
CAGAAAATCCAAATCCCATCGAGCTATGCGCTCGAGAGACTTGAACCTCAGCACTGAAATAAATAGGACATGCTGGAGGGACAGATTCATAACCCAGAGGCTCCCTTCACTCTGGAATAAAATCCCAGTCTAGGTTAGGCAGAGTCCCACATTGACTCTCTTCAAGAGGAATCTTGATGAGTGGATGGGAGATCATAGGTTTACCCCGGCTATCACTTCTGTGTCCCTGTCTGATAGAGGCACAGTATACTAACCTCAAAAAAAGGCATAGCAAAATTAATTTAAAATGGGTGGTGAAAGCCAAACACACTCTGGCTAGGCTTATAAATGCCCTAGGGCAGATAGCCTAGTATGAACCTATGAACCTAAAAGAGGCTGTGGTTCTGCAAGTCTCAGCAATCCCATCCAGCTTCAGACTTCTCGTCCTCTAGAGGCAGAGGACAAGGTGGGCGCCAGCCCAGAGGCAGAGGGGGGCCGCGTAACTTCGGGTCTAGAGAACCTTTCTTGGACAGACCCGCGCAACAGCCCTGAGGGCTTGCCCGACTGTCCCTCTCTGGAGGAAGTCGGGGGGCGGTTGACGGAGCACCTGTCAACTTGGGAGTCCCTTACAACAGATCGATGGGTGCTCCGTATCATATCCAGAGGTTATTCCATCCCCTTCATAAACCTTTCCCCCAAGACCAGACGCCTCCCCGATGTACCACCCGATCAGAGGGAGGCAGCGACTTCAGAGGTGTCGAAGTCGCTAAGAAAAAGAGCCATCCAGCCCGTCCCCCCAGATCAGTCCGGATTGGGTTATGACTCCAGGTTCTTTTTGGTGCCAAAGAAAACGGGGGACCTAAGACCCATCTTAGACCTTTCCGCTCTGAACCTTTTCATTCCCAAGGAAAAATTCTGGATGGTCACCCTCCAATCAATTCTCTCTCTTCTGCAGGAGAACGACTGGATGTGCTCTATAGACCTCAACAATGCATACTACCACATTTTGATGGACAGACAATCCAGAAGGTTCCTCCGCTTCCGGCTATGGGCCAGTCATTATCAGTTCAGGGTTTTTTCGTTCGGCCTCACCTCAGCCCTCAGGGTGTTCACCAAAGTCATGGCAGTGGTTGCAGCCCACCTGAGACTTCAGGGCATTCAGGTCTTCCCGTACCTAGATGACTGGCTCCTTACCGCCACCAACAGGCATCAGCTCTGTGTGGCAAGGGATTACGCTCTGACTCTTGCCCTCAACTTAGGCATCTCAGTGAACCTGCAGAAATCCTCTCTGTGCCCCGTTCAGGCCCTGGAGTTCATAGGGGCCAGGTTGAATACCAGTATCTCTCGAGCTACTCTAACTTTGGACAGGCTGAGCAGCCTGTCATATCAGGTATTAGCCCTTCTTCAGAGTCCTGCTCCTCCAGCGGAGTTAGTCTTGAGGGCACTAGGGTCTATGGCGGCAGCGATCGGTCTCTCCCTTCACGCACGCCTGTGAATGAGGATATTGCAGTGGACCCTGCAAGTTCAGTGGTCCCTATCACTCCACCCGTTGAACACACCGATACCACTAAGCAGAGTTTGCAAGGACTCCCTTCTCTGGTGGCTCCATGCGCGGGATCTCAGAGAAGGGAGCCCCTATGTGATCCCCCCGCCCCAAGCCACGTTGACCACGGACGCTTCTCGCCTCGGGTGGGGGGGGCATTGTTCAGGCAGATTCGTCCAAGGCACTTGGACGTCCCTAGAGACCGCTTTGCATATCAATATCCTAGAGATGAGGGCAGTGCTTTTGGCATTGCAAGCTCTCCACGACCTTCTCCCTCTGGGGACTATTGCAATCCAGACGGACAATATGTCAGTGGTCTGGTATATAAACAAATAGGGATAGATCAGATCTTATCCCCTTTGTCGAGAGGCCATGAGAGTTTGAGAATGGGCGATATCCACCAACCGTTTTCTGGTAGCAACGCAGATTCCGGGAAGGTCCAACATATTAGTGGACAAACTGAGTCGGGTACTTCTCGCTCCGTACTAGTGGTCTCTAAATCCATCTGTTGCGAAGCAGATCTTCCGCAAGTGGGGTTGGCCTCACTGTGATCTTTTTGCTTCTCCTTTAAACACAAAATGCAGCGAGTACTTCGCAATACTGCCCCCTAAAGCCGAGAATCCCAGAGACGCTCTAGTTCATGCTTGGCCTTCCGGTCTCCTTTATGCTTACCCCCCCCCTCCCACTTATGACGAAGTTCATACAGAAAGCCTGTCGGTTGGGGAGCAGAGTTATCCTCATAGCCCCATTCTGGCCTCGTCAGATCTGGTTCCCTTATCTGTGGTTTCGCAGTGTGGCTCCTCCATGGATTCTGGATCCCATTCCAGATCTGATCTTGCATCCGGAGGGTTGCCAAACCCCGAACCTCGTCAATCTCAAGCTTACGGCTTGGTTGATCCAGTTCCAGTGATGGCTAGTACTCCCAGTATCTCATCTCCTGTTAAGGCCATACTGGTCACAGCTCATAAGCCGTCTACCAGAAAACTTTACAATAGTAAATGGAAACATTTCTCCATCTGGGCTAAAGACAAGGGCCTGGACCCGTTTACAGTCCCTATTCCGACTATTCTGGACTTCCTGTCGCTGATCTTTCGGCAGGGAGCAAGTGCTTCTACGGTCAAAGTGCAGTTGGCAGCCATCTCCCATTTTCATGTAGGTGATGGCTTAGGGTCCTTGGCATCTGCAAAATTATGCAAAGTCTTCTTGCGGGGCATCTTTCTGTTGAAGCCGCCTGTAAAAATGGTGGTGCCCCCATGGGATCTGACCTTAGTCTTACAAGCCCTGACAAGTCCACCCTTTGAGCCTGCGGCCTCGGTTCCATTAAAGTTCTTGTCGTGGAAAACGGCCTTCTTGGTGGCTATAAAAAGAGAGCACCTTAGACTGGATACTTATAAATAAACAACCTCATACTTATAATGTAGGAACCTTACCAGATGATCTAAACGATCATACTCTAACTTATATAATAAGACAAAGGAATGACATCTCTAACACCCCTACCTACAGGATTTCACGAACAAAGAAACAGTTTAATGCTGTACTATTCCAAAACAAACTCAATGCATGTGACTGGAAACCTCTAAAAATACTCCCACTAGATGAGGCTGTCAAATATTTTAACTCTAAATTTCTTGCAATCCTAGATGTGCATGCACCTAAACGATCTATTAGAATAAAATCCAAACCAGCCCCCTGGCTTACAAAAGAGACTAGACAAAAAATTCTACTTAGAAACAAAGCTTGGGCTAAATGGAGAACTAACACAACTTCCCCTGAGCAACAAACTTTTAGACAGCTAAGAAACATAACTAAAAAAGCTATACTCTCTGACAAAAAGAACTACTATTGTAAGCTACAACAAACACACCAGAACAATCCTCAAAAATTTTGGACTAACATTAATAGGCTCCTCAACCCTGGTCACTCTAGCACACCAGCCCCTCATGATGCTGATCAAAATACCCCAAATCAAATAGCCAACAACTTCAATACCTACTTTACAGAAACTATACAATCCCTAGCTTGCCAGCTTTCCACTGATAACACAAGGATCCCATCTTCCTTAGGTTCCTATCTCAACCACTTTCATCTATAAAATCTTACTAAAACTTAAGCCTTGCACTCCTTCAGCCAACCAATTACCTTCTGAATATTTACAAATAGCAGCCAAAGTTATTCCCTTCCCCATATCCATCCTACTTAACAGAGCCATTAATGAAGGAATTATTCCAGACATCTGGAAAATCTCCCACATCATCCCCCTACATAAAGGTGGTAAATCCTACGATTACTCTAATTATAGACCAATAGCTCTGCTATCACCTCTAGCTAAAGTCATGGAAAAGTGCATTCACCACCAGCTACTAGACCACCTAACTAAACATGACATACTGGCTAAGTGCCAGCATGGCTTTAGGCCATTTCATAGCACTATCACCGCTCTACTCTCTTTCACTGACTCCATTTATAGGAATCGTAATAACAACATCCTCTCTTCTGCTCTCTTCATCGACCTTTCAAAGGCTTTTGATATGGTTAATCATCCACTGCTTATAAATACTCTTGAACTTTTTGCTGTAGATACCCCAGCTATACAATGGTTCAAGTCTTACCTTAACAATAGGCAACAGGCAGTTCTCTGGGAAAACAGACTTTCATCTCACCTGCCAGTCACCCTTGGAGTCCCCCAGGGCTCCATTTTTAGGACCTCTCCTTTTTTCACTATTCATCAACGACCTTCATGTAGCAGTCCCTGAAGCTACCTGTATTCAATATGCCAATGATTCCACACTTATATGTTCTGCCAACTCCACTTCTGATCTACACTCTCCAACTCAAAAAGTATTCAACTCAGTAGAAGACTGGTTCCGGAAACGCTGTCTCCTTTTAAACGCCAAAAAAAAAAACAAGCTTCTACTCTTCACACCTACCAATAGGTCCTCTCCCATAAACTTCTCTATTAAATCTAACAATGGTACCCTCATCTTTCCCGATCCTACTACCAAACTATTAGGAGTTACAATTGACAACAACCTCAACTTCAATAACCATATAAATAACACCATTCAAACAGTGAACAGAAAAATGGGCTCCTTATATCGAATCAAACCCTTCTTAACTCCCATAGCTAGAACCACTATTGCCCACTCTCACTTAGTCTTAACTCTTCTCTATGCTTCTCTTATTTATACTAATCTAAAGAAAAATAATCTTCTCAAACTGTCTAACTCCTATAACAATATTGCCAGATTTGCCACTGGAAATGCATTTCGAACACACCACTGTCTGAATTTAAAGCAGCTAGACTGGCTTGAACTCCCTAACATGCTAACTTATTCCCAACTCACCATTGCTCATAAAATTTTTTCCAACCAAATAATACTCCAATACTTGCTAACCTCATTACCCCTTATAATAATCTAAATTCCCTATGCTCTTCGAGCAAACTACGTGCTAGCATAAGTAAGTCCAATAACTTGTCAAGCGACAGCCTATTCTCCAATACTGCTGGGAAACACTGGAACCTTCTACCTATCGACCTAACACTACTACCTTCACTGTCACTCTTTAAGCAAAAACTCAAAAGTCACCTAAAATTATTCTGGTTATGCCCCTGCACTAACCCAGATTAATCTACTACCTATCCTATTTTTATCTTCTTAGTGCCTATGGATAAATAATCATACTCTACATACCCCTCTATATGCTAAAATCTGGTCACTGTAAAACTTATATAACCACAAGCATTTATGTTAACTACAATAAACTGTAGTGTATCTTCACGTATCATACAATTACATGACTGATATATGACTTTATACTCACCTTTTTAGTATTGTACTTGTTAATAACCTTCTTCTTTATTTCAAATACTTATTATTTTATTTGTTATACAATTGGATATTTCATTTTGTGCTATGCTGGAGCTTTTCTCCCCAGGCCTCTACTGAAAATGGAAATATATCCAGTTGGACTAGCCCGGTCAACAAATGTAAAATAAATAAATAAATAACTTCGGCCAAGAGGGTTTCGGAACTTCAAGCTTTGTGTATGAAAACTCCTTACCTTATCTTTCACAAGGATAGAGTGTCCCTCAGGACTAACCCGTCTTTCTTACCTAAGGTGGCTTCAGAGTCAAATATTAATCAATCAATAAATTTACCAGTGTTCTTCCCAAACTTTCAGAACAAAGGAGAATACAAGTTACACAAACTGGATGTACACAGACAACTACGTTTCTACTTGCACAGAACTAAAGATTTTTGCAAGTCGGACCAGTTGTTTGTATCTTTTGCAAAATCAGCCATGGGTAAAGCCATTTCCAAAGTGACCATAGCAAATTGGATCTGTCAGTGCATTATTCATGGGTACATATCGTCAGGCAAACCAGCCCCTATTGGAATCCACGCTCATTTTACAAGGTCTGTAGCCACCTCAGCAGCCTTTTGGTCCAGGGTTCCCTTGGATGACATATGTTCAGCAGCCACTTGGTCCTCTTCTCGTACGTTCATTTCTCATTATAAACTGGATATGATTTCGAGAGGCAGGGCTTCTTTTGGCTCCGCGGTGCTTCGGAATATCCTTCTGTAAAGGCCACCCAGGTTTTTTTTGAGTTGCTGGGGACTCTGTCCCACAGGTTGCAGAGCAAATGAAGTAACTACTTCAGATAAAGAAGTTATGTACTCACCATAACGTTCCATCTGAGTAGATACTTCATTTGTCTGCAACCAACCCCCCATGCCATCCCCCGAACCTTTTCGGGATTTTTCTGGTCACCTGCAAGTCTCTTGTCAGGAGATTAGATCTGATGTATTCCTCTCTCAAGGTTATTAGTTGGGTGATAAGGCAAAAAAGTCGATCTGAGGTAATACAGCAGGTAGCAGGGGATTATGGGTAGGGGGAGGAGCTAGGAGCTTGGATCTTGTAGCTTAGAAAGCTGCTGGCTCGGATCCGAAGTCGGATCCGATACCCACAGGTTGCAGACAAATGAAGTACCTATTCAGATGGAACGTTATGGTGAGTACATAACTTCTTTTTATGTTTGTTTTGTAGTTTTTGCCTTATTAGCTGTGTATATGTTACTTAAAAGATGCTCTGAATTACTCACATTCATTTATTTATTTTATTTATGGTTTGTTAACTGGGAGAACAAACTAGTCCAGGGACCATTTTCAGTCACATTCTGAGCCATACGGAAAGACAAATACATTTACAACTTGGCTCAATGAGATAAAAGTTGCAACTTAGTTACATAGAACCTAGTAAGAATAAAAATAACATTTTCAAAATTCAGGTGAATTGTAATCTGTAAATAACTGGAGACAGTATCTGTAATGAAAAGATAAAGCAATTATACATAGGTTGATTTTCTCCATACAAGTGACAAACCAAATGCATATAGTATGTACAAATGAATGAGCTAGAATTGTAATTACTTGTATGCAGTCCACAGACAAATACAACAAGGAAGCAAATGTAAAAGTTTAATAATTCTAGATGATGTGTCATTTTTAAATAAGTGGACTAATTGCCCCTTATCATGAAGTATGAGCACTTGGTGTGGTTTTGGGGATAGGTATTAAAATGCTTATCTTGTTGAGCACTGTTGCAGTAGCCTAGGATATATGGGTTAGATCCTGCATAGGATATAACAGCTGGCCAGCTTACAAAGTTTCAAGGAATATTCCACATTCCCAAACCATTAGACTGCTTCAGCTGAGCTGACTAAAAGCCTTGTTTGGCGAAAATGCTTCTTTGCAGGATTTTGAAGATTGACAGACAGCTAATGCTGTTCCATTGCTGGGCAGATAAGCTTCCTTCAGAGGGGAAAAACTTTCCACATTACATGTTTATTTTATCTACTTGCTGACTAAAAAATCTATTATAAAGCTACGGAAAAGTATTTTCATTGACTATCAAGTTACTTTTATGTACTAATAAATGGAAGCACACATTACCTTTGTGGTAGAAAACAGTTGTTTAAAACTACTGTTTCTGTGGCAAAACTGTGTTTACTTTTTTGGGACTGGGAAAAGTATTTGAAGTGTTTTTTGCTTGGGGGGGGGGGGGAGCGACTTGTATAACTTTCCTGTTTTACCAACTATTGCTGCTAATCTTCCCCTGGACGTAAGCACCATTTTTGGCTTGACTATGGAACATGCTACTAGATAGTCTTTATCTTTCACTGTTGCTGTCATAACTGATGGGATTTCCTGCCATGGAAGCCCTTGGCTGTCTTGAATACCAGAGAATTTACTCCTTGTGAAGCTGGTGGGTGCTTTGACCAACATCAAAGCGTCTGTGTATAATGGGAGTTAGCTGGAACAATATCCTCAGTTCTTTCTTGCTGTCAGAGCCCAAAGAAGAGTGCTACTTAATGCATTGGTCAGTCTGCACTAGAGAAAGAGGTAGTCTAAGGCTAAGTACCTAGTTGAGGATGTTCTCACATGTTTCTTGACTAATGTCAGGGAAAGTTAATGACTTGTCTCCTCTGTGGCAAGCAAATATCACACCGGGACTTTCACTCCTTTTGTGTAACCTATTTCAGCCCAGAAAATGACGTGCCTAACTGTTGGCTTTGTGCTTGCTTTAATA